>NC_071402.1:26429458-26744736 GCF_017976375.1 Cuculus canorus
AGCAACATGCCCCTTAATGTTATCTAGACAGTGTTTCAGCCTGTGAATTTCCTTGCTTCCAATTTTTACAACTGATTTCTAAAGGAAATAAAATTTGCCATGGGGATGTAGGAATTTTAACAGGATGCATCCTCTTTTAGTTCCAGATAAGTAGTTCTGATCTATCAACTGCATTAACACATGGTAAAGGCATTTTTTGTCTCTGCTTTACGGGCTTAATATGTACCCAGCTATTCTGACCTGTGATTAAATGATTTTACTACGCAATGACATCACTAACTGCCTTTGCAAATCTATGTATGGTAGTTCTTAACAGATTATAATTTCTCTTAATGAACTCTTTAAATTGGATACACCATGAATTTCCCTTTAGAGCGATGATTGTATTTGACTTCAGTGCTGTGATACCCTGATACGCTACCTGCTGCCAGGCACTTCACAAAGAAGCAAATACAGATCAGGTACTCCTGGGTAAAAGCAGTAGCTGATCAGCATGAGCTTTAGATAGGCCGGTCTTCCCCGGCTGCCTGAGTTGCAGTGACACTGATGGGGATCTGCAGGAGGGCAGAGGTGGGCAGAGATGAGCTCGGGAGCACGCTTTACTGTCAGACGTGAGGCAGAACTTTGGTGTCTGTCTGGAGCAGATAGAGAAATTAAGCTTCCTCTAGACAATATGCCTATCACCAGACATTAACTATGGAAGTAAAAAGTAATACGTCTGAAGAAGTTAGTCAAACAAGTTCCAGGTCCTTTATTCAAATGCAGTTTGCAGTCAGTGAAGCAGAAACTTCTTATTTGGAAGGTACCGATACTGCATGTAACAGGGAAAACCTAGATCTGCAGGAAGTGTGCAGTGTGCATAGGCACACATAACAAAACAAAGGCGATCCAAGTGATGAATCTTGTCATCTGTATGGCAGGTAAAGCAGAGATCAACATTTGAGCCCCAAGCAGAAACACTACCGAATTACACAAGTTTTGAGACCTGTAAGACCAAGTGTCCTGGAGAAGGTTAATTTCAAAGAAGTCTTCATCTGTTTTCCATGCAGTAGGAGTCAGAATTGCAATTTAAACATGGTAATTTTACAGTATTTCTAAGAGGGGTTGAGCGAGAAGGGTTTTGATACTGTAGCTCACCCGGGAGTGCAGCTCATCCGGGAATACACCTCAGGGACACCTCGGCACTGGGAAATCACGTTGTGGGGTCTTCCAGATTTAATCACAGAATCACAAAATGGTTTGGGTTGGAAGGGCCTTAAAGATCATCCAGTTCCAACCCCCTTGCCATGGGCAGGGACACCTCTCAATAGTCCAGGCTGCCCAAAGCCCCATTCAACCCGTTCTTGAACATCTCCAGGGATGGGGCAGCCACAGCTTCCCTGGGCAACCTGTGCCAGTGTCTCACCACCCTCATTGTGAAGAAATTCCTCCCAATGCCTAATCGAGGTCTTCCCCCCTCTAATGTATAGCCACTCCCCCTTGTCCTATCACTACATGCCCTTGTAAAAAGTCTCTCCCCAGCTTTCTTGTAGCCCCTTCAGGTGCTGGAAGGTCACGATAAAGTCTCCTCAAAGCCTTCTCCAGGCTGAACAACCTCAGCTCTCTCAGCCCATCAATCATTGAATCACAGAACCATTTGGGTTGGAAGGGACCTTAATGCTCACCTAACGCGTGACCTCCTTGCGCAGCGCAGTCTGTGTACCTTAACTACACGTTTCTCATTTAAGGTTCGCTTTTTGTGCTGTTTTGTTTTCCCGAATCCCCACAAATATCTCCGAGGGGGTGACCTGCGCTAGGGGGAGCTGCAGCCCGCGCCGCAGCCCCCGCCGCCGCCCTTTGTCCGGGGCTGGGGCGGAGCGGAGCGCCCCTCCTTCCCTCCGCGGGTCGCTGCGCGGCGGCCGCCTCGGTGCCGCGGAGTGCGGTACACCCTTCGGTGTGCCGTGTAAAAATCCTTTTCCCGTGGGTTTGGGTTATTGTTTTGGGTTTTTTTTGTTGTTATTGCTGTTTCAGCAGGTTGTTTTTTGTTTTTGTTTTTTTTTGTTTCAGCAGTTGGCTTTTTTTTTTGTTGTTTTATTAAATGTTCCTAATTATTCCGTCTAATACTATAATCTCAGTATTAAAGCTTAGAAAAAAAAAATATATTTTCTAAAATTTAAGTTGTACCTCAGTGTAATTTGCTGTGCAATTGTTGGGAGATGTCTTTGCAATTGAAAGACATTAAACTGCTTCATCTTTCCAACGCTGAAATATCCCTTCCAACCCTAAATATTCTATGATTTTATGATCTTGCTGGTTTTCTTAATTCCAAATACAATGATATGGTTCCCTAAATTGTAGAATTATAGAATCATAGAATCATGGAATAGTTTGGGTTGGAAGGGACATTAAATATCATCTAGTTCCAACCCCCATGCCATGGGCAGGGAAACCTCCCATGAGATGTTGTTATAATGAATTTAAACTTTGGTGTTTGGTTTTTTTGGTTTTTTTTTTTTTTTCTGCTTCCCTAGTTTTATTTTAATAAATTGTCCAGGGTAAAAATATAAATAAGGTGAGTGTCTTTTTTTTTTTTTTTTTTTTTTTCCCTCATCGTATGTGCCTTTACTTTTTTTCTACATTCTAATGACATTTGGCAGGCTCAACTGTGTAATGCTTGACTGGTTTTATTGTTGTCTGCTCCCAGTGGGGAATAGTTGACACTGCTCTCTGTTTTCAATTGATATCCATTTTCAACAATATTGCTTTCTATTAGATTCCTGCACAGTTTGTGCCAGGCAAACTGAGTATTTACCATGTTGCCCTCAAAGCCTCAAATCAACAAACATTAAAACAAATAAAATATGTATCTACTATCGAACATGTTCAAATTTCCCTTTCAATTTATTATTTTGATTCTATTTCACAACAAATGAATCAAGCATTAAAGATATACTATTACCAGTTAAGGTAACTCAGACTGTTTTCGAGTTTTAAATGACAGAGTAAGAGGGTGCACCAAAACAGGAAGACCTAATGTAATTATCTGCGTTTCATTAGCTTCTATCATCACATCTCTAAAAGAGGATGCACAGATTTATATTGATTGTCGGTTTCAATCTTTGTGTTGAATGATTTTGTGCCTTGTATAATCTTAATTCCAAGTAGTTTGCTCATGTAGTAAAATACTAAAATTGACCCCTGTAATCCTTAAATTTTGAGTTGCCCCTTAGCTTAGCTTCTTTTCTGGGACAGGCTTCTGTTTCTTGTCATCGCTTTCATGGCTGGTGTCTGCCTGCATTTCCCAGCTCTCCAGCCCTGCACTGCCTCTGTTCCTTTCACCAACTCTTTTCACCTCTGACACCTGTTTATCAGTTTCTCACACTCACCCCAGAGGCTTCTCCATTAATGGTATGCCTTTCTAAATTTTGGTCACAAATCATTTATTACGTGCAACTTTGTCCCTGTAAAGCCCAGTTTAAGCCGTCAGTCTTGTTGACGTGCATGAAAATGATGGTGGATCAGGTAGTGAAACACCAACTTGTTTGCCTTTCCAGGTTCTCTGTCATAGCCTCATCTTTTCTTCCCCCTTCTCTTTCTTATGCATCTCATTCATCTTCTTTGTCGTCTCTATTTTCATCTTCGTCTTTAGAAGCTCTAAATAGTCTGTCCTGTGCAAAAGACATTGGAAATTTATGAAGAAAAAGGCTCAAAACAGAGGGAATGCTTCTTTTCCCGGTCCTCCCTTCCATCCCTTCCAAAATGCCAGGTAGAGATTTGACTGAGATACAAATTTTGAAAACTTTGTTTCTGACTTGGGTCCAGGTTCGTGGTGTTGGAAGGACTGAACATGAATGCAAAAGGCCATGCCCTTGGCATCACAGGAGCAGAAGCAGTGAAAGCTCAGGAGGCACCAGGACACAGTCTCTGCAGGAGGGAAGTACTTGGACTCTCTCTACATTTCTGAGTAAGGCTTGGCCACCTCTCCTTCCAGCATGACAGTGGAGAAAGGTGATGCTTGACCCAGACACCTTTAAGTCAGTAGGGGCCTGGAGGCAGCCCTTCTCCATCTTTCAGCACAAAGATCCAAGTCTTTCCCTCTTATAATAAGCCCACAAGCCTTGCTGTAACTAGAAAATTCAGAAATGTAAGCAAACTTGCATAATGTTGAAGCTGACATAGGTTCACATAAGCTGCTTGTTTTTCAGCTTTCTTAGTAAAGTAACAACAAAAAGGTACCAACTACATAAGAAAACATGTAAAAGGGCTACATTCAGAGAAAACTGTGAAACCCCTCCCCCCAGATGAACTGAAGCAGCTGTGGAAAAGTATTTGGCCCCTTTGTGTGTATAATGTTCTGATGCAATTTTGATAAGTGATAATATTCTCTTTAATCCATAGGCAAAAAGCTTTCTTCCCTGCACAGGATGGATGATGTTTGCTGAACTGGTAGTTATTCAATATTTTGTTTTTCCCCATCAGTCAGTGCATGACTACAGGCTTTATTTATCAAACACCATCCAAGCCCTGCACTTAATACAGAATTATTAATTTCCTCCTGGGCTGTTCTTTTACTCTCCTCATCAACAGTACTTCACAATGGTTAATGGAGTTCTATATTTGGCCTGTGGCATAGAACTTGCAGTTTTTCCTCAAACTGAGTGTGCGATATCCTTTCCTTTCCTGATATTTATTGCCTTTCCATAATGGCACAGATGTGCAGAGGTCTGATCATAAATTGGTTTCGTCTCCTGTGTGGATCCCTGAAGCCCCTGAAGTCCTGGAAGTGAAATGCTGGCTTTTCCTTGCTCCCCCAGTGCTCCAGGTTGGGCAGGGGAGGCCCTGGAGGGGAGCTCTGGCAGCCTCCCCTTGGCTGCAGCCCCTTTGCCCCTGTTTTGTGGTGTAAAGAGGATGAACTGCACCATTCCCTTGTAATCTGTCTGGATGATTTGTGTTGTCATATCTTGTACAGTGTGGAAAACGCATTCAAATATAACACACAAGCTGTCAGAAAGAGCTACCAGTCTAAGACAAATAATGTACAAAGGCAAAGGCACACGATGGAGCAGGCTTAAAAAAATTCAAACCCTCAAACTCTTTTGAGAAACGTGAGACTAATCTTTTTTGCTGTCAGTCCTTAGGGCAAAATTCATTTGTTTATGACTGAGTTAGAGAAACTCCAAGTTTTCTCTTCTGGAAGTTAAATGGGAACCTTTAGCTGAGCTGAAGGTGTGGAGGTGATTTTCAACTTAGTATTTTTTGAAGGAAGACAGTTTATCATCACAGTCAACCGTACAGGTGAAGACCCTCCTTTTGAACACAGGCAGAGCAGAGGAGCCCAACACTGCTGTAAATCAGTGCAGCTTGAGGAGATCTGTCTTTGGGTTTTCACCTGGTAGAGGGGAGGCTCAGTGCTTTCACTTAGTGTCATATCGCTTTCACAACAGCTCCAGCCCTTTATTTAAGAGCTGATTAAATTTGGTTAATTACATTAGTAACCAACCATGGCATCCCAAGGTGGCCCTCCTTCCCCCTACCTGTGAAAGCCAGGGCAGTTTGTAAAAGAAAGGCATACACACAAACATTAGAGGAATAAACTAATGTTGCCTGAGAGTTGGTTATTTTGTGAGATAATATTATGGGATAGTGATTGCCTGGCAGATAATTGTGTGTGAAAGGGTATTTTGTCATACTTGTTTTGCTTTTTGCTGTGAGTAGGCTGGAAGCTGGAATGTATTGAATTTCCAAAATAGAAAGAGCTGGATTCTAAAGTGATTCCGCAAAAAAAAAAAACATGTAAATCACAGCATTCACATGAGAAAGGATGTAAAGGAAGTCCTGAAATTACCAAGGCATATTCCACTTTATTAGGAAGGAGAAAATAAAGCTATGTTTTGTGATTCCAGATTGCTTTTAACATTGACTATACACATTTAACAATTGACAGAAAAAAGTGTGTAGTAGATTATACAGCCAAGATATGATTGAAGACATGTAGGCAGGGGGCAACTTGGGAAGCATTGATCACAATCTCATTAGGTCTGAGATTGCAGCAAAAATAAATGCTAAATGAGGAGAAGGAGAACAAAAAAGATGCTTGAGTCAGACCTGTGTTTCTCCAGAGGATGAGCTACATGCTCGTAAAAATCAAATGGGCTGAGGATTGGGACTAAGGGAAGAGAAAACCACAAGAGCTAAAGACTTGAGTAAGAAAACTGCATAGGCTGCTCCTCTACTAGCAAGGAAGGTTCTAAGAAAAGGCAAAAGTGTGACTAAATAAGGATTTTCACACCACAGTTGAAAGGAAAAAAGAGAGCAATCTTACAGGCAAGTTTAATAGTTGGATAGGAGAAACCGCATGGTCCGAAGAGCTACACGCAAGGTGATAAGAAAGACAACACCAAAGGCAGTGTGCTAAGTAAAAATAGAAAGAAAAAGAAATCATGCTAATTAGTATGAAGCAAACAGTCTTGACAGACTTGCTGAGGCCAGGTGGAGGGCAGGTAAGAGGTCAAACGAGCTCTTTGCTATAGTATTCATTTAACAGAATGGAGGTCACATCTCAGAAAATGTGATGGATTTTTCTGGATGGGGAAAGTGAAATGTCATCAAGAATTATGGCTATGTCATAGCGGTACTCTCATAATCTTGACAAGTTTCCAGTTCTTGCTTAATTAGTAGGCCTCATGTTTCTGGAGGGGCAAATATAATAGGGAAAGCTAGCTGTAGATATTTAGCAATTCTGAGGAGACACATGACATTTTCCTCATTGCATTGTCTCGCCTCCTGTGCATCAGCACAGCACAATTTAAAATCAAAATTTTAAATTGTCTGCAAGAGAAGGAAGTTGGTGGGAAATGAGTGGCTTGTATCTTTAATCTACATCATCTAATGCCTCAGTGACTGCGTATTATTGCCAAAAAACAACAGAACACATATACATACTTTCTTCTAAGCATACAAATAGCTCTGCTGAAGTCAATGGAATTACTCTTGTGCTTAAAATTCAGTATTTTCTCCAGGATTGTATTAGAGCAAAAGCTAAATGCTAACATAGCTGGTCACAGTGAAGTGCTATACTTCCTTTTAAGTTGCTAAGAAGGATGTGCCAGACCTGTATCAGAGGGTGAGCTGAGGACTTTCCAGTCACAGAAAGTGGATCCAAGAAGTCTCTAATTGGACCCTGTCCTTCCAAAGAGTTATCCCATTCCCAGGTTTCTAAATTTTACACTTAACACAACTGGACAAAATCTTCTGTTGCCTCAGCCATGCTGTGGTGGTATGATCAAGCTGATGAAGAGGACTGTGGTTCTCTACACTTATTCAAATAAATTGAAGCTTAAATAAAAGAAGGCTGATGGCTGGAAAATGCTAACGCTCCCCTCTCCCCACCCTCCCCCCCCCGCACACCCTATGAAGAAGCTATTCCAAAGTATTTAACATACAGAAGTAAGATTTGATGGACTGATATATTCGTGAGAGATATCTATGTGTAGATTATATTTGGCATAATTTATTTTAGAGAAATGCAAAATAACAGTAAATCTTCCAACAAAAGAGAATGCTCTGTGAAAGATATTACAGACTCCAAACACAAACCAGATTAATGCTTTTTGTCGTTTTGTGGTGTTAGATGAGAAGTCTTATCTATTTAGTATGGAAAGGGGAAGAAAGGAAAAGATAGGAATTGATAGAGGCTTGGAAAAGCTTGAATGGCCTGTCAAGAGCTCTTACTGATGAAAGTTAAAGGCAACACTTGTAAAAATGAATTACATGTGCTATTTTTTATACTGCACACAGTTTAATAGTGGACCTCAATCTATTTTATGAGACAAATACCTTAATATAGATGATTTGCAAAAAGAATGCAATACTTACCCAAATAAGAATAACATCCTCAACTACGTTTAGTACTAATTTAAAATGACAAGGGCTATCAATCCTCAGACTCCTCAGTATAACCTAATCACCAGCTGGGGTCAGGCCAACATTTGCTTTCTAGCAAAGTATTGTAGAAATAGATGAATTGCCCTGCTCTCCAGAGCATTCAATATTGGCTGCTTCTGAAATCAGAAAACCAGCCTTGAGGAAGCATCACAACATCTTGTGCCTTTTTCATTATTAATTTTTATTATGTCCTTAGCTGCTAACATTTTTAAGCGTGCTCTTTTCCAAGTTCAGTTACTTTCTTATATGCATATTAGCTTAGAATCTGTAATTTACTGCTGTAACCTCCAAAAGACCCTGGAAAATAAAATCTGCCTCTCAAAGGTCTCTATACCTTAGATACATAAATTTGAAGAAAATAAATAGGCTGAAGTTAATTGCCAGAACAAATAAGAAGTCTGGGAAGATTATTGTTTTTAGGAAATTATAAGAAAATTACCTGAGCCAAAAGGCAAATAGCAAGTATGGTAATAGATTTCCTGATGAAGAAAAATCACTGATCATAAGTCATTATGATGATAGACTTCAGCTTTATCTTCTTTTTTTCTGAGTGGATGCAAACTTCAAAGCTTTTCTACAGCTTTTTCTGGTTTTTTAATGCGATTCTACTTGAACTTAGTAACAATAATGGTGTAGTTCAGTGTGAATTAGTTTGTTTTTTTCCGTTTCCCTTTAAGAAAAATGTGGTGCTGACAAGGCAACAGAATGGAACTGTCTTCCATTGTTTGGATTGCGGATCCTATACATTGAAAGACTCCTGATTTGGGTCCCCTCCAAAATGCTTCAGAAAGGGTCTGATTTTGAGAAAACAGAGTAGACATCCAACTCTGAGGGAAAGATGAAATAACTCTTTAAAAATTTTCTCATATTGGACATCTAACTTGTCATTTTTTAAAATGTAGGTCTACAAATATGTGTACTGTGTAGTTCCATTATTTTGCTACTAGTGAGAAAACAGCAAAATGATTTTACCTTTTCATAAATAAATGGACTTCTGAGTAGTCCATTGAGAGTTGATGGATGAATGTTCACTGTTCCAGCACGTTCTCATGAGCTTTCGTAACATAATACCACAGCATGGGAATTTTTGTATAGAACACAAACATACATACCTATAATAATAACTGTCAACTGCTGCATAAAATCTTCCCAAAGAAATCTGCAGAACATCTTCGGCATGATAGTTTCTCAGTATTATTGCATGCATTTTAAAAAGCCTTCAATAGCATCTTTGAATCCCAAACACTTTTTCCTCCTAAGTGCAGACACTTAACTTAAAAAATGCTGATATTTTATTGTAATTACTACCTTTATCCCTTTCCTACTGCTCACTGTCCTATTACTCTCTGGACAGTGGAGAGGTATGGAAAGATCTGTATGCAGCCAGAACTGGGGTGCTGTGGAATAGGACATTTCTACTATCTCTTCCTTCATTCAGTAAAAAAGTATGCAGCCTGTTGTGACTGCTGCTTTAGGCATTAGGTCAAAGAATACAGAAATTTTCAAATGGAGCAATTTTCTCCCCTTCTAGCCCCAAACCAGCAGCTCCTAGCTTTCACTATTTATTTCACCAATGTTTATACGTGTGAATTGAAGAGTTGACTCTCTACGTGAATTAATTCACCTTCTACAATGTCTTAAAAGTGGGCACTCCTTAATCAACTTCTTATCACCCTGGACTGTAAGTGCTAGAGGTTGTGATGTGAATAATAATTTACAATGTTCTGGAATCCCTTCATATAGGCCTTTAAATTATTCTCAGGTGATGTCTCTGAAATAAAATTCTTTATCTGCCTTGCCTCCTTCTGCAGGTCTTTTTTACAGCATGTCAGAAAAGTTAGTTGTTTAAAAACTTACCTGGAAACATGATGAAGACATCCTGAGTCATATTCTTCCCTTCCGTTTCTTCAGAAATTTTTTTCTTGAGTGGTTCCTTTTTCTTGAGGAACACATAGTGGTTGCTTTACTTCAACCATTTTTTCCTCATAGTGGTTGCTTTACTTCAACCATTTTTTCTAAGTCTTTTTTTCCCTGTGGTGTTATTGCCCTTCAGAATTGTTGAATGTTGAAGATAAAGTCATCCTCTGTTGTATCTAATATCTGCTGTTGTAGATAGATGTACAACTCTCGGTGGTGCAAAAGGAGATGTCATAAACTGACTGTTTCAGGTTGCAAAACTAAAGCCTATGGGATTTTAACATTGGCAATTCAGCCTGTGACTTTTCCCCAGGGCCGTTTCCCTGGGAGGGTCACTGTGGGCTCTAGCTCCTCTTCCAGTGGCCCCTGGAATACAGGTCAACGTTTCTGTAGTGGTTGTTCCCAGCAATGGAGACTATTTGTAATGAAGGATCCAAGAGTATATCAACCCTTTTTTTTCTAGCTTATGAGGCTGAACATGTGCCCAGATCATTATCCTTATCAGATTGAGGATCTTCTTGGTTCTTCCCTCTGCTCCCAGGGAAAACGAGGCAGGCCATCCACCATCCCTGCTGCCTTCTCAGGCAGCCATTTTTCCTCTGTGCTAAATTCAAAAGAGAATTTCAAAGGCTTTGTGTTTACAAGACTTGATGAAAGAATCACCTAATCCCTCCCTATTATTTTAGGGAAAATTAGACCAGGACTGTTACTGTGCCTCAGGAACTCTCTTCACTCTTCCTTGTCTAGGATGTTAAAGCAGCCTGAACAGTTAATAAAGCCATAATGAATTCAACTCACAGTCTCGGGCAGTATTTAGAGTTAAGCAGTTCCATGATTATCACATGAGATTAAAAGTATAAATGTCTTGATCTTTAGAAAAGCAGACCTAAACTGTGGTAAAGGCCTTTGTTTAAAAAGAGAGGTTTTGCAGTCTTTCCGCCCTAGAAGCTAAAAAGACAGGGAATCCCTTCCAGCCTGTCTGTTTGACAAATAAATACTTTTCCAGATGTGAAAAGTTGAAATGTAGCTGTGTTACAGGCAGTATGATGTATGGTTTGGTTTTTTTTCCCTTTGATATCTCTTTTTGCCACTGTCTTAAAATGGTTGAGGTTTGGGGTTTTTTGACCCTCATTTTGTGTGCCCCATTTTTATGTCTGGCAAAAGAGTGAGGAGGGGTTCTCTTACTAAAATCAAATATGGAGAATGATGCATCTTAGCCATGGTTCTTCCCTGCTGTGTAGATGATAGCCATTTGCTAGTGCAATAATTTTCCTTGCATCCTAAAATACCCAGACTAAAGTCTGGGCTGGGCAAAGGATATGGAGGAGAAGCTGACTTTTTCCCTCTAAGCATGTCAGATCACTCAAAGGTTTTAGCTTTGGTAACCTGTTACTTCTCCCGGCAGCTGGTCTGCACTGCAGCCAGCCTAGCTGGGAATTTTCCCTGGATGTGATAGCTCCCAGAAAGTGCAGGAAGGATAAGGGAAAAGCGCATTGACTCTTACATATGTGAGGCTCCAGATGGAGAACATCTTCTGTGCTTGGGATCTGAAAATGCAGTCTGTTTAAAAAAAGAGTACAAAAATCACCAAAGCCTCCTGTTGCTCATGTTTCTTTTTCAATAATGCATATATGCCGTTTTATCCTGGGTGTTGCTGTGACAGGGCACTCCCAGGGGTGGGTGTCTGGGTGGTGCTGCAGTCAGGATGGCAGCATTGCAAGGTTGATCTGGGGCAATGCCCAATGCGACCTGGGCAAGCAGATTAGGCGCTTTCTCGTGTCCATACTGTATGCACTGTGCTAAGCTGAGTGCTTGTGTCTTCTGTGCTGTCAGCATAGCATTTTTCCAAGCACTGTAGACTCTCACTACAGCATTATGAAAAAGAAATTAAACTACAGCCCATTAGGCCTGTTTACTCTCTACTGCAAATATTTTTACCATGTAGTTTTGTGTGCAGGAAGTGCTGTAAACTTCAGCATTGCTGCTGGCTCCTTTGTAATCACTCTGCTGATTATGAATTGCTGCCTTTTGGCAGTTACTGTTTGCACAGTTATGATTTTGGCTGGTGGGAGGGTAATACAGGGGAAAAAAATGAAAAAAATGCACAGGCCACGGAGACCTCAGGACAATTAATGTCCTTTAGCAAAGTGGAGTAGGGTGCAAGATAACCTAGACCAATCCAAGGCTTGTGGCTACTCCATTTCTGTCTTATGCCTCCTGCAAAGGCTTTATCTAAAGAGATATAAGTGAAGAAACTAGATCAGCCAGTTGGGACTTGATCACGGTATATTAGAAGAAACTACGTAGCCTGAGAGCTGGATAACAGATATTGCAGCAAAATTCTGTTCAAAAAAAAAGAAGAGAAAAACATTAAACTGTAAGATAAAACAAAACTTACCTCTTTCCTCTGTATGCAAACAGTGATCTGAGGAGAAAAATCAAGAAGAAATTCCCATGGTTATATGATAGCTGAAGTATTTTATTTATTTTTGTGGAATAACACAAAGCTTCATACGGTAAATGTAAATATTATAGAATTTGGTGTGTTAGTATTTTCATTGTGAACTCATATTTTTCAGAAGTTTATAACCTGGCTGCTAGAACTGATGTGAAGGCTTTGAAGCTTGTTCTACTTTAGCTCAGCTGCAGTAAGTGACCCACTCTGCTCCCTGTGAAACTGGGTACTTAGCAGTCTGGCATTGGCGTGGTGGGGAGCAGGATGCTGTGAGACTAATAAGAATCTCTCAGTTGGAGATGGAGAATGGACTTCATTGATTTATTTTAGAAGAGCTGGTTATTTGGGGGAGAGGAGGGCATGTACATATAGAAAATTTTATTGAATGAATTTCACACCCATCACGGCACTAAGTAAGTCAGTTCTTTGTTAAACCGCTGACGGCTAACTGAAGACATTGCTCAGCAATACTTTCTGTTTCTCTCTTCTATTGTTGTTTGTTTCTGTCTCAGGCTGGATATCTAGGAAAGCATGCAGAAGCCCAAGTCCTTCAGTTTAGGATTTCTAGGTACTCTTGAGGTTGTTGTTGGCTTCCCCCCTGGATTTTTTTTCTTGGTCAATCAAAATCCTGGTTAGACTAATTTCACACTACCTTCTGTGTTTAGGTGCTCTCTGTCTTCAACTGAGGTCCTTAGAGAAATCTGCTATCAAACTCACATTAGTATCCTCTTCATCTACCTTGTATCTTCTTTTCATCACCCTGTTCTTTTTCTTTTCTCCTTGTTTAGCCTAGTGGCAGAAAGGGGCCAGTAATTATTGCTCTGAAACTAACATTTCTACTTGCATGAGAGTGCTGCCAGACTGATCACGTTCATTCACATTAATGTGTCTCACTAGATTGTAATGGGCATTTGACAAGATTAAATTAAAATTCCAGGGCCTCACATATTTTCTTGCATGGTCCCTTAGTTTTTCCCCAAGAAGATGAACATTTGAAAACAGGACTATTTTGGCTAGAACAAGCTCTCTTCTCTATGACCACTTCTTGGTCTTCAGTGCTAAAAATATTCTGGGAGGTGGATGTTTCAAGCTTTGTCTTGTGTGCGTAGTCCAAATGAAGCCAATGTGCTGTGGAGCAAGCACTAATAGCCAACATGTTGTTGTAGATGATCACAGGGGGTCTTGTTAGGAGTAAGCTTGGTATGATGGGATCCACACTTGGCTTCTTTTAAACTAGGAAATCCAAGATAATGCCTCACCCTCATCCTTGGCTCAGCATTTTTGTGAAGGGTGAGGTTAAAAAGCAAATTTTGCTCACAGAATTGCTTTTGATTGCCTATTCTCATTCTCCAGTCTCAGTTCTTCAGGAGAATATATCTGAGCAGATGGCTTTGACTATATCATGGGCTATGTACCACATAAGAGTATCTGGCAAATATAGTTAGGTTTCTGTCTGATATGGATGACAAGAGACAGTGAAATATGTGAGAGTGTGAAACTGAAGTGTGGTTACTTCTAAATGCTGAATTAGCTCTGGTTCCATTTTTGTTTCGACAGTTGTTACTTTCTGTGGGAGCATTGTAGCAAGCTGAACTTGACTTTTAATTTTACTATGGTAGTAGGATGAGTGACCTTCGGTTTGCTATAGATACTCTCATAGCAGGAAGAGGTGAGAGGTTTGGGAGACAGTCCGACGGAGCACACGAGTCAGAATTTGGGGACTGGGGAGAATGTCATGATAAAACATAGTGGTTAGTGGTTTGCATGACTGGAAAACCAATTTGTCTTAATTGTACCTGGTAGAGTAGTTAGCCCACTGTTATTATCTCTGGTTCTTCCTGAAGAGGAAACACAAGTGGAGTACTGACAAAATGCTGTGAATAATTGTCGGCATTTTGGTGTCAGTATTTGAAACCTAGTCCTTCCTGTCCCTGTTTGTTTAGTCTCTCCATCAGGCTGGAGTGTCATACAATAAGTGACGAAGTAATACACTAGACTAGTCAGAGTGCTTGGGCTATCACTTGGGAATCATTAACAAAAATCTCCTTTTCCTTTGCAATCTTGTCATAATTCCTTAGAGTCTTCTGTATGGTTTTTTTTTGGTATATGAGGTAGTGATGTTCTTTAGGAAAAGGCTCATGTGAAGAAACGGGTTTACACTACATCCTGAGGACTTTGAGGCTTGTCAGTCTGATATCCTCTAGAAATGGCAGCAGAAGCCAGAACAGTTGGCCAGGTCTTTTGTGAGCACCGACTCCTGCATGGAGTGATGTGGCTGCTCATTTTTCAGCTCTGGTGAAAACCGGGAAGTCTAAAATGAGACTGCTTGCCTAAAATCCTGACTTAAACCCTTATGGAGCTCTACGACCACATTCTCAATTCTGCCTCAGTATTCCTGAGAGGTTACTGAAATGAGAAAATGGAAATTTGGCAAAGCTAAAGAGAACAAGAGTTGTTTGACATTTATTTGTCACTATTTGTCATTAAATAATTCTCTCATTCAACATATTTGGGAGCCAAAATAATGCCATGAAGCTGAGGTTGCTAGACATAGACCCTGAAAAACAGAGAATGGCTACAGTAATGTGCAAACCATCTGTGCATCTGGATATGGTTCCTCTAGATGATGAATGACAAACACATCTTCAAGAACTGGGATGAACTCATGAATGATTTGCATAAGGCAAGTAGATGACATTTGTCAGCTTCCACTCCCTGGTTGTTAAAACATTTAATCTTTTAAGCAAATATCTTTCGTCTTTCTCTCTTGCTATCCCTTGCAATAGGGAAACAACTCCCTCTACAAATCTCAGTGTATTCTCTTTGCTCTTCTTCATGTCCATCCTCAAAAGTCCTTTTTGTGATGTCTACAAAATATCTTTGAGACTTATAGAGAGCTACATCTCTGGCTTATTAAGATGTCCAATGTTGTCTTTTTCCTCCTTGTTAGTTCCTTTTACTCTGTAGCTATCTGTCATCCCCTCATTTATGCTTAGATTGGAAACTCTTAGAGACAAAGACTGCAAGTCCGTGAGTAGGCTTATAAAATAACAATTATAGGAATTTATAACTTATTCTCCTGAGATAATGGAGTCATTTCTAGACACCTTGCTTTAAGAGCAAAGACATATTCTCTTTCCATCACTGTTCCTCTTGCAAACTCTGTGATCCTGTTTCCAACATGAAAGCAGTTCTCAGACCACGTATGTTTGTATGTATACCTTATAACAGAAATATTTTCTCAGGGAGCTATAGTGTTTCAGTTGCCACTGCAAACATGTCAGAGGAGTATGTGAAACAGAGCTGACACAGTGCAGAAGCTTTCTTGGCAGCTGCTCCTGAGACACACACTGGACATTTAATCGGTAACACAGTTAGTTATGTATAGTGGATTTCCCTATTATTTCTCGGACAAATAGTTTAACCTTTTTTTGTTATTAGGGTGGTGGAACTATGCCTGTGACGCTATAGTCAAAGCTGTGGTGGCGGGTAAGGAAGTGTGAGCTCACAACCCTGTAATTGGAGATGGGTGAAGCATTCCTTTGCACTCCTGCACATTGTTCATGGGGGTTCGGTTCCTGGAACTGTTTGGGCAGGGCCTTGCTGTAGAAAAAGCATCACAGTAAGTTGACTGAGTTAAAACTGATGGAAGATGGGAAGACTCACGTTTCTCACCAAGATGACTGCCCGTGCTTGTTCCCTTCCCCAGAGGACGGTGATGGGGCCATCCCAGTGGATGCCCTTCCTCCCTTGTTTCCTGGTCACTATGGGCCCAAGTATGAACCAAGCTGGGAAATGGGATGGGAAGTGGGGATGGGAGCAGCCTAGGCAGGCATGAGCACACCCTGCTCCCCACATCAGGGCATTTGCTGCCCAGATGTGACCATGCCTATCCTGTAGCAGAAGGAAGTACCACAGAGGCAACAGCAATACAGAGCAGGGGTGAGGAGGCTGTCCCTGTGTGGGCTGTGCTCCCCTTCTGCTGATCCCGCAGCTTGCTCAGGACAGGCAAAGCTCCAGCCCTTCCCTAGAACAGCAGAATCCCGTGTGGACCTGTTTCTTCCAAAGAGGCTCTTGATCTGGATTTTGCCATGCAAAGGAGAGCCCCCTCCTTCAGGTAAGGATAGGACCCACTAAATTTGTAAGGTGATTCCTATGTTTGAGGAATGACTCCCGCTGCTGTTTCAGCAGGAGGAGATTTAAGCTGTGAAGGCATAATGAATTTTGATGCATGTTCTGTGCAGTGTCAAACTGTTTAATTTCAAGAAGCAAAATCACTAGCCTGTTGTTTCATGTTTCTGTCTAATTGAAATGTAAAAGGACTGATCTTTCTGCTGTGTATTTAGTCTGAACATTCCAGCCTTTGAACTCTCACCAGTGCTGTGAGTAATATTATCCATACATGTTCAATCTATTGTTACAGCAAAATCTCTATATCTGATTTAAAAAAAAAAAAATCAAAAAAAAATCAAAGGACTGGCATGACGTATCACTGAAAATATTCAGGGGGGGAAGAAGAAAGAGAAAGAAAGGAAGAAAGAGAGGAGGCAAGAAAGAAAGAAAATAAGAAAGAAAGAATTGAGAAAAGAAGGAAATCTCATCCCACTAGACCGGCTCTTGGGGAAGGAGAGAGGAAGCTTTCATTAGACTCACCGTCATTTTCAGTTTTAATCACCTCTGTTCTTTGCAAATTAAAAAAGAAATTTTGATCAAGGGTCTAGAAGACCCAGGAGTGCCTTCTGGGGTTATCTGAACCAGTCACCTGTTTGGAAAAGACAGCCTTTCACCATCAGACGGATATGCATTTTCAATAATTAACTATTTTTAGCGTTGCATAAGTGAAAAATTAATAAGCCCCAGCAGCAAATAAGCGCTGCAGTGTGGGTAGAGAAGAAAATACAGGCCACAGCTCAACGTTCTACTTTGAAAGTTCAGCTCTCTTTCTTTTCCCCTGCCTCCCATGCCACAGTCCCCGAAGGGTGACGTCCCTCTTTAATAGATCCACATTTACACGAGAGGTTGTCATTTCCCAGCTAGTTAAGAATTAACATTCATCATCTCTTTTCAGCTCCTCCTGTGCATAATTGCAGCCCTGTTTTTTTTCAAGGGCTCCCAACAAACTCTGGGCACTCCCCCGAGGAGGTCATTTTTCCTCAGTGCTCCCTGACCCACCCATTTGTTCATTCCCTTTGCTGGAGCCAGCAGTGAGTAGAAGGGCCGAGCAAGAGGATGGAGTCTACACCTGGGCCATTTAGTTTCACATTATGCCCACTTTTGACATTACCGTCTACAAGGTCAGAGTACAAAACTCTGCAGCATATCCAGCACGGATTGTTCTCTTTGAATTTTAGCTTAATTTTCAAACAAATGTAAACCAGTTAGAGTTCTGGGCAAATGGTCTGCAATGCCTCTGCAGTATTTGAGATACAGAATCAAGAATCTCTGGTTTAATTTCTGTACGGCAGTCATCAATTTAAAAGCTCCAATGATTGCTAAAGTACCACTATCTAGGAAGGAGCCAGTGGAGCGGAGAACTGGCATTTGCAACTGGAGCACATATTTAAAGTGTTGTGTGGAATGATAAAATGAAAGTTTGTTCAAGCAAGGCTCTTACAGACTAGAAATACTGTAGTGTAACCTGTGGGTCTCTCTATATAAAAGGAGAACATATATGGTAATCCACAGAAGCCATTATTTATGTGATCATTCAAATTAGAGACTAAGGAAATCATATGGGCATGGTTGATGGATTATACAATAATAAAGACTCGAATATCCCTAATAACTTTGTTTTAAAATAAGCAATTTAATGACTACATCCTGGTTAACAGGTGGAAACTGACCTAAATATTTTGATTTGATGGGAAAACTCTTACTGATTTCAGTACAGTCCAGATAGGGAAGGTTTTTATGTATAGATTTAGTCAAAAATACTAAGGCAGGTGGAATGACCTGTCTGACAGATGTCAGTTGTGCAGAGTCTCAGGGATACTTGAGATAATAAAGTCTGAAGCACTTCCATTTTCCTCTCATTTTTCAGAGTTGCCCAAACTACTATTTCCCCTGTGGACAATGCAGTATTTTTTCCTTTGCAAAGCTAAATCAATTACTTGTTTAACTATTGTGATATGGGAAAATTTAACTAGACTGCTGGGATGGGTTCAGGATAATGACATGTTTTTAAACATTAAGAAAGTGTTTATTTATTTGGATTATCATAATGTAGAAGGCAAACCAGAAATTATTTATAGGTTTGGATTGCTTGTGTAATAGTTATGTAGTGGTCAGAAGTGGGAAAGGACATAGCATTATGTGAGAGAGAAAAGTGGGATTTTATTTTGAAGCTGCTGATGTTTGAGCTTCATAATTCCAATTGAAAATGATGAAGTTAAGTACAAGGCATGTCAAGTTAGCACAAGTGGAACCTTAAATGAAGTATAAATTATTTGTAAAACATTATGTAGATATAGCTTGTCTCGCAATAGATGAGTACATCTTTGTGCTGTGGTTGCTGAGCGGATACCGTTATATTTTTCTGCAGGAGAAGGAGATGCCATTGGTTGCATCCTCTTTGAAATGTATTTATGGTCAGACCCTGGAATATTTGAAACCACTGATGTGAGGTGCTGACAGTATAGATCAATGGTTCTTACTGACTGAGCTGACCTTTTTTGTAGCCAGAAGTGAAATCCTTATGGGGCAAAAACTTTAGTACCTGACTGCTATTTGTTGGATTCAGTTACCCAGGGAGTGAGCTGAAGAAAAGGTACAGCAGTTGGATATTTTTGGGACTGCTATAGACAGGTGGAAGACAGATCACATATCTACTGATAATATAATATTCTTTGTATGAATTTTGAATGTAGATATAAATTGCCTGCTTCACAGCCAGACCTGCAGTGGTGATTTTACTTCAGTGTATGTAACCTGGAGTGCAGATTTGTAATTAATAATAAATCCAGGCAAACAAACTTTGCACAGCCTCTCCCTTCATGATTATGAGGTACAAAATCAGAACATAAGCCAAATATCGCACTCCTTGAAAGGAAAGGAAAGGGATCATACACAGGAAAAATCCTATCAAAAGCTACTGCCCCAGTTCACCCCACTCTAGAAATAACATCCCACAGAAAGCTGCTTTCCCAATGGCACATCTTTTCCCTGTGAGCTGTTTGGTTCTCTATGGCACAGCTAGATGTAGAGCAGCAGCTCTCAGAGCTTACATCAGCACAGCAAACATTTCCTCTTGTGCCTGGAAATTGGATGCACCATTGTCATTGCCAGAAGAGAGCTATGATACTGACACATGAAAGTGCCTCTGACAGCCTAGGGAAATTACTTTATTTTTTCTTGCAGAAGAAGATTTGCAGTCCAGGCTAACAAATTATTCTTTTATCTAGTTGTTTGCCTTACGGGACCCCAATTCACGATCAGGGCTCCTTCATGGTACACACTGTGAAGACATGCAAGGAAGAGAGCAGTCGGCACCCCAGAGAGCTCGCAATCTGCATAACAGGCAGGAGCTACCGGGTGGAAGGCAGCTGGGCTGAGAGAATACAATAACAATAAAATGGGTATCCATAGCATCCTTCTCATTAAAAGATAGTGGTAATTTGAGGGCATCATGGTGGAGGTAGCTTGAAGGAAGAATTTAAATGAGGTTAAGAAGCCAGCTATACAACAGGGATATTTTGCAGTCATGGTTTGGGCCAGGAGGCATCCGGGAGGTGCTTGAGGGAGAGGGAACAGTGGGCACAGAGGCAGTGGTGGGAAGGTTGACAGCAGGTGATAACAATCTGCTGAACACAGGCTTCATTAGCATATTTCATGCCATTGTGAAATTTCGTTTGCCATTGTGGTGGGCTAGTCTGGACCATGCATTAGCTTTTTGAGGGGAATTTCAAGTATTCCTAAAATAAGCACTAGAAGATAAGCTACGCTTCTGGCATTAATGCTCTTGGAGTAGATGAACATAACCTTGGAGTTCCTGAATTACAATGTAAAGTAGCAGTAATCAAGGAAATAGGATGTTGGTTTTGTGCTGGTGAGTGTCCCAGGGCTCTCAAGCTTCAGCTGGGCAGTCACTGCTTGGGGAGAAGGTTGAGGAAGGATTTTGGGTATACATGGGTAAACATACTCAGATGTTCTGCAGACAAGGCTGTGCAAATCTCACAGCCAAAATAAGGTCTGAAAACAGACTCTAAGGGTAATTTAGGATACCTGAATGCTCTGTCTTCAGTCTTCAACTTCTGAATAGATCTCTGTACAGCTAGAAACTCCCCTAATGGTGCTACTTATCCCTCATTTATCAAACTAGCAAGAGTTATTTTTTCCACTGGCTTTACTGGATGCTGTTCATGGACTGACATTTAGAGACTAGTTTCTGACATTGAATTGTGCTAGAGAGTGTGGGCAGGTATTGTAACACTGGGCTAAAACAGCAGGGCTGTAATATCATAAAGAGTCTTCAAGAATGTGTAGTCTCTATAATCTAGGAAGAATGATCTGCAGAGCGAGACTGTAGAACAAAATATGAGTGAACAGGTTAATGGGTTATTTGTAACTTGGGCGATAGTTTGTGAATAGTCGTTAGGGGTTGAAATCTGCTTTACATTTCATTCTGCCCACACACCTGAAATAGCTGTGATGCAGTTAGCAGAGAAGTTGTGTTTGGAGGAAAGCAAAATTTAACTCCAGGTACATCTGTGTGGCCAGGAGAATGCCATATAAAGTTCTTTAAAGCCTCTCTGCAACTTAGAAATCTTAACTCCTATTTCAGAAGTGGCTTAGGCACTTAACTGAACAATATTTTGCAAAGCATCTAAGTAGATTAAAGACTGAAGCTCCTCAGAAGCCAGTGACAGCCCACTATGTAGCTAGATAGCTAGATACTGCTTAGGCACTTTTTAGACTGGCACTGAAAGTGAGTGCGTTTTTTTTTCCAGAGACACGTGCCACATTCCAAGATGGGTTTGGGTTTTGTAGTAAATGAAAGTGTGTATTAAAAGACAACTCAGACTTGAAGATTTGCCTGCTTTTCCAAGGGGAAAGCGTGCCAGAGGTATCACTGTATCTTTACTGCCCTTTATGTGACCAGAGATCTGTACCGTGGCGTGCTCTGACATTGCCTGTCACAAGTGCCAGCAGTCTTTGTGGGCAGCCCACACCTACAAGGTGGCGTTATGGACGTGCAGAGCTGAGCTGGGGACCCCGAGGTGCTAGTCCACGCCCTGACTTAGGTCTCAAGGCAAAGCATACCTTCCCATTTTGCTTCTTGTCTACAATAGCAACTTTCTGCCAGCTCTCTGGCTGTACAGCATCCTGGTGTGTCTGTATGGCAGACAAATTGGAAATGTGTGCAAACCACTGGTTTGTTTGCTTTTCTTTTCATCTGTGCTGGTTGGTAAGTCCAGGTTGCAGAGGACCTGCTGATATTATTATCAATGTGCAGCAGTGCTCCTCCTTTTCCAGCATCAAAGATGCTAGAGAAGATGCTGTGTAGGCAGTAGTCCAACGATGAAGAAATACTTGGTGTAGCAACTGGGGGAAGGAGTAGTTTTATGTACAAAGGAAACATTCACAAATCAACTCTCATCTTACTAAAATACTTCTTATCCTGTGCCAGGAAAGGCAGAGTGGGTGTGTGTGTGTGTGAGCATGTGTGTGTGCTGACTGTGAGTGAGGGAGTGGGACTGGAGCTTTGTTTACTACAGTTTTACTTCATTAATATTTTAGTCTCAGGTGCAGAACTTGGAGAGTCTCACTGAAATTGCAAGCAGCACTGATTGTGGTGTTTGTGACAGTGCCATGGGGCATTTGCATTATTTATCCCAGGCTGCACTACCCATACAGCTTTCAGGGAATATTTTCAGACAGAATCGCTAATTAGCACATATGTGGAATCTTCTCAAAGCAGTTGGGAACTCTCCTCATTACTTTTCAATTTTTTCTATTTGCTGAACGTATGTCAAAGATGAAAATTCAGAATGATGGTTTGAAGGAATTTTGCATATTGAATATTCCAAATTAAAAGAGCGGGATCTTCTCTCTGGTCATTGGGAAAGACTGTGAGTGTCTGTGGTCTGGCAAGGTCACACAGCATTGCTTTTGGGCTGTCACTTGGTTGTTCAAAGTCAGTGAGGACAGCTAAGGCCTTTGCTCACTGTCCAGAAGTCTTGCTGGCCTTTGTGTGCTGGCACTTCACCGTGGATGGTGCTGCTGATTAGTTCTCTGTAAACAGATCATAAAACATGCCTAGCATCTTCCGCCTTCAGGTGAAAGATACTTTATAAATGCGCATAGCCATTTTTTAATTTCAATGATGTATATTAAGAAAGTCTTAGGTTATCACAGTGTTAAAAATGTTTAGAAATGCTTTTAAAATGTTTTAAAAACCCTCTATTGCTGTATGTTGTCAGATTGTTCTTAATTTTATTAATTTTTACTCTTTATTTTTTTATTTTAGTAAGTTCTCTGCACTTTTACCTTGATTTCACAATCACACATTTTAATATTCATTAATTGATTTATCTGAATTTACAGGAGGCATAGTGAGAGCAAACTGTTTCTTGTATGCTTGTGTGCTGCAGAAAGACTGATTTGCGAAACAGCCTTTTAAGGTAAGGCTCAATTTAGCAGCAACATTAATGTTTATATTTTATTTATTATGGATTTAAATACAACACAAAGAAGCGTTGATCTGTTTCTGGGCACTCTTTTGTAGAAACTAAAACCACAGCACTGAAATGATCAAAACTCAAAACATTATCACACTTATCACATCACAGACAGCTAAAATACATAGTGCAAAGCAGAAAATGTTGTACCTTTTGTTCTTGCCTACTGAAAACAAAGACTAATTCTCCATCCCCTGACACAATCGCTCTGTCCTCTCAAATGCCTACTCAGGTTTTCCAGCCTATAGGTAAGGTCAATAGCAGAGAAAATGCAGGGAAATCAGTGTCAAAACTGAAGTCTTGGGGTGGTTGCAAAATAGAGGGGCTTTTGCTTAAGAAAATTTATCAGCAAAATGCTAAACTATACAATTTCAAACCCCAGGAATACCGCAGTGTCTTGTGTTATGGTTATAGCTCAGTTCTTCATCTATTTTGAGGTCTTGACTTTCTGAGCAGACCACACAATGCACCATAGCTTCTCTTTGTCTAGAGCTACGGCAGAGCTGCCTGGGGATGGCTCTGATCATGATGCATCACGGGAAGCCTGATCTCATTAGGGAAGTCAGTCCGTGCAGGTCAATAAGGTTATGAAGTGTCTGACAAGGAGTCAGGTATCACAGCAGCATTTCTGCATCAAAACTGCTTTGATTCTGATTTGCACTGTGCCTGAGATTTAAAAAAGAGCAACAAAAAACTTTGGAAACCGAAGTATATATTGTTTCAATGTAAACTTTAAATAACCAGGGAAAAAACATATTCTTTAAAAAAAAAAAATCCGTTTATGTAAAAAATTCAGTTTTCTGCCCAAAAAGCAGCTTTACTGGAGGATTTTGGCAACTGTACAAAGGATCACTAATGGTGAGAATTACTGGGAGCTCTCTGTCTCTTCAACTCTGACAGATCTGGCTTATTCATCTCTTCCTGTGTCAACTAAAACAGGTTGGCATAAGGCAGTGTCAGAGTCATTCCTCTTACAGCAAGAGCCTTGCAGAACAAAAGATCTGCTGCCGTCTGTGTTGTGATTTTTAATATGTCCTCAAGAGATGGCCTTGAGTGCTGGGCAGGTAGTTGCACACGGTGTTAGTTGTGAAGTCAATGAAATGGAAAAGGAGAGAATAACAATATTTCACTTTAATTTCTGGATTTCAAATTTAGATTCCACCCTTCCCTCCTCCCGCCGAAATGCAGTTGAGCCAATTCAGGTGGAATCATTCAAGAAAACAAAAGGGGTGTCAGAGATCATTTAGTAAATCAAGAAAATATTTCTAATTGGCACCTATGAACGATTCCACAGTGGTTACATTAAGTCCTGGTAAAGGCAGGCTGGAATGTCCTCAGTTTGTTTTTTGGAAGGATGGGGATATTGTCACTAAAGGTGAAAGCCTGCTTTATTTTTTCACCCTTGTCATCTACTCTCTGCTCTGCCAACCTCCACTTCAGTTGCCACAATGCATAAATTACAGTTTAGATCGCACAACCATCCATCATCAAATCACCCCTTGAAAGTGCTACCATAGTATGTTGCCAGTTCTCCCGGATGACACTCTTTTTGTGATTGACACATAGCTAACTTACACCATCACTTGTGTCACTGCTGAATTTGGCCCTGAAAACTTCCTTGGGAGCTGTGCACATTAAGTCAATGTGAAAGTTTCATGTCAATCAGCTCCCTTTTGTTGTCCTTTCTGCTTTCTGTTTCTTTTATTTATGGGTGGTTTATTGGCTTCTTTCTAGCTAACTCAGTCCTTGGCTAAGGTAGAAAATTGGTTATATACCTCAAACTTTGTCTAATTATTGTTATAAATGTCTAATTATTGCTTATAAATGCTACCTGGAAGGTAGCTAGTACATTAAATGTATGTAAAATGAAGATACTTTGGTAGTAAGCCAGTGTCCAGAATCCACAAGCATATGAAAAAATTATATATATATATACACACACACATATATATACACATATATATATTTGCCATGCGATCCATGAACAGTCTGCATGATTATATATAAAAATCACCAGATTGCTCTTTTGGCTTACAGTTGATGAGTCTGAATGAATAATCATGAGAGCTTTTGATGGGCACATGGCTGTGCCTTTTCCACATGCAAGTGCACCTAAGCCATGTTAAAACCTGACTCCGAGTTCTCTTCATTTTTTTTTAACAGTGTGCTTCTGAGATGAAATGCAAAAAAAATAATTTCTGGAACAGATTTTGATGAAACTGCTAAGGGTATGGGGTGCGTGTATGTATGTCTGCATATATACATATATAAAAGTAAAAAGTAGTTAAAGTGGATTGAAATTATTGAATTTTCCTAAATGGTGTGAGTCAGGTGTGCTGTGTTTGAAATTATATACATTATGTCTGCTTTTCTCTTTCAGTCACTCAGAACCGCTGTAAACTAACTGCTAGGTAAGGTCTGCTAAGTGTGAATCATTTGATTGCTGTTGTTTGTGAAGCATCTGTTCCATAGCATGTTTAATTATTTTTGTGTGTTAAATTCATGTAGGTTACTTGAGAATTGCTTTAACTAAGTGTTAAAATTGCAGCTATTGCAGAACTCATTATCTTGATTATCATTAGAGATGGGCAGAGGAGATTCTTCACACTTATTCTGAAAGCTTCAAGTGCAGCTCGGAATTATGCTTTTAGTCTCGCATGCACCTTGCTGTTCCCTTGCCAAGCCCTGCACTGCAGCTGACCGCAGCCTGAGTTCATGTAAAGACCCTGGAATTTACCTGAGCAGGTATTATCTTGGGAGCATTCTGTTTAATTTTCTCTGCTGGTGTCAGACTATCTCAAGTGTGTTCAGTGAGCCAAAGAGAACAGAAAATCCCAAGAATGTCCATACTTAGCTGGCACCTAGCTGTCATCTTTGTAGTAAGACATAATCCTATGTTTCAATAAGGTATTTAAAAAGCAGAAAGTACCAGCCGACATTATCTTACCTTAAAAAAAAAAAAAAAAAAAAAAAAAAAAAGGAAAAGGAAGAATGTAACATCAAATGTCTTAATGTCTTCACTTTTGAGCAGTAAACCGGTAGGGCTATGAATTTACTTGGCTTTGTACTCAGACTGCTGATCTACCATCTTCTCAGCTTCAGTAGAGTCTAACTTTTATTAGCCTGTGGCTTTAGGTAAGCGAACTGTACTAGCCAGTCCTATACTTTGTACATCAGGAACTGAATTTGAATGGGGTTTTCCGTACTTTATTTCAGATTTTTGATGACTTTGAAGTTGCTCCTGGGAGCTATTTTCAGCATTTTTACCACTGTATGAGCTAGAAATATTCTTTTAGTTAGAATCAGAGCTTTTAACATTAAAAAAAGTCACCCGATTCTAGCAAGTGGGAGCTCTTGGTACAGCATAAAAGTGCACTGCTTACAGTAAGAACTGGCAGTGCTGCTAATGGTCCTTAGCACTGGTCTTTGATGCTGTGCGCGTGGGATATAGCTCGGAGTGCATTACAGCAATTTATGCAAGCAGCTCACACATTCATAGAACTTACTTTCCCTGAATGGGATTGTGTTATAAGATAATGGATATCTTATTTCCTAAAGAGGTATTTAAAACAGTATCTGCATTTAGAAGGCCCTTCAAAACTGAAATGGAAGAAAACGCATGCTATACAAGTACTCCTTACCCTGCAAATACATAATCACGTGCAGATTTTAGGATATGGACTTAAATGAAAAGCTTACCTGAGTTTTTAAGAGAGAGATTTCTCAACTCTTCTTGGGATTTGAACTGCTATTCTACAGTAAAAATTAATAACAGGATGGCTAGAACACTGCTTGATCCTTGCAAATGCACTAAACACTTTCACAGGCATCTTGAATACAATTACATTAGAAAGCCAGGTTCAAAAATTAGTATGAGATTTAGAATAGACTGGTTCACTCACTTCAATTAACAGTTCTTTAATTATAGACATTCATTAATATCATAAACTTCTACTAGTTGGCATCAGTTGGTATCAGGCGTGTAACTAAAGTCTCATTTCCCTGAGGGTGTACATGGCTAGTTTAATTTGCCTGAGGGCTTTTGACTGTAAAATCTCAACCAACATTAAGCAAGTAAAGCTGAGGTACATTGGTGAAATCCCAAATCAGGACAGATGTTTCTTCACAATGATGTGCAAGCCCCGATATTCCCATGGAAACAGTTCTGAATTGAATATTTTCATGTAGTGATTTCAGCTACATAACCAAAGTTATATAACTTGTACATGTTCACACACACATGTGGCAGTGGGTGTATGCTAACAAGTTTAGGCAGTTATTCTCATAGTAAGGTTGCCTGTGCTTTTATGTGCACAGGTGTCTATAAGATATACACACGTATGTATCCATTTAATACCATAAGTACATGATGAAGAATTGATATTTCTCTTCTGTTCTTCCATCTGTTTTGTTCCTTAGGAGAGCAGAAAAGGCAAAATCTTATTTCAGTGACAAATTCTCAAAATAATGTTGAGGTCTTTGAAGGCAATCCTTGGATTTTTCCAGGTACCAATACCAAATCCAAAAGCAGAAAGCTTGAACCAGTGCTGGTGTAAAGCCAATGCTGTTGTGCTGAGTACTCCATACACATATGATGGCAGATAAGCACTTCATTGCAGGGAAAGACCTCCACTCTGCTGAACTCTAGTTTCTTTCTGTTTTTCACTGATCCTCTTTTTTATAGGTAAAAGTAATTTCCGTTTCCCATGCACATACTATCTTTCATTTTCTATGCCAAAACTCAGTTCAGTATTTTTATGTTGGCATTTCTAACCTATACAGGATGATTTTCATTATTTCTTTCACCTTAATGGTGTTTGTTTTTCAGTTGTAGTCTATTCTCCGGATTTCATTTGTAGAGATTGAAACCTTGCATTAAAATTGAGAGAAAGTAATTGAATCATAGAAGAAGGCAATCCAGAGTAACAAGGCTTTCTGGGAACAGAGAAGGGAGCTGATGACGAAATGCTATTAACAACCAAAATTAAAGAAAAATTCATCTTGTGAGAATGTTCCTCTGAATGATACTGTAAGAAATTTTTTTAAATTGATTTTCTTACAGGTAGTTTCCAGTAATCTAAGAAAAAACTTATATTCTATAAATCAGAACCTACCTGTTGAGTTCCTTTTAAACCAAGAGTAATACTAAATCGACAGGCCTTTGAAAAATTGCATTATGTCCTTCATAAGGTAGAATCAGCGGACTAAACTGGCATTAGACTTTAAGATAAGACTTCACAATGTGTGAAAGCTACCATCCAGGTCTCATTTGGTCCTGGTGTTGTGGGATGTTTGGCTCTGGGATGCAGCTCAATTGATCCCTCTGTGCCTTCAGGTTATGGTAGGTGGTTTACAGAGACAAGCTTTAGTAAAAAATGTATTGACGTTGATTAGATTAGGAGATGAAGACACTAGAGACTGATTTTTAAAGAATCTTTATTCCACAGGGCTGGAGATATTGAGAATTTAGGATTTAATTGCTTTGGTAGAAATGAGCTCATCTGTTCTGGATTGTGTTGAACATGCCCTCCAAACTTAGCCATGTCCACCAACTTAGATATGAGCTCTACTGCTTGCAAGTATCATTGGACATACTCAGACAATTTAGGAAACTATCTTTAGAGGGCAGACAGAGTGGAAGTTTAAGTTTATCATAGACTTTAGGTAACAGAAAAATAAATTAGACTGCCTTGGGGCCTTCGATACGATCTATTTTTTATTTTTTTTTTGTTTGTCATTCAGTTTAGATGTTTCTGTGCATATCTTGAAGATTGAGTGAAGGCATTCAGGTCATTCTCCGGAAGTTTTAGGTGTCTCTGACTTTAATAAAGTACAGTTTATTGCAGTTTAGCCAAGTGTTCTAGTTTATTTTGTTCTCTAGTTTTGTATTAACTCTCTTCAGCAGTATTTATTTACCTGTCTAAAAATTTTCTGTTATTTCCTCCATCTTATTTATAAAAATGTTAAATCACATCATTGCACTCATCACCTTTGAGATCCCACTATAGACCCTCTAAATTGGATAGAAATCTTCATTAACGGTGTTATTCTGAATTCTGTCATATAGTTAGATTTTAATCCATTTAGTATTTGAAATATTGATGTTG
Source organism: Cuculus canorus (assembly GCF_017976375.1). Lineage (NCBI taxonomy): Eukaryota > Metazoa > Chordata > Aves > Cuculiformes > Cuculidae > Cuculus > Cuculus canorus. The sequence goes on from NC_071402.1 coordinate 26,458,537, forward strand.
TATGATGCTAATTTTAATCAGAATATTCTTGTGATACTATGCTGAAGTGCATTCAGTCTAAATATATTAAGTCAATGCAGCCACTTTTATCAACACATATAGTAATCTCATCAAAAATATAATTAAATGAATTTCACAAGATGTATTTTACATGAAACCATATTGATTGACATAATTATTTATTATCATCATTTAAATCTGTATTGATTGAGCCTCTCATTTGCTGGTCCATTAATTTGCCTGAGTTTTGATATCACACTAACCAGATTATTGGACTGTTGCTCTAACATGAGGTTTCCAGTAGTCCTCTACAATCTTTCCAGCATCCTATATAAAAAATTACACTCAATGCTCTGATTTTCTTGGCTAGCAACTTGAAAACACTTGCTAATATGTTATCTGAATTTGGTGATTTAAGAAAGTCTCATTTTTTTAAATGCCTTTGAATTTTTACATCTATTTTTTGAAAAATATTTCAGCACTAAAAATTATCTTGATTTTCCACCTAAAATAGGGGTTGAATTTTGTTTCGTAGAAAAGACAGGTGAACTCATTCAGAAGGTAGGAAATTATCCCTGCCAGTTCATCAGTGAGATGTCTGAAATGTAATAAGAAGCTCCAGGCAGCAAATGAAGTCGTTCATCCCACAGCTCCTGCTTGGAATTTATGGCAGGTAGGGTGCAGTTCTTCCTTTCTATGTAGCGCTTGCATGAAAATTTGATTTTGGTTTCCAAATTTTTCAGGTACATTTTCTTGTTCTTCAAAAGATAAATTTTTCAAAAGATAAATTTTATCATACCCTAAAAACAATGGGACATGATGAAGCATGTATTACTGGGCCATTAATGCACTTCTTTTTGGCCTTGTGCCTCACAGTGCTCCAGAGACTTGCATTAATGGCCCAGTAATACGACACACCCTATCGTGTCTTATTGCTTAATTGGACTCCAGACAAATTCAGTTAAACCACATATGCTATCTTTTATGACTACTGCTGTACAGTTTTTATTTCCTCTGTTCTTGGGCACTTTTGGAGGTCTTTGAGTTGTTTCAAATGTATCTCTTGAGACCACAGATTGTAGAGGCAGAGTTTTAACTCTGCCCTTCAGCCATGTGCCATCCACATTACAAACGTGTATGTGCTCTGACAGGCAAAACAAACTCTGAGACATGCAGCCGGACAGCTCATAACAGAAAAGTGGAAGGCGATATCATAGGTCTATTCTGCATGATCTGTTGACCACAAAACTCATCCTTAACAGCATGTCAGCCAAGAATGTTATGTTGCTTGTATTCATTTGGCATCCATGGTGTCCTCGTTACTGAAAAACATGATCATTTCTAGTGTTTGAGAGGTTTCTCCCATACTTTTCCATTTTCTATGTGCTATAGCTGGAGTAATCATGAAATATCCTTATAGGCTTTTCCACAATGTTCACCGTGCTGCAGGAAAGTACCCATGTGAGGAATGCTGACAGCTGTTGGGATAATTGCAAATAACAAGCAAGAAAATCTCAGTCACGTTGTGATACCACTCAGCATTTCACATCACGTTCACTGAGCCTGGGAAACTGAGGGTGACAGGATGCCTGCCACTGCTGAGGGTGAAACAGGAGGCATGGAGACACCTGGGAAGTACTGTTAAATACTGGTGTTTGTCACTCTGTCCTACAGTGAAACCAAAGAACATCCACCAACTTTTGGCTGACTGATCCTGGGCAAAGGAGAGAGTGAGACAGAAGAGTGTGACATTTTTGGGATTTGGATGGGATTTGGATGGGATTTGTATTCATAGTAGAGTGAATATCTCTCTGAGCTAAGTAAATTTCTGGTGGATTTAGTTACCTTTTTTGAGGGATCTAAAGTTGGTGACCATAAGTTTCCCAGCATCTCCACAGGATCCTAGACTAAGAATTATCTTTGAATCTGTAGGACCCCAAATCATTTCAGTCTCAGTTGCTGCTGCTGGGTGTTAAACTGGGGATGCTTTTCAGCATTGAGATTTCATGAGTATCACATGCGCTGTATACCATGGATGACAAGGATTGCTAATGCACACTGTTGAAGTATTTAAAGTAGAAATCTTGAAATTAGTGAATTAATCAAAACTCTTAGAGCATTGATTTGAGAATAAAATTCTCAAGTGATTATGATTTGTATAAATTGCTTTAAGATATTGGACACAGTTTGAATGCTTATGCTAATAAAAGAGCATGATCCTGCACTTTAGGAAAAAAAGCATCACAACCAAATATGCTTCAGTAAATTGTTACCAACTGGTGGTAAGGAAAACAGGGGGAATGTAGAGGGTTTGACATTAGTCTAAATTAATCCTGATAACAGCAAAAACAAGGCAAAAGCAGCAATGCAATCTATCCCTACTCCAGCATTTAATACATCAATTTATGTAAAGAACCAACTGCATACACTTCTGACTAACAGTTTGTCATGCATGCTGTATTTGGGAAGAAGCATGATTGCAACCACCTTAAGTTAGCAGGACCTCAAAAGTCTTGCCATTGGTGAACCATGGTGCCTGTTAATAACAGCTACTATTTTTTTTGCTGGTACTATGAGTCCCTTATTTTATGGATGCAAAACCATCTGCCTGCTATAACTTAAGCTTGAAATGTAGATCTTTATCTGTCCCAGACACAAGGAGTCTTTGGGCAGCGTGGTGTACACAGAATTACAGTATTTGCTGCTATAGCAAAGGCTATTCCTTCATTTGTTTTTAATGCACAGCAATTATTTTGGTGGCTTTTTTTCTGAAAAACGATGTATGAAAAGAAATACATTGAGATGACTGGAGAAAGAATCAGTAAAAAGATTGAGCAAAATACTTTAGAAAATCAAACGTGGTGCTTGCAAGGCTTTTAGAAATAATTCCTACCTTATGAAAAAATACAGGGTAGCCTTAAAAACAGGAGTCACCGTTCAGATACTTTCAGCAATCCCATTAGATTTGTCTTGATAATTCGTCTCTCTCTCCCCTCTCTCTCCTTGGCCTTCAGTATGGTGGGTCAGTGTCAGGCTGTCCCTCAGCTGATACTGTTTGGAAGTGGTGAGGGCTGGCTCAGAGCAAGAAACTGTTCTTTCACCGAGAAGTAGGCACTGTTTGATGGAAAGGAGGAAGGCTGGCAACACAGCACTGGTAGCCTAAAAGGGAGTTCTGGACAGGTAACAGCATATTCATCAGGACTCTTCTAGACACGTGTAAAGCAATGTTGGCTTAATTAAAAAAGTAGATAATGAGGATTATTCGTATGAAAGTATTTTTAACTGTATTTCTGTATACAAATACAGTGTAAAATTGTACATCGGGTTGTGTTCAATGTGCAATTTTAGGAAACCTCAGAATGACTTAGAATTTTCTTAAGCATGTGGTTTTGGTGTCGGGGCATGCTTATTGTGTTATGTGTATATTGTCACTTTACTTTTAAAGTTCAGCTACGGGGAGAGTGAGGATATTATTAAAAAGCCCCACAACCTAAAGCAATCAAGAACATCTAAAACAGAAAGAAGCAGAAGTGACCAGTGGCCCAGAATTACAGTATTCTTTTGGGTAGAGGCTTTTAATTTCTAGACTGAATCTTTGTCAGTGTAAACTGATGAGGCACTTCTCCACAATGACGTCTTCAGATCAAAGGTCCCATTAGACCTTGAGGAGTGCCTGCACAAATGGCCTGATCAGTTAGCAGCTCATGGTGATCTTACCTGAGCTCTCCAAAAGGCTCAGGTGAGTGAGCGTGGGACTTTGTACAAATGTGCACCTTCACCGTGGCCTTGTGGAAATAAAATGGAGAGCTGACACGAGCTCTCCAGCACTGCATTTGTTGGTGCCCATGTGGAAGGTTAGTGATTTCACTGTCGTTTAAAAGAAGCTTTAAATTACATTGTTGAGTTCCTGCCAGCTGCCTCATGCCAGCAATACCAAGCTGGATGCCAAATGCTGCCAACCCTTAAGGATCTACATGAGGAGGTTGGGTGAACCGTGGATGAGCCTTGTGGGACCTGCTGAAGCCCATGCTGATCTGCCTATGTGGTCAGCAAGCCATGGGTTAAATAGCCAAATCTATCCTGGGGTTCAGGTGCATGAGCAGCAGCTATAGGATCATCTCCTGGACCTTGCCTCTACTTCTTGCCCCTGTGCTGCTACCAAAAAGAGAGCCCTGGTCACTGGTGCAATAGGTCATAATTTCCTGATTGATGACAAGATTCTGAACGGTGCAAGAGTGAATGTGGCTCCTTATGAGTGTGTTTTAAAGTGATGCAACTCCTTCCTCTGCTGTGAAGTAGAGTGAAGGGGTAAGAGTGGCTCCCTATATCTCCCAAATCCTCGCTTGTTCCTGCTAAGCCTCCACAGCAGCGCTGCAAGGTGTTCTCTTCACAAGCTTACACACAAACTCTTCCTAGCTCTTTTGAAAGGAGCATTTTGGTGAAGGATTAACTTTTAGCATCTTCCTGAAAGAAGGCATTTTTAAGTTTGGTACATAAGACACAGCCACCTACTTGGCATTAATTTTCCTCCATTTCTTGAGATTTGTTTTACTGTATCTGCTGGCTGGTCACTGTGTCCCAAGCTAGGCTATCCTGCTTGATGCACTGCAATGCCAGCCTGTCTAACAGTCTCATTTCATTCTTTATGGGGTGGCAGCATGCTGTGGTGCTCAGAGCACAGGTCAGGGAGTGGAGCACATGGGACCCTCTTCCCAGTGCTTTCCATAGCCGCAGGCTCGTCTTTAAATTATACCAAGCTCCCGTGCTACAGCGGAAGGACAGTGATATTTATTTACACAACTTGTAAAAATGTGCAGTTGGCCTGGCACGACTGTAGAAATTAATTCCTGCTAATGAAAGTTTTGGGGTTTTAATATTACATGTCAGCTGTGACTGCGCCCTTTCTGTCAGCACATTTTATGCAGATGAATCTGCTCTTATGCCAGCAGCAGTTCTGGGTTTCCACTGCTGCTGCCCATTATTTGCACTGTGGTAATGACCAGAGGAATTAAGGCTCCACTGTGTCATACTCTCAGAAAGGGAAATACCTCTACAATACAGAGTCACTCACCAAATGGAAAGATGTTTTAAGAAGGAATTTACAAAATCAGGCCTTTGCTCTGTGAAGTGCACCAGGCTACTTTGATGGATGAGAGCAGTTTCACTGATTTAAGAGTATGAAAGCTAGGCAAATGAGTATTTCTTTTCAGGAATTAACCACACAGGACAAGAATAAGATTTGAAAGATGGAGAGCTAGTGTTCACATACATACATATTTTCTGTTCCAAATTGCATTTATTTAGGCTGTGGTCCAGTGAAACTGAATCTTCCTGGAGAACGGCACCCAAGGATCAGAGCGTTCTTCTTTGCCCACCACGAGGCATGTGCAGCTTGGGGTGTACAGCCCTAGAAGACAGCACAGTTAAAAGGAAGATAGTGCATTTGTTGGGCTGTGGCAGCAAATCTCACTGTTTAGTAGCTCTGGTTCATTTAAGAAGCACTAGATGGATTAGCAGGAACAAAGATGAAAGGTTTAACGAGACAGGCAGGAACAGTGGAGAACTGTAGTGTGCTATATGGAGGTTAGATGTTCCCGTTAGACAACCAGTTGCTAGGTGGCTAATAACTGAAGCTGGTAGCAAACGTGTTGATAATGTGTTTTTTCATGAGAAATTGCTTTTTTTAATGCTGAATCAAGAGTGTTTTGCAGACTTAGAAGAAACATGAACTGAGTTCTGATGTTTCTGTGTCTCAGGAGCACATCCTGACAATCCAGTTATTGGCTAGTCCCCAGAATTTTTATTTCCCTCCACAAACCAAAAAGTTTGACAGCTCTCATTTTCATTCTGATGTGGACCAAAATCACATTCTGAAACCTGAACATTTTTCACAGAATGGATTTGTTTACTAGCCAGCCCTATAAATAATATTTCTCAAAGCTGTGTTTGACAAGCATGATATTGCTAATATGGCTCCCGCTGGCGTGTCATCCATAGCCAGGTTTTCAGAGAAATGTCTGGGAAGCAGAGCTATCAGAAAGCTCTGCATATGAGCTGCAGACACCATCCCTTTTGGAAAACTGTCTGTTTTCAGGGCACTAAAGAACAGTGCCAAGTCAATGTTAAATCATCATATGGGAAATGGTTAACAAGACAGCTTTCCTTTCTACCTCCTATCTAATCTCTGCCAAATCAATCTACCACCTAAGACTGGAAGTTGAAAATCTAATAAACAGGTCTGCAGTGAAGGATTCACTGTACCTGCGCCTGGAGCAGCTCCCTCTTCATCTCTGTTCACCAGCAGTATGCCCTCCTATTACCCAAGGGAAAAAATAAAATATTCAGATTGTTATTATTTATTTAGAGGACATAAAAAAAATCAACCCAAGTCAATATTTATCCATCTGAAAAAAAGCCCAGTGTATGGCAGATGCTTTATTCAGGGTAAATTAGTAGACATATGTCTTAGAGAAATGCTGTTGTTGTTGATTTATTCTTTTGTCTTTCTTTCAGTTAAGCTTTCCTCAGGTGTTTTTCAAACCCCAGAGCTTCTAAAGCTTCTGTAAAAAGTCTATTTTTTACTAAACCACATCACCTCTGTAAAATATACAGGAAAGATGAACTTGTCTAATAACAACCTTGGAAAATAACTGCAGCTGAATATAAATAAAATTAAATTTGCACAGAGGAAAAAGCCATTTCAAACTATTTTTTCTCTATAATCCATACCACAGATACTCAATAATTCAGTGAGCTTTCAGGCAATATAAGTCAATGTCGACTCATTAAATGCATTAGCTACAAAATGTATCTCTAGTAGGAAGGATGAGAAATGGTTTGCATTCTTCCCTTTTCATTATTATTCCTTAGTGGTTTTAGTTTTAGGCTTGAGCTTATTCCTTTGTTTTTACATTCCACACTTTATAAAGGATGCTTAACAGCAACTTCAGGAGCTCCAGTCCATCATTAAAAAATAAACACATTTTCTTCCTTACCAGAAACCTGACCAAGAGCAAAATTGTCTTGATTGTACGTAACAGAAATGCTGACAGATATTAAATTAATGCTTAATTAATCCTTCAGAGATGGCCAGCCAGATGAAAAAGTGGGAAACAAAACTGATACGACTGGGAGTGAGGAGCTCTCCCAGCCTGGTAGGGCTTGAGTTGTATTGGATTTTTATAGGCATGTGACACAAAGAACAAAAAATCTGAGGAAATAAAAAGTATCAACTGCATTAATTTGAAAACAATGTGGAGTTAATTTCTCCAGGCAATAACTGCATTTATTTAGCATCTTCCAACTGAAGAACTCAGAATACTTTATGGAAATGAATGACATGTCCCAGTAGACCGGTATGAATTAGGTGACAGCAAACTAGCTGATCAGAAATGTCATTGGAAGGAGTCTTCCTGGGGAAATACTCTTCCACATAATTCGAGATAGCAGGAGCCTGCTGAAAGGTGTGTTATCTCTGACAGATGTGGAAGTCAATGAGTAGGGTGTTAACCTGACGTGCAGGGACAGCACGTCTGACGGGAACTGACAGAAAGGGACCTCCTTTTCTGTGAGATTGAATCAAGTCTGGTTCTTGACACCCCTGCAAGGTACCGCTCTTCCTACCAATCTTATTTTCACTTCTGACTTTTCACCATGGATGGTAATTAGGATTCCTCCCATTTTGCTTGGACCTCACCTCTTCAAGGTGTGGTGAAGGAAAATGGGAAGTGTGTTGAAAAGTCTCACAGGTGCTCTGGGAATTACTGCTGTGAAAACATATCTAAGAATAATAACTAGGGGAACATGGATATTGACACTGAGAACTGCAAGACTGCAGGGAAGGCAGGTAGTTGAATAAAAGGTCTTTTGACTTGCTATCTCTCTCTGCTGTCTTGCAGACTTCCTTCCTCCAATCATATGTCTCTGCCTGAGCTCTCTATAGCAGTACTTTTACACTGAGGAGACAAACCAGCCCCCAGGAAGGTAATGGTCATCTCACCTGTCCCTAGAGGCTTTTGAAGCATGGGCAGGGGATAGGTTTCTAGTACAGAAGAATACAGTTTAGGACCACCAATCCTTTAAACTGATGCATATAGTTTTCTCTGCCTGTCCATAAAGCATAACTGAGATCCACCATGCTTGTGCTGTAACTGAAACAGGTATAGGTATGGCACAGTGAAACCACAGGTGCTACCCATGAAACTCTCACTGGCCAACTTTGTGTGACACGACTGCAGAGGCAGTGCTATCCAAACTCCTGAGGAATCCAGGAACTACACAGATTCAAAAAACTGGACCTTCAAGACGTTGATGTAGCGATAAAGTAAACTTTAGCAGAGGTGTTAATGCCCTTTGTCTGTGAAAGGGCTGTCACTTGGAGAAATCCTGTGTCACCAACGTGCCAAGTTTTCAGTCTATTAACTGGATATCTGACTTCGACTGACTCTATCTTGTCAGGATGTTTAAAATTAATGATTCTATGGTTCTGTGAACATGATTATCAAAAGTTAGATGATGTGGGAAATTATGTAAGTTGAAACAATTCAGTAAGTAAATAGTTAAATAAATAAAAGGAAAACAACCCTCGGGCAATACATTTGGCTCTTGGTTTGTAACTCAATGAAAAGAAACTGGATAACACAAGTCCCAGGTGAACTGATATTCTTAGTTATCCACATGTTTCTCTTCAGTGTCGCATATGGAACAAATAAATAATATCATTTTGTCTGGTTAAGTTAGGTGAGTTGGCTAAGCTAAGAATCTGAGATGCTATTACAATTGCATTAGGTTGGTTAGCCACTCAAAAAGGATTTAAAAACCCCAGCACCCTAATTCCCCTTTGTTCACTCCCCAGTCCCACAAAGCCATTTATTTCTTCGTATAATGCCCAAAGAATTATTTTCACATTCTTTTCGATTAGTACTTCAGTGTGAAACCATTGTCTGCAATATGAGTTCAGCTGTTATCTACTCCCTAAAAAAAAATTATTTCCACATTTGCTATGTAACAGGCTGACAAACAAATAACACCTGCAGAGGATCATGCTCAATAAAGAAAGGGAAGAAAAATAGGTGGAAAGCATGAGAATTCTGCTAATGCTCAATGATTGATCTTGTTAGTACGCGTAGCCTGTCAGAGCACATTGCCCCAGCGCAAGCATACAGCACTGAAGAACTAGCAGCACGGGAAAGAAAATGCATTTCTATATAGATCACAGTCAGACACCCTCCCCCAGCTTTCTGAGCGGAGCTTGATTGTCAGCATTATACACACGCTCAGACAATGCTTTCAATAGATGCCTTTTTGGAAGACAATTGCAGAAAGCATGATAACGGGATTTGTCACCCTGATGTGGCTGCTGTTTCAGCAGGCATTATAATAATGAAAGGAAGTTTTACTAATTGAAAATGTGAATGAAATTCAGCTGTCTTTTTATTTTAATTCTTTTGGATGAAAGCCAATTAAGATCATCTGTCTAATGCATCTATTCACCCCTACTGCAACAATGTGTCAATTATAACGGATGTCTAATAAACTCAGACTTCCCAGGACAGAGAGATGAACATACAAAACAACTAGTGAGAAACATCGAGACACACCTGTGAAATATTTTGGAAGAACTGGCCAAATCATGCAAATGGCTCCGTCTATTTTCCACAGCCTGCCTAATGGGAGTTAACCTGCATGTACTTGACAGCGGGTGGTTCGGGCACATCTGTGTCCTCCTCCTGTTATTCTGCACTAGTGGTCTTCTTCAGGCACATCATGGGACCTGATCAACAATATTCAAGGCTATTACATATCTACCAATTTAAATAGTACATACTCTTTGTGGGACCAATAAGGCTCAGTGCAACATCACCTGAAACAGGATCTTGTTTCACCTCTTTACTCAGGTGTTTCTGCAGCAATTGGGTGTCTTGCATCCCAGGAGGCATCTAACTCTCTCTTGGGCTCTCTCCCCTCATTGACAAGCATGCCTCAAAGGGAGGTGGCTTGCTGAGGAAATTAATGATGCTCACCCTGTGTGCATAGTACACACCTTTCAGGTGTTTTGCCCTAGAATAGCTCTAGTCTGATTGTGTGGACTGAAAGCCTGCTAGTGGCATTAAAGGTGCTTCTAGATCTCATCTCATAATTCAATTTAATGTATAAATAAGCCAGTTCACATCGTCCAAGACAGTGTGGCAATGCAAAGCAGGTATGGTAAATTAGGGCAACTTGCTTCAAAAACACACACCGAATGCAGATTGAAATGCAAGGGCAGAAACAAAGATGCTCAGAGGAGAACCAACATACAGGGAGAGGAGTTAAAAGAGTCATGGTAAAGTAAGTTTAAAAAAACCTCTTATCACCAATTAAATATAGTATTAGCATTAGGTAAGGTAGACAAATATATGTAATATCAGTATTTAACCCTCTGCTATTATAAGGTCCCTTACAGAAATGGATGTTGGATAAATATTGCAAATGCTTACATAAGAACACTGCCTCTGTAAGATGCAGTTTCTTACTATCTAAAGCTACTTTAAAATTAAAGTTCACGTTAAACATTAAAGCTTTTCTGTTGCTGTTACCATTGCTTTTTCTGTGTGTATCTCTGCCACTGCTATGATGCTTCTGTTGTATGTGTAGCAATGTAACATTAGTGGGGGCATCAAAACCTCATTAAACCATCTTTCAAGAGTGGAGAGAAAAAAACGCAGTAATTTTTTGAAACTTGTGAAAATATCTTCACTGCAATCCTTTTGTATTTATTTTCCTGCAGATATTCTTGACTATGATTTTACTGGAATAAATACTTGCCTAAAAAACCACACACTTTGAAGACTATAGCATACACATGACCTTCCAAATTATCCATAGCAAAAGTTTATTCTGAAAGCCTACTCAAAGATTAAGCTCATCCAGTCAGGTAACAGAAATCTTCCCTGCACCTCCCTGTTCAAATAGAACAGACCAATTAGAAAGAATGAAAATCCTGCTCTTCAGTCTATGAATTTCAGCTCCAAGCCAAGTAGGAATTTGAAATTATTATCCCATCAAGAACCTTTGAGAGTCTCATTGGTCATTTATATACAGTATGTAAACAGAGATGAGACAGAATGAATTGAATCTACTTTAATAATGTAATTACATGACCAGCTGTGGGTCCACCAGAAAGCCTTTTTGGCTGCAGGCAGCACCTATGACAGCAGAAGGTGTTTTGGGAATGAGAAGCTCAGAGAGAGAAGCAAAGAGGCCAATAACAGTAACAGTACCTCTAGGATTAGTGTTTTAGTTGTTAGAGATGTTAACTCAGTCCTTCATGTTATTATTAGTCTTACAATGGTAATGTGTGATTAAATATTTCTCCTTTCGATATCTCTGCATATATTCCTGTTGACCTTTCTGTTCTAATCTCCAATTTAGTTTATTTTTTTATTAAAACCACTATAAAGCTGATATGTATGGTTTCACAGATAAACTTCATATTTGCTGATGCAATGTAAAAATCCCTTTGGAATCATCAGCTACATCCAGCTTCATCTGAATTGTTAAGCATCTATATCCATACTCCTTTTCCACCCTTAAAGCTTCACACACCTCTTGACTTGTTAAGCCATATGGTATCCCATTGTGGCACTTATCTTTATGTTAAACCTATTTTACCTATATGACCTTTCTAAATGCTCATTAGGTCCTAGATGGACAATGTTTACATTCTCAGAGAAAAAACATAGTTTACTTAGATTATCTTGTTGAAGTGCAGCTTTGGCCCTAGGTCTTCTTTATCCAAGCTCATTGACTGTGCTTTTAGGTTCAACCAAAGTAAGCGTCGACAAGCTCCTCTTTTTGATTTGTCTTTATGATGGTCACAGCACTCCAGGCTCTTCAGGTGTGATGAGTGAGAGCATCCTACTGGACTCTAGCACGAGACGCACTCTGCTTTGCTCAGCTCTGCTGTGGTAAAACATACAAGACTGTACGACCAGTGGTGGTTATTTTCCCAGGCATCTCGGGGGCTGCTTTATGTAAAGAACTCAGGGGAAATTCTGGATCATTTGGGGTTAAGGAAACATTTTGAAGGATCCACATTTTGCATTTGAATCCTTAAAGTAGTAAGGAAGGCCATTAACTTGCGAGTCTAGCCTCAAAACCTTCTTGTGGTGATGATTCTTGGTAGAAGCAGTACAAGATAAGATTTTGAAGGAGAACAATGTACATATCTAGTGCTTACTAGAGACACATCCCTCACCCTTTGTGCTATTTCCCCCAAAACCCCAACTCTAGCATGATGAAAGGTTTGGAGGGTGCTGTTCGATGGTCTGGTGAGTGTACGGTGCAGGCTGGTATTACCTGCTGATCAGAAAGGGAGATGCAGAGAGAAATGGATGATGTTTTCAGGTCAGCGGGATGAGAAGATAATCTTGCAGCAGACTTTTGTGTCTGGGATTGCTTAGCCTGGAGAAGAGGAGGCTGAGGGGTGACCTTATTACTCTCTACAACTACCTGAAAGGAGGTTGTGGAGAGGAGGGAGCTGGCCTCTTCTCCCAAGAGACAGGGGACAGGACAAGGGGGAATGGCCTCAAGCTCCACCAGGGGAGGTTCAGGCTGGATATCAGAAAAAAATTCTTCACAGAAATTCTTCACAGAGTCATCAGGCACTGGAACAGGCTGCCCAGGGAGGTGGTCGAGTCACCTTCCCTGGAGGTGTTTAGGAAACGGGTTGATGAAGTGCTTAGGGACATGGTTTAAGGGAGTGTTGGGAATGGTTGGACTCGATGATCCAGTGGGTCCTTTCCAACCTGGCGATTCTATGATTCTGTGATAATACAATATTGCATTTCTCAATATCGGTGAAGATACCAAAAGCTTCATCATGATCTGGGCAACAGCTTTAGAAATATGTTGGGATTGCTATAGCCTGGTCTGAAGGACATTCTACAGGAAGACTCCATAGGCCTTAAACATAACGTAGATATTGGTGTCTGAGGAAAGCTGAGCCAAACATCATTGCTACATTACACATGACTGGTAGGATAAAGAAGGCTGCAAGGAGGACTTGGCACAGGGGAACAAACCCCTATGTTTTTTGTTCCTTGATTGTGACTCTTCACAAGGATGCATCATAGAAACAGCTCAGGACTATAATTTGGACAGGTGGTAGGAGCCTTGAATAGGAAGGCAGAGAAGTGGAAGTGAGCTTAGAGGGAAAAGAGAAGGAAAGGTATCCTCTGTGTGACTCATCACCTGCCTCTGACACTGTGAAACCTGGAAGGAAAGTAAAACAGGGCTTCTAGAGAATATGTCATATAAACAGAGCTGAGGAAGTTAAAGAAAGACCTGTGATTTAGTCTGTGTTTATTATCTACTAGGTATGTGAAGTGAAGCCATATGTATTGATAATGCTTGGTGTAAACAAATCGTACTGAACCATACAAGGAAAGGTGAGGCACTATATTTTATCGTGCCAATAAGTGTGTAGTTTTAAGGTTTATATCCCTGTGTATGTTTTGGTGAATAACCCATAGAGTGGAATTTCATTTCTTGAGAACAGAATTCAATATATAGTATACTATATATATATTATATAGTATTCAATATAGTATATATACTATATATAGTATATATACTATATAGTATTCAATATAGTATATATAGTATTCAATTCAGTATAATCATCAATATACAATGTATTACTATGTATGGAAGAGAGGAGTCTCTCTTTTTCCCTTCAGTTTTCCCATCTTATGAAAATACTGTGGAGAGAAGAAATGTTATTAGGGTGTTTAACAGATTGTCCAGCTGAGGGACATTCATTTGTCTTGTCTGCAGATGCTATGCCAAATTATTTCAAGGATCTCTCTCTGCTGCCCTCCTCCTCAGGTTTGCTCTAACTCCTCTGTTTGGCCCACAGAAATGCCCTCAGACTGCACCTGGAAAGGCTATGCAATAAAAGTGATAATTTTTTAATCTGTACTGCCATACCAGTGGATTTCCAGCCCCTTTCTCTGTAAGATAAGGGGTATGTTGTAAACATCCCTGCATCTCTCCAAAAATTGGGATGGATTGTGCCACCTTCCTCTTGGATTTTGAAATGGCAGTTCTGAAGTGCAAACTACCTGCAAATCCTGGCAGCGCAGTCTGACTGGTGACTTTTGTGGCACAAATCCAGTCCAGACAATCCAGATATTTTTGGCCAGTTAACTTATCGTCATCACATAGCACAGAGTCCAACTCAGTACATGCTGGCGGAACATTTATCTCATTTTTGCTGGGAGATCAATGCATAATATCAAGTGCTACAGCAACTTCCTCTGCTGCTCCTTCTACAGATGCACCAGTGCTTTCAAACCACAGGAACCACAAATGAGGCAAATCTGAAATGGTGGCATTTCTCCACCCCCGTGGAAGAAGGATGATAGGTTTCTAAGTAGGTGTTTGTGCATTTTCCATGTCATTCAAGTGTTTCCAGCACCAAAGAGAAATAAATGTTCCTAGATCCATCAGTAATCGTAGTACAGGTTGCTAGATGAGCCCTACAGGCTTAGGCTACAAAGTGACACCTTGGAGCACCTTTGCCCAACATCAGGGGAACTGGCTGTGCACCACACCTCTTCCCTCTCTGTTTAGGACAGCAGAGCCTGGACTCTGTCCTCTTCATCACACTCAGGCTGGACATCACCAAAGGGTAAAGTCATTTATTGTCCCAAGCTCTGTTCCCTGCTGCTGTGGAGCAGTCTGAGGACGTTGGTTCTGCATCATCTTCTGGTTCTGCATTGGGTGGGCCAGTGCAGAAGCTGTCTTTCATGAGTATGGAAGCTGTTTTATCTTGTATCATTTTAGAAGCTGCAACTTGTAAAGTGTGCAGCTGCATCTGGACAAAACACATTCAAATCATTCAGGTCCCCCATAAACCTTCTCTGAGTAGAAGGACTGAAGAAGATGATTGCCTCGAAATTTGCACCTCTCCAGCAGTTCAGTGTCCTGCATTCCCCTCATTTGTTCATCATTACACACTGGGCTGGGCAAGGCACATGTGCCTTAGCAAGCTCTGAGCTGAGAGTACATCTCAGCTGTCTCCCGCTTCCTGAGTAAAGTTTGGGTGATGTTTCTTCTTCAAAATCCTAGAAATGTAATGTGTTCAAACCTCAGCCTCTCTGCCAAATGCAGCTGATCATGGCAAATAGGTCTAGCCATTGCTGTCAAAGAAAAGGAGGAAAATTAATGGACAGACAGACACATGCTGCAAAAAACTTCATGTCTGATAGGCACCAGATGGAAAATGACTTGGTGTATGTTAAGGACAGGTGTGGCTCTTACACCATATAGTTCAGTTCCTGAGGTGCAGAGGAAAAGAGAAAGAAAAACATATATCTTCAAAATACGGACAAGACAAGGCCATGCTGCAAATGTGCAAGAAGGGAGAGGTGCCAAATTGCTCAGCAGCGTGGCTGCTCACTGCTCTGGCTGGGCTGGGACCAGGTTTGCAGGACCAGTGTTCCTCAGCTAGGCTGACACAAGGAAAGATGGAGTGGGGTAAGTCTGTACTAGCCCACCTCTTTTCAAACCACATTTCTGCATGACTGCAGGGAGCCAAACAGAGGCAGAAGGTCTGGTTTCTAGCCCTGGCTCTGACCATCCCCTTCATACCCACTTTGTCTTGCTAGGTCATTTAAACCAGAGTTTCTGCAGCACCTAAACCAGAGATGCCCTCATCTTATCTAGCACCTCTAGATGACACTGTAATACAGATGAAAAGTAGAAATTCAATCTCAAAAAAACATGTCCCCTTAATATTTATTAATAATTAATATCAGGTTTGCTTTTTATTATTTTTGTGGATTTGTGAAAATAGAAATAATTGTTGCTGATTATTATTTATTTAAGTGATGACAACATGATTAATAATACTTCAGAATGGGAACATTTCACACTAAACAACCTAGAATGGGGAGATATTATCTCTGTTGGTGGCAAAGCTCATAATACTCAGACACTGGAAAAATGATAACCCACCTGTAGAGGAAGTATAATTAAAGACAAAGATGGATATGGCAACACACAGATAAAGGAGATCAATATTTAGGATACAAAACAATTTAAGAACTTGGATCCACGAACTCACTCTAAGATGAACAGTCCTTGCTGAAGTGAGGCTGATATACCTGTTAACTACCTGCCCTTGGTGGTGGGCTCAGGATCTGCCCATGGAGACCCAACCACCGATGGACAAATTCTTCCCTGGTAGACCCCCACTGTCATACACATCTTTACCAAAGCTAAACTCAGACTGTGATTTCTGCATTTAAAGAGTTACTGAATTACAGAAGACATTTATAATAGCAAAGCTTAGGTCTTTTGTCCCCATATGTTTTTTCGTGTTATAGAAAACATCTTCCAGTGTCCTGGGGTGTTGGTCGACAGCTGGCTGCATATGAGCCAGTACTGTGCTCAGGTGACCAAGAAGGCCAATGGCATCCTGGCTGATCTCTGAAATGGTGTGGCCAGGAGGAGTAGGGAAATGATTGTGCCCTTGTACTCAACACTGGTGATTCCATAGCTTCAATCCTGTGTTCAGTTTTGGGTCTCTCACTTTGAGAAGGACATTGAGGGGCTGGAGTTTGTCCAGAGAAGGGCAATGAAGTTGGTGAAACATCTGGAGAACAATTCTTATAAAGAGTGGCAGAGAAACTGGGGCTCTTTAATCTTGTGAAAAGAAGGCTGAGGAAAGACCTTTTTGCTCTCTACAATTACCTTAAAGGAGGTTGTATTGAGGCGGGTGTTGGTCTCTTCTCCCAAGTAACAAGTGACAGAAGGAGAAGAAATGGCCTCAAGTTGCAAAAGGGGAATTTTGGATTGGATATTAGGAAAATCTCTTTACTGAAAGAGTCTTGAAGCATTGGAAGAGGGTGCCCAAGAAACTGGTTGAGTCAGCATCCCTGGAGGTGTTTCAAAAACATGTAGACATGGCACTTTGGGACATGGTTTAGTAGGCATGGTGGTGTTGGGCTGATGATTGGACTGGATGATCTTAAAAGTCTTTTCTAACCTTAATCTTTCTGTGATTCTGTAAGAAATGCTACCAGGCGTTTTCTACATTTTCTATCAAACTGCTGTAATGCAAGCTGGGATACTCAGGAGTGCCTTTGAATAACCCCCTGGGTAAAGGACAATCACCTCTCCTGCAGCTGTTTCTACTTTTCTTCTCTTGTCCCTTCACCACAGCCTGCAAAGTGGTTCTGCCACCGTGCTGGGGCTGAAGCCTAGGTTAAACAAGAGGCACTACATGCTCAGCTGTTAGAAACAAAGTGCCCATGAAGAACCTAAGAGACAGAAAATTTCTACACAGGCACGAATTCTTTGTCTGTTTTATTTCATTTAATTGCATCAGAAGAGTTATTGAGTTGAGATTGTATTTGCCTTTTGGTTATGAATGCGTGGATTAGAAATACAGTTTACTGCAATGGTCATGTTAAAGAATATTTCTCCGTGTTCTCTTTGTGTTTCTTCTGTGAAAGATTTCTGTATGTTCCTTCCAGAGATTTTTCATGGTAATTAGGCCTAATTCTTTAATTGCCTCCCCCTCTATCCCTAAAAATGCTGCTGCTTCCTAGTGATTCTGGATATAACATATGTTGCTGGATATAAACAAGGGAGTCTATTAACACGGTAATAAATTTGCACGCTCTATAAATTCTTGCATCATTCATAATCTAAAATAAAAGATGAGAAAAAATACTTTGATTTGTTGCCTTTGGACTGACCTTCAACATTTAGATTTATATGGAGGAAAACAGTGTTTTGAAACTCAATTTCTTTAGGCTGGGGAAAAAAAAAAGGCCTCTTTATAATTTTTTTAATGGAGTACAGTTGGTCCATCAAGTTTCAGTTTCATTTTGAAATGTGCCCTGGGAGAATGTGTCATAAATGCCAACATATTCAGCAGCATGAACTCAAGATGATATCAGCTTGTAATGGTGTTCTGTTTCCAATGAATACTACTACTAGCTCTATTTTTTAAAAAAAGGAAAGATAGAAGAAATGGCTTAGAATTTTGTTTATCACTTGTTGCCTCGGAGGAGCAGAATACAAACTATTATCTTCCTTCCTCATCTTTGGTGCCTTCTTTATTGAAAATTCTCAGGCAGAGATTCTGCTGGTGCATTTACTGTTGACCTCAGACAGCACTAACATGATTTCCTTGCTGACTAAAGAAAATACAAAGCTGCAGAGGATGTATATTTTGATTGACAAGCAATAGGTACATCTGCCTTCAGACTTCTAGATTCTTAAAGATACTGCTGAATAAACCGTGCAGTTGCCATCTCGCAATAAACATAATTCATTCCAACTCAAACACATTCCATTTTAAAAGGAGCTTTGTAGAAAACAATAGCATTAATAAAATGATGACAATATATATTACGGAGGAGATTTGTAGGCAATGTAAACCAGTACAAATGAGCTGAAAATGGTGGACACATTTCTGTCTGCTGAAGTACCTCCCTCTAATCTTAGTTACATTAGGTAATTTGTTAGAATATGTGATAAAATGCATCTCCATAGTACAGGTAAGTTGGGAACAGGTTAGTGGTTTGACAAAGTAGCCCCCGAGAGAAGGTGCATTTTGCATGACGTCAGATGTTAGCTTCCTTGATGAAGATAACAGATAGATTTGCTCTGTGTAATCCTGTACATAATTATCTTCCACATGAAAACCCTACCTAATTTCTTTCTGTTGCTATGCATCATTATCTTAAATATTTTTGTAACCATTTCATTACCATTTCCATCCCACTGCTCATTCTTTTGTCTCAATTGTTTTGTCGGACATCATCAAACTGAATATTAATCTTGTGCTCTGTACAGCCTTTAATATATACCCTGGTGTCAGAAATCACATCTGTAGTAAAGATACCTAATCTGATGTATTATGAAGTGTTAAGAATGTGCTCTGCTGCCTGCAGTTTGTGCAGAGAAGTAGAGAAGCCTGCATTGTTTTGAAGAAGCACCTTCAAGAAACAGCTACAAGGTTTACTTGCTGACATTTAAAAATAATGGAGTTGTTTACTCAGTGTCTTTTTTTCTCCCTGAGCAAATAAACATAAAAGATCCTGTTAGGGTTTTGTTTCCAGAGTGACATTCTGGGAATTTTCCTCCCTCTCCTTGTTTTGTTTTTTTTTTTTTTTTTGTTTTCTGAAAGTGAAAGTTTATTATTTTTATTGATTGGCCAATTAGAAAAACTGGTGGCTACTTACCTGTTAGAATGGAAAGATTCGATTACAGAGCCTCAGGAGCAAGCTCTGGCTGAGTCCTGCTCTAAAGAGACATGAAAGGGTACAGTGGCAGTTAGGTCTCCTGGCACATGAAGGAGTGTAAACCATTGATCACAATAGAAAATGCTGAAAACTGAAAAGGAATCCAATTTATTCTAAATAAAACTACTCTGTTCTCCAGTGACAGATTCCAGAGTCAGACACCAGAGAGGATCTGACAGCAGATGTTTTAGAGCCAAGACACAGAGAGGCTGAGTAATAGTATAGAAAAGAAATTGCTTTGAACTTCACCCCTGCTTTAAATACTTCAAATCAATAGGGTCACAGAGCTCTTTAATAGAGTGATGAGGTCTTGCCCCAGCAGATCTTCACAGTGACAAGTTGATGTGCTTCCTAGCAGCAGGGTCATAAAAATTTCAGGCTTCCCTCTGAAAGGGGGCTTTGTATTAGTGGGGTCCATTTGGAGTAACTCCCTTGTATGGCCACTCTCAAAAGCTGAGCCCTAATAGTCTACATCTAAATGGGACTGACCTCATGAATTACCTCAAGAAACTTAATCTATAAACTGGCTTCTTCTTATGCAGACTGATGAATTCTTGTTTATTCCTAAATGGCTGTCACAAAACCTATTCATCAAACTCTTAACGGGGGAGAGAGCCTCACATAATCCTGCTTCAAGTGCGGCACCATTAAATAATCATTAGACTTCATTGCTGGTCTTGAGACCCACTCCAAATCCACAAAGCAAGCTTTTTACCATTCATCAGAACTGCATTTAGATGAGATTTCAACCTGATAAAAAAGGGTGTTTTTTGTCACTATCAGTTTCATGGCTATGCTTTTTCTCCTTTCAGAGGCTGTGGTGGGGTTTATTTTTTTTCCCTTTCCTTAACAAAAGTAAAAGAAAATAAAGGCAGATGGCCAACTCTTTCCAATATCCGTTTGCTTTATTTGAGCAGTTTAATGTAGTGAAACAGAGTGAAATGTTGCTACTTGCTAAATGGTAAACAACACCATTACCCAGAATTCAGCAGCAGACTGATACAAAACAGGGTGCTGGTGATTAATTAAACTGTTGTTGTAATTGTAATGCATGATACATAATAGATAGTGTGCTGTGTATTTTAAAAGCTGCAAATTAGCAAATAATAACTTCCTTACATAGCACATCTCCATTCCATGCTGTTAATGCACAAATAATAAAAAATAAAAGGTCATTACAGCTAACTAATAAAAAGAATGTCTTTTGATTTTCCTTACCCTGTAACCATGTGCTGGAGGAGTTGTATAATGTGGGGCAGCAGATCATACATCCCTGCAGAAAAAATGTGAGCCTTTTTTCTCTCGTCTGTCTTGGGTACAAACACACCATATTTATTATTAATCAATAACAATTAGAATTATCAGCCTGAGCTGCAAAATTTCAGGATCTGGTTCTGAGCTCTTATAATCTCAGTTATCATCATCTCCCTTAAAGGAGCAAAGTTCCTGTTCTGCAAATAACTGTAAGTGAATGCTGTCATTCATGCGGAAAATTCAAGCATGGCTCCCACAGAGAGGTAGGTTGAGGTTACTTTCCCTGTTCTCTGTGATACCAAAGCATGTACCTTATTTCAAGACTGATAGTGTCACTTGTTATAACAGGACAATGCCTGCCTTTAAGTTTAAACATGTGCCTGAATGCCTAGCCAAACTTGGCCTAAATCCCTGTCGTGTATCAGGTTTGAGCTGATAATAAAACAAGCTTAGCCTGCTGGTTTTTTTCCCCTGTTTACTCAGTATCTGTCAACCAGGGCAGGATGATCTGACTTTGAAGGTTTTCTCACTCACCACCAAAGACTCAAGACCTGCTCTTTCAGGAGTGTGCATCTCTGCTGGAGGATCTGAGACAGGCAGCTGCAGCCTTTCTTCCATGAGCAGCACCTATGGTACCGGTCTTGCTTATGCAGTATAAAGACCGATGTAAATAACAGAGGAATGACCAGTCATTACAAAAACATATTAAGGGCAAAGATTTCCTTTCAGACTCTGAGTGCCCCTCTGCCTGGGTAGCACTGGGTCACCTGTGGGGTTGCAGAAGTTGCTCTTGTGTAGTGCTGTGCCTGCTGTTGGGAGTCATCTAATGGCAGAATTGTCCTAAAATATTGCTATGGTTGCTGACAGGTTGAATGTGAAGGGAAATTAGTCGAATTGAATTCTTTGCCATTTAATTTTAATCTCACTGATAAAATAATTAAAGATGAAATTATTATTTTAAAAATTCTCTAAAAATAAAAATCACTCAAACCAAACAGGGTGTCTTACACTGCTTTCAGCCCTCTGCATTAATTTGTAGTATTAAGATACCTTTAAGTAACTGTCAAGAGTTTGATGCCTCATTTTTCCTCTCTGACTATGTTTTTCTTCTTTTCCCAGTACATGTCTTCGAGTACCCTATACACATACTTACATGAGTGCTTAGTTTTGGCTCAGTTCTCAATGACTAAGAGGGAGGAGAAAGTTGAGGGGATATTGTGAAGGATAGTGGAGAGAAATAAAGTACAACTGCTGCCTGTGTTTACAGAATGAGGTTCACAGGATTATGTGTCTCAGAAATTTAATAAGATTCTGTGAGTACGTGATGTTCTGTACTGTCTTGTGTGCATAAGAGATGCACACAGGTCTTGACATTCATATTTATTCATACAGGATTCTGAAACGGCATAATTTTAAATATAGCATGAAATCCAAGGACAGTAATAAGGATAGAGGATGATGGTGGAGCCCGATGCTTTAAATAATGATTAGCTAACCCTTATTTTTGAGAAACAGCCAGTTCTTCTGCCTACACCCATGTGCTGTGCAGAGAGGTGTGAATCCTAGGCCAGAATGCAAGGAAAGAGTGCAGCCTTAGTCTGGCTGCTTGCTGCTGTTTGAAGGTAGAATAAACATCTGCTACCTTTTTATATCCTCCCTGCTGTTTCCCTGATCTAAGGATACTTTGTTTACCCATCCTGTTTAGTTTCCTTCTCCCGCAACTTTCTTTGATTCCCTCGCTGAGGGATGTGGGAATGCTTGTAATATATTTTATGAATATTATATGTTCCATCTGCCTTCTGCAGTGCTATTGCATTGCTTACAGTATTACAAGGGGTTAATTCCAGTGAAGGCTCACAGGTTGTGACAGTAAACCTGTCAGTAAATTTACTGAACAGGCAATGCAGGCAAGTCCTTTACATTTTACCTTACAGTACCCTGTAAAGTAAAAGTTTTGCTTCAGGTCTGGAGTATTAAGGAGAATAACACGGTGGAATGCAAAGCTGTGGAACAGGAGGAAGAAAAATTTCTGGGAGTAGGAAAGGAGAAACAAGTCAAACTCTAGTTTGAGGACTCAGCTGTGACATTTATCATGATCCATGTCCACCTCTGCCTTCTTCAGTGCAAGGAACCTCCTGAGCACCTTGAGTACTGTGTTCAGTTCTGGGCCCCTCACCACAAGAAGGATGTTGAGGCTCTGGAGCGTGTCCAGAGAAGAGCAACAAAGCTGGTGAAGGGGCTGGAGAACAAGTCTTATGAGGAGCAGCTGAGAGAGCTGGGGTTGTTTAGCCTGGAGAAGAGGAGGCTGAGGGGTGACCTTATTGCTCTCTACAACTACCTGAAAGGAGGTTGTGGAGAGGAGGGAGCTGGCCTCTTCTCCCAAGTGACAGGGGACAGGACATGAGGGAATGGCCTCAAGCTCCACCAGGGGAGGTTCAGGCTGGATATCAGAAAAAAAATTTTCACAGAAGGAGTCATCAGGCACTGGAACAGGCTGCCCAGGGAGGTGGTCGAGTCACCTTCTCTGGAGGTGTTTAAGGAACGGGTTGATGAAGTGCTTAGGGACATGGTTTAAGGGAGTGTTAGGAATGGTTGGACTCGATGATCCAGTGGGTCCTTTCCAACCTTGTGATTCTATGATTCATCATTATTTGTAGGTCTCTAACTTGAATTGAAATCAAAGCATCCCCTCATCATCCTTTTCTTCTGCTTTCTGTTTTGGTAACTTGCTGTCCTGCTGTTTCTCTTCCTAACACACTGAGTTTTTTCATGTTTCCAGCACTTTCTACATTCTCATCTGGTTTCGTACTACTCCTCAAAACCAACACTTTCCAGAAGTATTACTTGAATATTTGTCCAGTTTCTTATCTCTCTCCTTCTGTATGAGTCTTGTGTCATGGTTTAGGTTACACAGTACTTTAAGGAGGAATACCAGTAGCCCCGATTTAGTTTGTGATAAGCTTATGTCAGTCAGTGTTTCCTCTATGTTTTGTTTTTTCAGCCATAGTTTTGATTTACTGTAAATTTTCAGTTTGGCTTTAACATGCTTCTTAATCCTTATCCTGTAACCTCAAACTTGCTGATTGTTTTACAATGTAAGACCAGCTATGAGAGTTTGGTTTTGCTCAGCTAGTGCTGAACAGTAAGTCATACGAAATTAAAAAAATTATTTCTTGTTCTCTGAAAAACTATTGACACAGTCTCTTTCAATCACTTTTATGTTCCACATCTTAAAGATGTACAAAAGCCTGTCTTGAGACACCTATCAAGTTGCATCATGCTTGCTGTGATTAAGTGATTTAAGGAGTAGATAATCAGACACATCTTTTTACCAACAAGAGCGCCTATTTGCTCAGGCATTTATGACAGCTGCAGGTGCACAGTTTGACTCTGAGTACGGAAATCAATCTGGTGCTGACCCCACAAGGCATTATCTGTGCAGGAATTCATAGGCTGTGCTTCGCAGACAGGCCGGAGAATAAATACATGTTTCCTGGTCCACAAAAAGTGTTTGTGAAAATACTTGACTATACAAGTATTTAAGCACAGGAAAAAAAGAAAATGAACACTGAGCTTTGGTTTGAATTACTGAGAACTTATGCTATCCTTTGACCTCTATTAACCTTAAAAGGTACTTTCAAGGAAATATAGGCCTCTCCAGTACAACAGCCTCATGCTTATGAGTCTTGATGGATTCCTCACTCACCTATGTAGAGGCTTTAGCATCTCCAGTTTTTCTAACTTCAACTTCTCTCCTTCTCTCTGTTCTACTCTTCTAATTAAGAACTGCTTTGCTCTTTGATTCTCCCCTGCCTTTAGTAAGCTGTTCCCAATGGCATTAACCTTTGCTTTCCTTTATTTCTTTGGGTTTTTTTTCCTTCATAACTGTATTAAGTATGATCCATTTTCAGGAAGGTATTGCTGCCTATCCAGGGATTAATCCTGAATTCTACACCCAGAGTGCTAAATTCGTCTTGGGGATTCTCAGCATCACTTATCCAAGCTAATGTCCAGCTTGCAGCAGGATGTCAGTTCCGCTCTGTAAAGGTGTATTTTTAATGGACATCTCAATCTCACATCACCTCAGAGGAATGGGCAGGGAAAGGTGTCTAAAGGTAAATATATTAAATATAATGGGTTTTTTTGGTTGGTAAAATACCTGTTAAATCACTGGATATCAGGCATTTGTTAATGTGAACAAATTTTGCATGTGTTTATTTTTTTGTATTTATTTGCATGTTATTAATTTTTTTATTTGGAAAAATTTTGCACTTTCTCCAATGTCACATATTACTCATCAGATAGTAAAAGCAAGGAAATATTAGAGAACAGCTGCTTTTTTTATAACAATGAGAAAACAAAAAGGAGTTTCGTTCATCTTATTTAGTACTTGACTCTCATATCCAGATCAGTGCTACTTATTTAGTTTATATAATCCCAAGAAAAAAAGTTTATTAAAGAAAAAAAATGCAAGAGCCAATACGTGGAAAATTTTGTATTCAATCCCTTGCCAATCTGAAGTGACTAAATGCCCAGATGATACCAGGCTTAGTCAAAGTGTCATGAGAAACACCTGCTTGACCATGCTGATTTCATACTGAGAATTCCTTAGATTCCTGCAGTATTAGAGATTTTCACATGGTATAGTAGCATGACAAGAATCCTACTTAATTTACCAAGCTGGTAGTTTTGTGATATACTTGTCATGCTGAGAGAAGCGTAATTCCTTTGTTTCAATCGTACGTGGTACCTTGCTGTCTGGATAAAACTCAGCAAAGGTGTAAGTGGTAGCCTAAGAAATCTGAAGAAGGGTGCACGGTCATCACTTTCTCTATGAAGAACCTGGTGGGTAAGTATGGAGACCTTTCCTCCCTCACTGTGGACACAAGGGCTTCTAAAGAAAGACCTTTTCTCCTGATTTTGTGCAGCTGTCATGTTGGTTATAGATGGATCATAAATGATGCCAAAGGAGGAAGGAAGCTAAAATTCCTGGCATGAAAATCTTATGCTCATGGCAAAGTGTGACCATCTAAGGAACAACACAGTTTTGAAGTCTTAGTTTAAGGATGTGCGGGGAAAATTGATGGGGGAGTGGAGAGTGGAGGGGCAGGGAGAAGGACGTATTAGCATGCTGGCAAAGACAAATGGAGCACAAATGTTTTTCAAATCAAACAGATTAGATCATAAGATCTGACACCCGCAGAAATACAACTGAGTTTTTCTTTCTGTGAATACTCTGCTTCACATTCAAATGGCTTCATCATTTGTATTTGGACACCATATGTACCTCTTCAGGAAGAAGACAGCAGCATCTAGGTGTGAAGTGTGGATTTTGACTCTTTCTGGATGGCTTTGTGTCACAGCGTTTGTGTTAGCACTGGAGGTTGCCATTGTCCCTGGAAGCAGGAAGACAAGTGGACTTACAGAGGGTCTGGTGAGGCCTCCCCTCACATTATTAAATACTGATGGTTGCAATCTAAATATCTGTGGCCATCAGATCTCTTTTATGGGGTGGAGGGTAGAGAATATTGGGGAGTCATGTGTCTGGACTGGGGTTAAAAACAGCATCAGTTTTGTTGGTCAGGAATCTCTGCATAACATCAAGTAAAAACATGTGTAAAACGTGTCCAACATGATTTTACTGGAAATGTCAGACTTAGCTGATCTTAAAGGTTTTTTTTGACAAGCCTATGGTTCTTTGTAGTACTAGCTGGAACTTGCTTTGAAGTGGCTTTGTTGCTTTTTTATACTGCAAAAGCTCAAAGGTCAGTAGATTTATCCATTCGAAGGTCTCTGCGGAGAGGTCAGCTCAAAGCTTCACTCTGTTTTACTCCTCATTCAAAAGAACACGGGGCGACTGCAGAGGTTAGTTAGGAGATAGGATTACAGTGTCTGCAGTGTGGAGAAGGTGAGCCTTTCAATGTCTCTATTATGACTAATTCCATGTGAACAAATGACCCAATTCATGAATGACCAGGCTTTGGTGAGAATGCTGTGGTCAAAACAGAAGTAACCCAGAATTTTATCTGCACTATTAATCAGTGATACAAAATCATTATCTACTGTGAGGTTTTCAGGACTTCAGGGTCTGAAGTCACCTAGGTGAGACCTGTACTATCTGAGAAACCGGATGCCTACGAAGGAATTTGTGTTGAAAATTGTATTTCTGTCTCTCTGCTTTTTCATGTGAGCACGACCCTTTGTTTTGGGCATGAATCCTCTTCTGCTTATCCATGTTACTTTGAGATCAGACAACTGCAATGCATTCTACTTTCGGCTATTCCTGGAGGGAATTTAAAAGAGCGAGCTATCCCACTTATCAAAGGCAGGGAACATTTAACACCACTGTGCCACAAACCATAGCAATTCCCTGTAGTCTCCTGGGTAGAATTCAAGGTGATGGCATTGACCTTTATAAACCTAAATGGTCTGGCCCAGCTTATTAGTGCTTTCTCTCCATGCATTACTCCACAGCTGTAATTGGGAAAGGTTCAGACTGAAAGTGTTTGGGGGCAATGCTTTCATTGTGCAAAAGATAGGACTTTTGCTGCAAATTCTTCCAAGAATATCAGGTTTTGGGGGCATTCTGGAAAGGAGCATAACAAGAAGTTTATGCATTGTTCATCAGGATGGAATAACATGTTGTGAAAATACATTTCTTCATCACTTTGTCTGTTGCTAGCAAAGAATCTCATTTGACTTTGATTGAGTTCAGATCATTAGACCACTGGCTCTGCAATTCATTCAAGAGAGTATAAATTTAGTTACAACACTGGAAGAGCAGCTATTCTGCTGTCCTCGACCCTGAACTGTAAAGGCGGCCTGCCTCAAAACCTGTTTAGTTCCTAACAGGTCCTAATAGGACCTATTTCCCAGACTTTGTGGTGGTGTTTGTGTGCCTCAGGCAATGGATAGTGACAGTAAACTCAGCTGCTGAGATGCACTGATCTTCCTCCATAATCCTGGTTGTTAAAGAATGTTATTGTCTGTGTCTTAGTGGGGAGAGGATGTATAAATGCATGGCAGCAATGAGACAAAAAAAAAGATCATTCCATGGCTGTTGTAGAAGCAAATAATTCAGTTGCTTAAAACAGGTGCTTTAAAAATGAAAACTAATTCTTCCATTTCATAAGTGTTAAAAATTAGAAATCTATAACTATTGAGTTTTAAATAAAAATTATCTAGACTTGCCCACCAGGAATCTGCATTATTTTCTGTCATCGTCACTGATCACTTTCTTCTGGACCTGGATGCTCACATAATCTGGTGCATCAATCACAGCATGGAAGTTTTTGGACGCAGGCTGGGCATGGCATGTAATAAGAGAACAGAGCACAGTAGATTCCAAAAATTATAAAGTTACATCAAGGTGGTTTCTTATCATATATAAGTTCTCTTAAGAGAGCAGCATAATGGAAAAACACAGCTATAGTTACTATGTAACTATTAGAAAGGGATATACATTGGACTACAGCTGATTTTATCATCCTTCACATGGGCTTGATGTAGAGAGTAGAGAAATACAGCTATAGGGAAGCATAGGAAAAAAATGTCTGAGATCTGGAAACCTGGTTAAGGAGGTTTGCTCTGTATGAGCAGGGGCTGTCAGACCCAGTGTCATGTCCAGTGTGTTTATGATGGTGCTTTGTAAAGCAGACTGCTATAAATTAGAAAAGGAGGGGAAAAGGTAAAAGTGTTATCTGAATACAATTGCTAATCCCACAGGATTCCTGTCTTGCTGTTGTATATTAAAGGTCTTTAGCCTACATAGTAAAAGTCCATGTGCCTAGACAAAAGAAAAATTGCACAAAGCTTTCAAGTTACTCAAGTTTATCTAAGTAGCAACAACTTCTGAAGGAATGACAGAACTGTTTTTTTCCTTCCTCCGTTCGCTGTTTATAGCTCTGACCTGCACTTCTTCAGCACTTCAAACAAAGGCAGAAACTCTGTATTTGCTCTGCCTGGGTTTTGTTATTGTATGTTCCTTGTATGACAGCAGAATCTTCTCAGATTGCTCTTATCTGTGTTGGTTTGTAGTCATTAAACCTCAGAGCCCTAAGATCCCACGCACCATCAGAGCAACTATCTTAGCCGATGTTGGACTCCCAAGATATAAACGAATCTTCCAGTACCCAAAGGTAATAAAATACAGAAAATTTTAAGGTCTTTTAATAGTTTTGTAGTGAATAGCTTCTCTCTGAAGTGCACTAGATGGTGTTCCTCTGAAAGGCACGATATTGAGAAGGATTATATGATAATCTCTAAACTTGTTTTTAATAATATCATTTTTAACAGTGCACATAATTTCTAGAGCATTTTCTCTTGCGTATTACACCAGACGTACCTAGAAATGTGTCCTACTATATTAAATATAGCAATGTTTTACACAATCAATGGATATACAAAGAGTGAAGGATTTAAGTCAATGGCTAGAATAAATGGGAAAATGTACCATTGACTGGGTACCTGTCTGTCTTTACTGAGCTGTCATTTTGGGTTACAGGGTTTGATTCCACAAAATAAACCCAGGGTCCCTATTACACAGATAAGTTCAAGGTTCAGGTAGTGTAAAGCCCTGTCTCTTCTGCTATGATTTTCCTGCTCACCTCTGTCATCACTGTTCAGGTAGAGGGCTGGATTCAATCTGTTGTTGAGCATTTGAAATACAGACCACACTTCTTGGTAGTTTCTCTTTAATCAAAGGAGGAAGCTCCAAGGTAATATTAGTCCACGTAAACTTTGATCACCCTCATGAGCTGCCTGACTCTCTTAAGACCAGAGTGAAGGGAAGACCCTATTGGCTGGGTGCAATTTTTCCTTCTACACATCAAGGGACTTCATCTCCACCAAAAGCAAGCCTTTCTTAACCCCTTTCTCCATCCTCCAGCCTTCCTTTTGTGTGATAGCCACAAAATGTAGTTCATGTGATATACAGATAAAAACAACATGGACATCATGCTAAGAAGGCACATGTGTATGCTGTGCAGAATGTTGTGTACATAATGGAGTGGAGAAGATGTAAAGACATAGGTCCAGGATGCTTTCCCCTACAGAGGGCGGATGCTCTCTGTTGTGCTGTGATACCCACTCACATACAGGCAAGTTGTCTTTGTCATCCTGGCATTGCTGTCCTGGCTGCTGGAATGGAAAGGTGCGAAACCAGAATTTCCCATTGCTGTTTTGCTCTTTAAAGAAGAGACAAAAAGGTTACACTGACCTTTAGCAGAAGCAACGTTCCCTGCAGGACAAAGATTTGTTCTTGAGTTTCTCTAAACTATTCAGTCCAGTAATTCATCCCAGCAGAGCAGGCAGGCACTAGCCAGTGGGCTGGTGAATGCTCTTATTCTGGGCTCCAGTCATCCTGACTCACTAGCCCAGCTGAGGTCTCTGTGCCTGGGCAGTGTGGGTGTCAAAAATGCTGCATGATTACACCATTCAGTGAACTCTCAGACTTCTTGGGATCTATCACCAGGGAAATCTCTATATTGCTGTAGCGTCAATGTTAGAGAAAGGCATCAGGATCTCAATTGCCTATAGTTTTAGATGAAACCACCCACCCAAGCATAGCCCTTGCTCCAATAGTTTAGAACAAGGAGGAAAACCCACCAAACAAGTACACTATGTGCCTGGGAGAGGGAAGCAATAGTCTTTACGACCAATAGGTTTCCTGATGTGAAATATTTGTGAACTCCCAACCCTGGCACCCAAATCTGGGGATGCAGGAACTCCTGCGAGGTAGCCCATCCCCCATACTGCAGGAGGCTTTGCTTTGCTCCTGCCATTTCGCTGCACAGTGTGGGTACCTGAGACTTGCCTTTCCCCCCCTGATCCTTGTAAGCCCTTTTGTCTTGCAGAAAAGCTTTGCGGAAAAGGTGTGTTACTATTTGAGAGTGATTCTGGGCTTGAAGTGTAAGCGCCCCTAATCTGCCTCCCTTCCTTATCCTCTGCCCTGAGAGTTACATGCAAAATAGGTTTCTCTGGAAATTGGGTAAAGCTCTGGTCCCTCTTTCACTGATATAGCTGCATTAGGATAAGAATCAGGCCCACCAGCTTTTTTTAAGAAGAATTCAATATATATTTCTTCTCTATCATGAAACTTCCTTGAGGAGATTTTGTTATGTTACGATCCAAGTCCTGCTACTTGGCACAGCAAGTAATTATTGTACAGTTGCTGATTTTCTGACTCACCCCTTTGCAGATCAGTTCTGCTTCTTCGGATTCATTACAAGCCTCAAGGAGCTGAGCAGAAAAACAGCATGTCCCACCTTCACATGTCAGATAGTAAAGCTTAGTCATGCAGCTTAAAATAAAGTAAGCAAGGGGCAGATGGCAAAAAGGACAAAATGTGGCTTATTTAATCTGCCTGTGTTTGCAAGGAAGTAATTGTCTTCTAGGCTCCAGAAAACAGACTGCTACCAGAAGACAAACAAAGAAGCCTCTCTTTCCAGGGCACATATGACACTATTTGTATAGTTTCAACAGGGCCTGCAGTTAATTCAGGGCTTTCAATAAAATTTACATTCACCTTATGTAGAAGATAAAACACCTTCCTTGAATTGGGAAGCTGAATTGACCTGCTTCCCCTCCCTCATGTGATCAGTTCACCCAGAGAAACTGTAATCCTCTTTTGAGCCCGTACAGTAAAAATGTCTTTAACAAAACAGCCTTTCCAACATAAAACTATTACATGAGGAAACAAGGCACTAAGTGGTACAATAACTTGAAACATATAATACTGTCAGGAACAATGACTATAGACTTGACATTTTCCATCAAACTGGTACCAATTTAAAGCTTTTAGTAAGTGCAGTCATTAACGTGTGCAGAGCTGTTAAGTACTGAGTCAGAGTAACTTAGCTACCGTTTGTTTTGTACTGACGAACCACGAAAGAACAGCTCAAATACTGGAAGTCCAGTTGGTGATTAGGTATTTAGTTTGCAAGTATCCTTGAAGTTCTATTCACTTATTTTTAAAGTATGAGTGTCTACAGCACAGTCCTGCACAGGGTGGAAGTATCCCTTTCTTGCCTCAGACAAATGGGACACATTTTAAACCTACCATGTCACAGATGAGAGGACCAGCTCTTGAGCCTAAGCAGGGACAGAGACAGCCTGAATCAAACTGCATCCAAGAGAAACTCATATCTTCTTAATGCTCTGAAATGTTTTAGCTTTTATTAATAGCAATTTTTGAGTAGGAAGCACCTCCTAAAGATGCCAAAGCCATCAATGTGTTATGTTTAACATCCTCTGGAGAGCCAGAGAGGATCTGGTTAACTCTTGAAGGTGCTGTATATATTCATACCTGCTTGACAAATGATAGCTTCAAGACATGGATAAATGGAAAAAAGGGAACAGGAAAATATGATGATGCCTTCAATTTACATCCCCAGATTTCCAAACTTGAGCTCAAATAATTTCTAGAAGCCTTTATAAAGCAGAGATGGAGTTGCAGGGAGGAGAGCTGCAGTCACTAAGGGGAGGAAGCATTGGCCTTATGAGGAGACACTGGAGCTGAAATTCTTGTCGAAGTGGTTGGTAAGGAGGGAAAGAGCTCCAGGAGCATAAAATCATGAAGATGGCAGATGGGGTTAGAGCAGCTCTTTCATCCACCACTGGTGTAGGCACTCACTAGTAGGAGATCAGTTTATAAAAGACAAAAAAGGAATTTCTAGACGAGTTTGTAGAGAACAGGTAGCTTCAGATGGTTCAAAGAAAAAGTGGACAAACTTGTGGACAAACAGGTATAATGATAAAGGGAATAAATGGACATTCCCTCTAACCAAGTGACTGCAGAGAACAGATTAGAGGCCAGGGCTGCCGTTGTTGCTGTTGAGGCAAAACACTTGCCCAAGCAGACCATTGCTTGTGGTCAGATGGGCACTCTTGTTTCCTACTCTTTAAACTCTAGAGGTAGTCCAGTCTGGGTGTTGTCAGGTCTCGCCGTAAATACTGGTATTTGTATATGCAGAATTTCAATTCTGGATCTCAACTGTTATCTAAAACATTTACCTTCCTCTGTTTTTGATGTTAAAGATCTACTTCTGGGCTTGTCAAGAGGCACAAAAATTTTGCAGAAGGGCTCAGCACCACCTTCATTTTTAGCCCCCGGGAAGCAGGGGGCTGTTCCATCTTAGTCAGATTCTCTACTTATCTGTGTCTTGAAAAAAGACAGACGTAAAAGAAAGAGCAGCGGTGCTTACCTACAGGATAAGTTAGGAGTTGATAGACTTGAGAAGATGGAGTCACCTTCATTTCAGTCATCATATTGAAGCTAAATGTCAGAAAAGATTATTAAGGCACACTCCTAGCCCTCCTCAGCATTTTCTTACTTATATGTTGTTCAGAACAGCCTTTTGCACCACGGAGTTAAAACAAATAAAAAGAAAGTAAGTCACCTGAAGGCAAAGAAAAAAGAAAACAGGAACACAAATCCTAGGCACGTGTAAGGATCTGGCTTCTGACTTTATTTGCTGTGCACTTCTTGCATGATTTGTCTAACACTCCCCAGACAGACACAGAGACCTCTGGGGCTGGTTGTTTGGAAGTTGGGCGTTCCTAACCCTTGTCTTTAACAGAATGTCTTAAAAGTGGCCAAACTTCTTTTCCAGCTGTGTCAATGAGTGTTTTGCCTTGACTTTGCTGAGTAAGGTAAAAGTGCTTCTGAGAAAAAATGCTTTGATTACAAATGGTATACCTGCTCATTATTATTTCGGTGCCATGAATGCTAAAATAGGAATCCGCCCAATTTTATTGTGGCTGGTATAAATTGCCAGAATGCAGTTTTCTAGCCTGTGATATCACCAACACAATGAGTTGTAACAAAAATCCCAATCGTGTAATAACAATGAAACAAATTTCCTGTAAAGATTAAAAATAATAAATTAAGATTTCAAAATTTGGTTACTGTAGGTGCCAAACTGCCTTAAATTAAGAAATTGCTGAGAATGTGGTCACTGGAATGGCTCTCCCTGCAGGTTTTTCAGGTTGGAGACCACCACACCCATCAAGTTTGCACAGAAAATTCTACAGATATCAGGCAGAGGTGACAATGGAAATCCAAAATTGTTCCTCAAAATTCCCTTCCTCTTCACATTTAGAAGTTCCTTTTACTTTAGCATTAACAAAACAAACAAAGAAGGTTTGGGAGCTGGTTGAAAGTCAAGGTGGTGAAGTAGCACGAGAGATGTGCTGCTTCTGTGCCCTGTGCTAGGGGGGCAGGCATCTTTTCTGCAGTGTAATTTTCCTTCATGTAAGGGTTTCTTTTACAAAGAATATGATTGATTTGGGTCACTACCACCTTTAGTTTGGTCTTCCAGTTGCTCCCAAATGCTGCACCTCCTGGCCTAATCTTTCTACTGTCTTTCTATCTCCCTATCCAATGTACTGGGCTAATTTCTAGGAATAGTTTTGAAGGTACTAATAATAACAATAAAATATGACCAATGACATGTGGGAATCTGCATGTTCATTTTAGGTCAGACACATTTACCTGTAGTTTATCTATGCCTTTTCAGGTCTAGGAATCATCCTGGAAATCTAGTAAAACCAGATGCTCCTACTTTAAAGTGTGGTTATAGTGATGAGTAAACGCAAAGGAGCATGCTAAGAGAAGAAGTATGCTGTAATGTTTCAAAACCAACAACAAAATAAAAATAAATAATGGTAGCCAAGTTGAATAGATGGGTCAGTTCTGATTTTTTCAAAAGCAGCTCATTTTTTTCTTTAAAAGGAATGCAGTAGAAGTGCAAATGTGGCTTGTCATGACCTGCTGGAGCTCTTTGTACTTCACATTGCAAAAAAATTTTATTTCAAAGATGATGGCGTTTGCAGGGTGTCATGAATAGTTGTTATCCTCCTAGCTAGCAAGTTCCTACAAGTACCATGTAATACAGCAAATTCCTTCTATCTAACTTTAAAGTTACTTTAATTAATTTCTCTCCTCTATAGCTTTCCAAGGACTGAAAATAATAGTAAAAGAACGGTTCAAAAAGCAGAAACAAAACCAGGGAAGTATTTGGGCTTATCTTTTTTAATAGAAGCCTGGAGAAAGCCTGGCAAGTTCACCCTTCTGATAAAGAAAAGCATGTTAATCTCACCTCAGACAGATTTTCCCAACTCCTCCCTTCTAAATTCAGGCACCTCTGTTAGTAATGCGGTGTCTGATTAGCAAAAGTATTTAGTAAGCTAATGTTCACTGTCCACAGCAGGAGGCTCACACAGCTTGGCTGATGAGAAATGAACTGCCTGAAGCTAGCTTTTAATGGCAACTAATTTCCCATATTTGATACTCAGCTCAGCCAACTAATATCTAGTTCAACCGTGACAAGACAATCACAGTTCTTTTTGAAAATCCTTTAATCTGGGATGCAAACCAGTGTGCTCAAGGCTATAATGAACTTCTGAGATTATGTTGGCTATTTTAGAAGGAGGTGTATTTTCTCTTTCCTTTTTTCTTTTCTGTCTTGGAAAGGCTTAAGAATACATACTTTCATAGTTTCTTGCTTTTATGCATTTTGCCTAGTGCACAGAGATAATCTCCTCCTGAAAGTCACTGATGAAAAAAGTTTTAAAAGGTCAAGTAAACAGCTTTCCCTTCAGATAATCCATAGGATGTGGCAGTTCACAACAGCCCAACACTACAAGTGGCTTTTAAATCAATTGAACTTGTTATTCCAAATGTGTTTTAAATATCTAACATGTTTTATACTGCACTGGCTTGGGTTTTGACAAATCCCATTACTCTCTGTTACTCTTTCATTACACAGTGAATTATTAAATAGAACACTTAACCTAATTAGATATTATTGTCATGATAAATACAGACATCCTGAAACAAGTCATTTCTTTTTGTTGTTCTGACTAGTCCCTTAGTTGTTTTCTTTTTTAACTCTTATTCTGTGTTATTGGGAGTGGTGGGATTTTTTATTTCTTAAGAAGCATCAAATCTTTGGTAAAAGAAAGAATTTTTTTCTGTTCCTTTCTAAAATGGTTCCTGGATATAGCAATACACAATGTATAGATGTGTGTCTGTACATAGATGCACACAAAAATGACTCTGGGCCACAAACACATTTTTTTCTCCCCTAGCAGTGTACATAGTCTTTCCCTTCCATGGAGTAAGCAAGATATGTTTAGAAATATGTTGGTTTTAGACTAGACTACAAATTTTCATTCCAAAGACATTCATTCCAGGATGGAGAAAAGTCTTTGACTCTTCTATAAGTTACCTGAAACCCCCAGGTTGTACTACGCCATATGCCTGGTACAATGCAGGACCCTATAGATTGCTGTCAAGCCCCCACCAACAGCCAAAGCATGCAACTGTAAAGCTGTATGGGATAATTGCTGGCTATTCATTTCAGAGAATTATCAGATTGACAAAGCCATGCTAGTGCATTTTTTTCAGTCTTTTTGAAATATGATGCAGTCATGGCTGGCTAATTGGAAAAGATGTTTCCTATCATATAGTATACTTTTAAATTAACAGACTGTCACTTGCAGATCTGTTACAGATCACTTCATTATTATTCCCTCAAACTTTCAAAATAAAATATTTATTTTTCTCCATCATACTGTGCAGAGTAGGTCAAAAATATTACATGACATAGGCAAATCTTGTAAGAGTTACTTTGGCTATTTACCAAGCTGTCATGTTTATCTTTTCAGTGGCATTTCCCATACTGGGAAACATGACAAATGCTGTAGACAGTGTTATTGTTGTGGGAGGCAGTTATCCCACGTTTAATGATGCTAAGTATAGATTATACTTTTTTCAGAAATGGTCTATGTGTATGTTGTGCTCAAATAAAACCGTCTGAGATGTATTAATTTACAATTAATTCATTCCACCTGAACACATCTCAGGAAGTCATGAGGGTGATGCCTTTGATAATCTTTCCCACAACATTCTCTTGGAGAAAGTGGCTGCTCAGGGCTTGGACAGGTGTACACTTCGCTGGGTAGAAACTGTCTGGATAATTGGGTCCAAAGAGTTGTGGAGTTAAATCCATTTGACAGCCAGTCACAAAGAGTGTTCCCCAGGGCTCAGTGTTGGAGCCAGTTCTGTTTAATATTTTTATCAACAATCTGGATGAGGTGATTGAGTACACCCTCAGTAAGTTTGGAGACACCACCAAGTTGTGTGGGAGTATTGATCTGCTTGAGGGAAGGCAAGCTCTACAGAGGGATCTGGACAGTCTGGATGAATGGGCTGAGGCCAACTGTATAGCATTCAACAACGCCAAGTGCCATGTCCTGCACTTGGGCCACAACAATTCCATGCAACATTACAGGCTAGGAGTCAAATGGCTAGAAAGCTGCCCTGTGGAAAAGGACCTGACAGTGTTGGTCGACAGCCAGCTGAATACGAGCCAGCAGCGTGCTCAGATGGCTGAGAAGGTCAACCGCATCCTGGCTTGTATCTGAAATGTTGTGGTCAGCAGGAGCAGGGAAGTGACTGTGCCCTTTTACTCGGCACTTGTGAGGTTGCACCTCAAATTCTGTGTTCAGTTTTGCGCCTTTCACTACAAGAAGGACATTGAGGGGCTGGAGCACGTTCAGAAAAGGGCAACAAAGCTGGAAAAGGGTCTGGAGCAGAAGTCTTATGAGGAGTGGCTGAGGGAACTGGGACTGCTCTGTCTCGAGGAGGCCAGGGGAAGACCTTATCACTCTCTACAACTACCTGAAAGGAGGTTGTAGCGAGGCGGGTGTTTGTCTCTTCTCCCAAGTAACAAGTGATAGGATGAGAGGAAATGGCCTCAAGTTGCACCAGGGGAGGTTTAGGCTAGATATTAGGAAATATTACTCCACTGAAAGTGTTATCAAATATTGGAAGAGGCTGCCCATAGAAGTGGTTGAGTCACTATTTCTGCAGGCATTTAAAAGACATGTAAATGTGGTGCTTAGGGACATGGTTTAGTGGTGGACTTGGCAATGTTAGGTTTACGGTTGGACTTAATGATCTTAAAGGTCTTTTCCAAACTAAACGATTCCATGATTCTGTAGAGGAGCTTTTGGTTGTAAAGTCAAGTGTTGGAAAATTAGGAGAAATGAAATTAGGAGATCAGAGACTAGAAATGGAGGGATTAGGAGAATGAAGGTCTATCTATGAAATCTTAACCAGGACCCTTGTGAAACAGCATAGTCTGTACTCGCATGATCATCTCCTATTTTCCAAAGGACTCTTGGCTCATTCAGTTCATGGAAGGGAGAATGCAGAAATAATGTGTTACATCTGTGTGGGAGAAGGCTTATTACCTGCAGGGCCTTGGCTTTCTTTGTGGCTGCTGTTAGGATATACTCGGTGCTTGAGGCAGGGTAACATGAGAAGAGAAGGGTGACAGTTTCCCAGGAAGGCAGCTTAGAGAAACCCTGGAAAACTGGATTCTCTGCTTCATTTCACCACCAAATTCTGGTGTGATAGTTGGCAGTCCCTTGGACTGGTTCTTTCACAGGTGGCCAGTAATAACCCACTCCTCCATTTGAAAGTGCTTAGCATAGGTTAGGGTTTTGCTGTAAAAAGTGCCAAGCACTCATTACTGCAGTGAAGTTCTTGAGTGTATACAGCTACATTATGACAAGTACTCTAAAAAATTAATTCCTAGACATCCTAAAGTGGGCATCTAAAATTAATGGACATTTTCTTACTGTTTTCATCTTAATCTCTTTAAGCATTAGTTCCTCACTAGTCAAATGAGATAATTATACCTCTCTCCATCGTCAGGTTATTATGTAGGTAAAGTCATCAAAGATTTTGAACCAGTTAAGTGCTACAGTGATGAGTCCTATAAAGAAGCCTTGAAGTAAAATGCCAGCTTTGTGTGCAGCACCAGGAATGGATGGGGTTTATTGGAAAGAACTTGGGGCCATGTGTTGAATGATAGAACTAGAAACCCAAAGTGATCCAGCATGCAGTGAGCACAGTCCTGTCTGCACACCCAGAGAAATCAGTGGTGTGCCTCAGTACCAGAATCAGTGAAGCCAAGTCTGCTGCAGCTTTGTGTCCTCTGTGTCCAAGCCAGGTTGAAGGCTCACTGGAAATTTTTTCTGCAGATAAGACACTGAGACTATTAACTCTCTCCTGTCTTGGTTCTCTGACAGGTAATAATGAATGAATTCACAAAAAAAAATTTCTTTTTAAGGAGGCAGTAAAAGAGTGTCCAGCTGCCCACTTTCACCCACTGTGAAGTCTCAGTCATCTTTGGACAATTTTTATTGAAACTGGCCAGTGAATTCACTCATCATCATCACCAAAGCCTTGCTGTCAAGGCAAGACAGGCTGAAAATAATTTATGGTGGTACATGAAACTGTGTTTCTCATGTTTCTTACTGTTTTAAAGCTTCATATTGGTTTAATAGGCTGCTTTTACATGCAGTCCTGCTTTAGAAAGGGAACTGAAATATCAGCTATGTTAAATGGTCTTGCAGACACCCTGCATGGAGAAACAGTAAGACTGAGATCTTTACATGGGTATCACAGATCTCAGGCTTGATCCAGGCTTTAGTCAGGAGAATGGATTTTCACCCTTTCTCTGGATCTGCTCATGACGTGAAGGATACCAGAGACATGAGAGCAGACAGGGTGGCTTCACTACCCTTGTCAGAGACATGAACATCTGCCCCTGTTTTCTTATTAAACTTTATATTGAACTATTTTCCTGAGTGAGGGATATTTTGCGTACATGACCGTGTATGGGGTCAGCAACCGGAGTTGTACCATGGGTCATAGAGGCCCTCGGGTTCTAACAAGCAATGAGGCCAGAGCCCATGCATACTGTTTAGATCAAGCTGGATTTGCAATAAGTTGGATAAGGGGTTGGGAAGCCGAGCAGAGACCAGAGGATCTGTCAGCTCTGCACCAGCGACTGAAGAGGGCTGCAGTCTTCATGCAGCCCTCTTCCAAGAGGAAGTTGCAGTCTTCATGCAACCTTCTCTCCAAGAGACCTGCATGGGTCTCTTGGAAACCCATGTGTCTAAATGCCAGCTGGGGAGATGGGGGATCTAGGGCCAGTTTTGGGGATGAAGTGTCTAGAGCCAGCTAGCAGAGGGATCCGTGTGTGTGTGTATAGGTATATATTTTCAATAACAGGCGTCATCCTGATCAGCTAGAGAGAGGAACAGGATGAGGCCATGGTGCTGTTTGTGTCTGCAGTGCTGTTTTATGTTTGTGTTGATCCCGGTGGCTGGCTACAGGTATATATGTATGTATACGTATGGTGTATACTTGAGCCTATTGGGAATACAGGCTCAGCCCCACTGCCAGCTGGCCCAGGGGCTACAGAGCCACAGCAGCCTCCCCTTCTGTTGGGCGGCTGGGCATGACAAGTCCTAACAGATGGGTCCTTTTTTGCCAGCAGGTTTCAAACCCATCTCCTAAACAACTTAGGAATGCTGCTCAGGAATACTAGATTTGCTTCCAGGATATAAGGAATTATGGCCTAATGATTACAGAGCTGCTTGTATCTCTTATAACCTGTCTCCTGTTGTACCCTCACCCACTGTATAATCACTTCTCCCTTGGCAATGGCTGGCAGCGCTCAGCAGCTCTGTTTCAGTAACACATACACTACACAAATCAGGAAACTGCTTCGTGGCATCTTCACCTTGTGATAACCTGTTCATACTGTTCCTTCTCATTCAGTGTTGGTTTTTACATAGTTTTTCTTCCTGAATGCTGTTCTGGGAGGACGCTTAGTTGACAGGAGATGCTGTTGCTAGGTTATCTTCCCTAGGCTAGCTAGCAAGAATTTCAAATGTCTTCAATGTTCCTGAGCAGAAAGACCTCTCCAGACACTGATATTTTTGCTGTTTTCTGAAGACAGCAGCATTGTCAACTTGAAGGAGGATGTTGCCTCTGCAAGATTGTAGCAGAGTAGTTTGAGGGTGGGTGTGAGGGGTGAGCTAAGCATACAGACACCCAAATTTTGCAATAGAAATAGCATGTCAGGGAGTGTCCCACCAATTGGATAATAACTCCATCTGACAAGGTTCTGTTTGCTGTAGAGTCCAGAAGCAGCACTCCAGTGTCTGTTGCCTGCAGTTTGCTAGTTCTCTCCTGTCTTCCTTCAAAGCACACATGGAATATCTATACACATTTTCACTCACTGAGTCACAATCTGATTTATCCCTGCTTACCCCTTTATTCAATAGATGAATGATTTGTTAGCGTAGCTATATTGAAACTGATGTCTTTAACTCTTAAACCCTACCTCGACTGGTCCTTGGAACTTGAGGGACTGGACTCTCATTATATCATCCACACTT
Source organism: Cuculus canorus (assembly GCF_017976375.1). Lineage (NCBI taxonomy): Eukaryota > Metazoa > Chordata > Aves > Cuculiformes > Cuculidae > Cuculus > Cuculus canorus. The sequence goes on from NC_071402.1 coordinate 26,499,360, forward strand.
ATTCCAGAAGAGCTTAAAAATTGAGCTAACTGAACTGTTTACCCCGTAGAAACTTTACTAGGAGTTCAAAAACAGGTTTTCCCTTCTACATCCAATTTTTAGAGGAAATCATCCAATATGGAATTAGGTCATACTCAGTTGATAAAAATTTCCTTACAGGTGCTCTGTTGTTAATTGTGCCTCTAAAAATTGCTTGTTCCCAGCACTGCAAAACTGTGGTTTACTGTAAACATATTAATGCTAAGAACTGAATGCAGAGGTCTTTTCTTTTCTTCTTCTTTTTTTTTTTTTTTAAGTAGAAGCAGTGCAGCTGTTGATCAATTTTGTGACATGAATGATGGTGATGTCATGACCTGGCAGGAACAAACACTGACTGTAGGAGATGGAAGAAGGGTGAATCCAGACAAGGAAATAACCCACCAGTGTTCAGGAAAAAAAAGCAAGGGGGTGAAAGACCAAATTAAAAAAATCAGGGAGATACGAGGAGGAGGCAGCTCAGAATTTTAAAATCCTGCAGTTAAGAACTGAAACATCATGCGTCTAAAATTTCCATTTTCTTTTTCTCTTTGTTGTGCTTATATGGAAATGTTACTTTTGCCCTTTGGTTCAGCAGGATTTTTTCTGAATATAAGATAATTTGTCTCAGATTAGATAGCGGTGCGCAGACTTCAGCTGGTGTAAATGGGTTTCACTTCATACCTGCTGAGAAGTTCCTCCAACACTCTTTGTTCTCTGTATATGAAACAGAACTGCTGAAATACGTCAACTGCTCAGTGCTTATCGCAGCAATTTTGCTTAGGCTCTCTTCATCTTCTGCTTTTGTATCATATTGCTTTGTACCATTTTCTCACAGTTTTGTCAGAGAGGTAACTGCATTTCATTGATGGTGTATATGCAGCTTGTGGTCTTTGAGAAAAATAATAAAGAAGCAAACTGACACTTATACTATAAATGCTTGGAATTAATTCCAAGAACGGGTAATCTCTCAAAGCCAGGAACACAATGTGGATGGCAAATTGTCAGCTACTCACAGTTTCTTTCTAAACTGACTTGGCATCTGTGCTGGTATCTTTCCTTTCTCTAGATGCATTAATGCCACCAGACGTGCCTTCAAGTTTACTGTTGCTGAATGCAGCAAAAATGTATCTGCACCCCTGCAGGGGGATGTTGTGATTTTGAAAAATTGTGTTGGGCTGGTGAAGAGTAACTTTCCTGAACAGTTGATGCCTAGTTTTACTTTAGAAAATTTTAGAAATTTTTTTACTTTAGAAAATTTTACTTTAGAAAATTTTAATTTTCTTTTCCTTCTCCACTATGAAAAATTAACTGTCTCTCAGACCTCAGAAAACAGTGCTGAATTCTCTAATACCAAATTGCATTAATGTAGCTCCACTGGCTTCAAAGTGTATACTCTGATTTACTGGTCTTCATTGAGAGCAAAGTTGAGGCAGTAGTGCTGCATATATTTCACATTAACTGCCTCTGGTATAGCATCCTAAAGGCAGTTTTCTAATGTCCATGTCTTCCAAACAATTAATCTAGAAGTCAGTATGTCCTGGCTCCAGTCATACCACTCTGCTGATGTTGACCATTATTCGTGATTTAATGTTAACTTTGGTTTTCACTTAAATAAAAAAGTGTATTTTGTGTGCACCCAAGTCAGATGTTTCTGGGAGAACAGGGGCTTTGTTAATACTGAGGGAAAAATTTAATTGCACCCCCACCCCCACATCATTTACATAACTCAGATTGATGAGATAGGAAGGAAAGTGTTTACAATGCAAGAAGATAGGAATTTGGGGATTTAAATAGGAAGCAAATCGAAATGAGCTGTCTGAGGTAATTATGAAACACATACTTCATATGTTTTCATTAGATATTGCTATTATACTACACAAGGCAAAGAAGTTTGATTAAACTACAGCTCAGTATATAAATTTATGCATAAATTACCCAGAAATCAGTTAGTTCATTATCTTTCAGGAACTCAGCAGGGGACTGAACAAAAGTTTAGGTGCATTGGGATAAATAATTTGAACAAAAATAAAACCTGTGCTTGGTAGGAACTAAAACACAGGCAAAGTTGGCGAGATGGAGCATGACAAGGGGTTAAATCAACTTCTGTGCAAAGCTCCAGGCAGGAAGAACACCAGGGAGGATGCTGAGGGCGCAGCGCCTTCTGCACCACTGGGAAGCCCGGGGCACAGGTAGTGTTTGGGCTTAGCTGCATGCTACGTAGACCATGCTAATGCCTGGAGAAGGGACACTTCTTTCCTGCAGGCACCAGCTTTACCCTTTCTGTTTGGAAACAGCTCTTCAGGCTGTTTTCACAGCTGGTTTGCTCATAGAAGGTGGCCTGGCAAATAGTGGGGAGCTAAACTGCTTTCCGATTTAACTTCCAGCCTCTGGCGTGTGTCTATTTATGAGAAGGAAAACATTTTCTCAGATATGCTTATCCCTTACCTTTTGCAATATACTCATTTTTAGTAGCACTGCATGTGGGACCATCTACTACGGATCTCAAGAAGGACCATAGCTGAAACCCACCATTAGTCTACCTGCAACTTTGAGCCATCTTTTGCTTGCTGAATGAAGCTGTGAGGGATAAAACAGAGGAAAGTTGATGCTGTCAGGAGAACTATGACAAGCAGCCAGAATATGATGTCCACAGACCATCCTAGCAATAAAATGTAAATATTACTTAGTGTATTTTCAATTGGTTGTTATTCCTCGGGCCAAACTCTCCCATTTAAAGAAAAAAGTGTTCATGAAACTGTAATACCAACCATTTGGTGGGAGAAGCCATCTCAAAACATTCTGCATTAACCATTCTTGTAACTGTTTTATGTCTGTGAATTCACTCCAGGTTTGTACCTCAGTACTTAATTGACAGAAATCATGGCTCCCACAAGTACACATATGTTTCTTTTCTCTTTCTCTGAAGCAGGCTGGACTAAATTCCTTCAGCTGCTGCTTACACAAAGTGATGCTGTAACATTTTGGTTGCTAATGAGGATACAGGTTTAGCACCCATGTTCAGAATTTATGGTATTATCTTGTTGAAATGCCTCTCAGGAATCTCTCTCAAGGCTATTTCAACTCTTATGCATTTTTGTTAATAACTGCTACAAACCCTGACAAAAGGCTTAGCATTTAACTTATAGCTCTCTTTTAGCCTTCCCCTCCAGCCCCCTTCTATTCCTGCTGAGGGTGCTTGTTCCCTTTTACTCCTTTATCTCTTTAAATTTCTTTAAAATCAATTACAAGACACTGATCTGTCTATCTCACTTGCTGTCTGTAGTATATCAGCACCAGCTTCAGCTGTAATCCACTCTGCCTTGTTATTGACTGCCTCTCTCCAAGCCTGGTATCATCATCAAATACCACTGCCTGACTATACAATCTTTTAATAAAGAAACACAACAAACCTTGGGCCCAATAATAAAGCTTCTCACTCTCCGATAATCCCCTTTCCCATTAATTCACTCAGAAGTCCAATATTCTTTCTATATTCCCTGCCAGAATAATCTATTACATCAAGCATTTTTCAAGGAACTGTATTATAAACACTGTTCCTTTCCCACCATGATCTCCTGTCAGCAGATGCCTTGTGGTAAACTTGTTAACTCTTTCAGAATTTTGACTGGTATTCCATAGATTTATACATTTTTGCACCAGAAGGGACATCTCGCTTGACATTCAGTGTGATCTGAACTGCAGAGTTTTCTCCAGCAGTTCTTAGGTCAGTGTAGACTATCTGTTGCTGTTCTGCAGTGTGTCTCTTGGGAAGACTTTCAGTCTTGAATTCACGTGATAAAGTGTTCTCTACAGACACTGGTCATTTAACTTGGTGGCTAATTACTATTGTGGTGAAAACTATACACTTTTGAATTTGATGTTTGAAGCCCACGTAAATTGGACTATTGTCAACATCCAACCAATATATCCTATTGTTATGTTTCTATACACAAGATTAAACACCTTAATGCCCTCAGAAATTTTTCACTGCAGAGAGAGTATGGAAAGTTCGTTTCAGCTTCCAAACAAGCTAGTCACTCACTCGTGCCAATGAATGTTCTCTACTTCCCACAGCATCCTTACACCTGCAATTTAAGCCCTCTCCTATCTTCTAGTGTCCCCTGTAAGTTCAGGTGGAGTAAACAGAAACAGCATACTACAGCAATGTTCTTGCCCCTACTGACTACATAGGTAAATTAATATCTGTAACCCTACTTTCTATTTCCCTGTTCGCCCATGAATGGTTTGTATTATGTCTTTTGGCCATGACATCCTACTGCGAGGTTCTCAGTCTACTGCCTTTATTGAGTCTATGATGCTTGCTGTAACTGAAACAAGAACTGTCACTATAGCTTTGTCTTGCAAGTTTTCCCCAATATTTTCTCCGACAGCACTTTCATCCAATGTTATCTTCACCTGATTATGTTTTCCAGTACTGTTTTGAATAAAAGGAATGGTTTCTTGCTGTCAGATCAAATAACTTCTTAAAAGCACAGGGGTTAGATTTGATATCTTCTATTTCATTAGGTTTTTTCTTCGTATTTTAAAGAGTTTTTTAATGTAGTACATTTGCTGATATACCTGCATATAACTTTCTCGCCTTTTCTTTTCTGAATAGGGCATGAATCTTTGATGCTGGCAATTCGTTTAAGCCTTCTGATGTCCTCTTTTCATTGACTTCATTTTGTAAGTAGCCTTCATTTGTTATGGTATATTTTCTTCTCATGGAAAATAAATATCTGATTATTTCTCCATCACATTGTGGGAACACAGGAAAAAAAGGAATACTTTTATTTTTTTACCATGTCAGCTTTTTCAACAGTATATTACCCTTTCTACCTCTCATTCCAGCTCTTGTGCCATCTCTTGTTCCTTTATGTACACAAAACATGTCTATTCATTTATCTTACATCTCATTCACACCTCTTTCCATTCTTCACTTTGCCTTTTCTTATCATTTTTCTACAGTCTCACGATCACTTCTATGATATTCCTACTTCTCCTCTGTATGAGTGTTTTATACCCGCTGCTAACCTTTATCTCACTCCTGATTACTTTGTGTACTTTTGCCCGTTGCACAGTGTTTGAATTGTTACAAGCTTTGGGCTTGCCTGTTCCAATGGTGCTTAATGCTGTGGATATATTGATGTACCTGCCTATAAGGAATCTCTGACTATCTACCATTTTTCTCCAAATCCATTTCCATGCCATTAATTACTTCTCAAAACTAAGCAGACTGACTCCTGCATGAGCTGTCTACCGTGAAGTCATGCCCTACTTTCTTCTTGTTTTATTTCTTCTTGTTTCCTTTTCTTCTTGTTTTGGCCTGAAATAGAGAATGAAAAAAGAGCAAAGTACTGGTGTCTGACGAACTGTATGCTGGGAGCAGCTGAAATGGGGAAGGGAAGCACAAGATCTCCTTGTTACACCTTGAGATCACCCTCTTCTTGCAAATGAGGGGAATAGGAGCAATGCAGTTCTCATGCTGGAGACTCTTGAGCAGGAGAGGAATGTCCTCGTGTGCCAAGGATACCCTGGAGACAGTCACTGCTAAATCCATCGCTATTGTCAGTGTCTCTGACCAGGTCTTTGTTCTCCTTTATGCCTTCCTTCTGAAAGTTCATACCTTCCCTAAACAGACAATGTGTATGTCAAGATGTGACACTAGAAATCTGCTGGAAATAATGAAAAAAACTTCCATTCTATTGGATGAGACCAAGATTTCTTTCCAAGTAGCAAAATGCATCAAGCTCTTCAACAGCAACACATCACTGCCTATGGGAAACAACACATCTACACCATGCAGTAGAACTTGCTGTAAGACCTTCAAACCATCAGAGCTTGTATGAGCTCCAAGGAGAATGAGCATAGACATGCAGTGCTGTGTGCAAATGAACAAGAAGTGCTGGACTGCTTCTGCTGCAATAATAACATCTCCAAGAAGAGATTTGGAGCTAGTGGGTCAGTCAGAAACCTCTCTATGGATGAATCTTACTTTTTCTGCTATTGGTGTCTGGGAGGCAATGCACAACAACAGAATTGGGAGCACAACTACAGGCTACTAAATCTGCTGTTTTATTTCCTTTTGCCCTTACTTAGCACCAGGGTGGGCCTGAGATGTTGTTGTCTTTGTTATTTCTATTACTATTTTATATGAGAAGACAACAGAATTGTCCTAGCCTAAGTGATGCTTAGGCTTCCATGAAATTGGGTCCCAATTAGAAATTTCCTGGATGTTTGCCTCATCCCAGCTCTTTGTCCTTTTCTTACCAGCCTCTGCCTGCACATACAGTTGCTGCTGGACCATGAGTTGCGCACACAGCACTCACTGCGGTAGCTGACTGCAGGGTTTAGACACACCTGTAAAACAATAGCAGGTCTCTTCCACACATGAACTTTTTTTTTTTCTTCTGTTGCTTGTTAATAACAATTTGCAAGTCCCATTATGCCTTCTGATTATAACCTAACCTGCACTATTCAGATTTTGTGGATTAATTAATTTTTCCATATTACTTTTCCATTAAACTTTGTAGGCATGTATATTCATGAAAAGAACAGAGGGGAAAAATAGCCCAGAAATTATCACAAGAAAAACCCCTGCTAAAAGCAATAAGTTTGCTGACAGATGGTAGAATCAGTTGAAAATCGAGTACCATATTTACTAAGTCTAACCCATTTAGTAAGCCAGAAAAGTGTTATCTAATTCTATCCCCTGTGTGTTTGTGTTTTGGAATAAACAGATGCCTAATGAGGAATGTGTCTGGTATGGTTTTTGAAGAACCTGGATGGATCCTGGTTCTGATTCAATACTTGATTTTGACAAAGATGATAACACGCACAGCAGAATCTATTGTTTTGGTTTTCAGAATCACAAATATTCTAGTGCTAGCTAATGGACAAAAAAAGGTTTAAAAAAGGGGGCCAGAACAGGGCAGAAATCAGAAAAAAAACCAGAAGTGTTGAACAACTTAACCTGCATTTTATATTTCCTGTTCTATTTATATAACACCCCAAAATGCAGTGAAGTAAAGGGCAAATACGCCTGAACCAATCGCAGGCTTGACAGCTACCACAGTCAATTACTGTATGTTTTGCACTAGGTTTTATAAAATAATAGAGACTGCCTTAGAAAGACATATGTTTGTGTACTTTGTGGCAGGTTTGGGTGAGAAGCAAAAAATGGAATAAACAGAAAAGGGTAATCTGAGCAATGAAGGCTTTAAGGAAGATGAGCCTCTTGAGGGCCATGCTTGACCTGTAAGGCTGCCGCATTGGCAATGCCTGTACAAAGTAACGTGAGGTTCCTCAAGAGCACTGTCCTAATGCTGCCTCTATGGCTTCTAAAACCCTTAATTGGAGCCATTGGGAAGTTTACCAAAGAAAATCATCCCTCTGCAAAGTCCGTAACAAAGTATTTATAGAATAAGATTTCTCCTATGCTACAGAAGGCTTTTAAAATATGTCTGCCTTTTTTGTAATTTTTCAAGAAGTGTGTGAAATGGATAAACAAGAGGATCTGGTATTATGAAAAAATAAATAAAATAACACTTTGACATCAAGCAAGATCAAAGGATTATTTAATAGAAGGGAAGCTTGTTGTTTATTTTCCATAGCAATTAAAAATACCGTGATCAGTGGTAAATTTCAATAAAGGGATATTCACCCATTGTTAAAGTTGCCCAAGATTTACCAAAGGCATTTTGCTGAATTTATAACCTATTTTCAATTACATGAATGTGGTCAGCAGTGAGAGATTTTAGTTCTAGAATTACGAAATATATTTCTCAAAATACCAGTAAGAGTCAGTGGTTGAAGTAGCAGCTTGAACACTAGGACTCTCAACCCTGTGTCCAGCGTTCACTATCTACCTGTTCTGTGAGCACAAGAATTCTCTCTTTCTATATTGCATGTCCATCAGGGAGGTGCACAGTGCTTCTCACCCTATGGAAATCTGAATCAAAACTCACACATGCATTATTCTAAAATGGCCAATGTTCTAACTTTGTCACAGGAATATCTAAGATACAGGTCAAGTCAGCATGTCATCATCTCATTACCACAGAAAATGCCAACTTACTCATCAAAGGAAAGCAGACACTGGTGGTGGTAATAGAGTGTTTTAACACGTGGAGATATATGTGATTCTTAAATATTAATAGCAAGAACTGCATTTCACCTCTTATCTACGCAGTATCTGAAGATGGTTTTCTGTTCACATTTCAGGGAAAGCAGATTTTGATGGGGGACCTGAGGGAAAAGAAAAAGTGCTGGCACTACGATTTTCTTCTGAAGGCTTTTCCGCCCCTCAAAGGCAACACAGAAAAAAATGCTTGTGGGAAGATTTTACCCTGTCCTTGGTTTAAAAATGCAATATAAGTATAAATTTATTTTTGTTTCTAGTTTTATGTGAAAGAAGGAGGGAAATGGGAAAAGATTGTGTATCCTGATTTTGAAGTTTCACATTTTACTTTTCTCTTTCTTGGCTCTACTTTGTTGCATTTCCAGGGCATTAAAACAGAGACTCAGGGGCCTCGCTAGGCATAATGGTATAAAGTTTCCGGCGCAGTAAGCTGTAACACTCTGTATGCTCTGGAAACTTTGCATTCAGCCTTTTAATAAGTGAAGACGCAACATAATGCTCCTGATAATTTTCAGCACGGACAGATGGTATATGAACAGCCTGGTGGGAGGAGAACCAGCCCAGCTTAGGGTAACAATGTTTGACTAGCTATCAGGGAGGAAACAGACTTCCTCTGCCATTGTCCAGTGCCAAGGAGCTTGTTTTATCTCCTGCTCACCACACTGATCATGCTTTGCTTTCTTCTGTTTTATAGGCATTGGCTTTATGCAGAAAGTGCAGTTCCTTTCTACTGCCAAAAAGAAACGGTATTTTAGATTATAACTAGGCTAGAAGTCATTTACAATTAATTCTGCTCAAAACTCCCGTAGCTGGAAATGCAGATTACACTAGTTTGCTGTGAGTTGTTACAAGGTGAAAAAAAGCCCTTTGCTCCTGCTATTCCACACTGAATTTTTCAACTTGTGTCCTAATGCTGGAGCTGGCTGGGGCAGAAGCCTTAGTGATGAAGCACAACACATTATCAGGTGTAGGGATGGGTTCAGCAGCACTTTGGGAAGCTGCCCTGGGACGTCGTACCCAAATTAGATTTTGTACATGCTGTGTATCTGGATTTGTCAGTGCTGTTCCCTCTGCAAGAGTATTCAGTAGCAGTGGCAGCAGGAAGAGTCACACTGGAGACAGACAGCATGCCATAATGGCTAAGAACATCAGTAAAGTTAGATGAAAACTAGTAAACTAGATGTAAAACTAGTTTCTAGTAAAACATGGGAGTTTTGACAATGGTGTGGCCTACATGCCACTAGGCTTACAGGCACCAAATAGCAGCCACCTTTTTCAAAGGGGAAGGAGGGTCTTTGCTCAGGAGATTGCAGGGCTCATTGACAGGTCTTTAGATGAGAAGAGGAGAGGGATAACATCAGGCTTGCCTATGACAAGCTGCAGGAGGACACACTACGATTAGAGGGATGAGGCGTTAGTATGGGCCCTCCACCTGTTGCCCCGAGGCATGCTGGGGACGCTACAGCACAGCTGAAGTCTTGCAGAGATGAGCTGTGGGCTTCTGAGTTAGTAGGGGCCAACAAGGAAACTTCCATGGAACATCTTAAGGGAAATAAGGGGTGTTCCACTAAGAAGATGATACAGCCAACAACACACATAGCTTGGGCTACAAAGAGTAGGAGCTGGTAGCTAGTGTGCTGCTAGAAAGCTGTGACCTGATTGCTGTTACTGAAACTTGGTGGGACGAATCTCATGACTGGAGTGTGGCTATCGATGGCTGCAGGCTGTTCAGAAGGGACAGACCAGGAAGGTGGGGCAGCGGCTTTGTCCTCTGTATCAGGAAATGGATAGAGTGTGAAGAACTGTCCCTGAAGAATATCCACGAGCAGGTTGAAAGCTTATGGGCTTGAATAAAAGACCAAGACAAACAAAAGGCACCTTGTGGTTGGTGTATACTACAGGCCACCCAATCAAGGGGATCCTACTGATGAAATCTTCCTTCAGCTAAAGGAGGCTTCATGCTCACAAACTCTTGTCTTTCTTGGGGACTTCAACCACCCTGATGTATGCTGGAAAAGTAGCATGGCAAGCTGTAGGCAATCCAGGAGACTTCTAGAGCTCATCAAAGATAATTTTTTTAACCCACATAATAGATACCCATACCCAAGAAGATGCATTACTGGACATGATGGTCACCATTGCAAGTGAGCTCATCAGAGACAAGATCGGAGGCAGCCTAGGCTGCAGTGATCATGCATTGGTGGAATTCACCCTGAGGCATATAGGACACGCAAGGAGTATAGTCAGGACTGTAAATTTTAGGAAAGCAAATTTCCAGCTTTTCCAGGGGTTACTCAGTAGGACCCACTGGGAAATCATCCTCAGGGACAAGGGAGCAAGACAAGAGCTGGCAAATATTTAAAGATGCTCTCCATAAAGCGCAAGAGCACTCAGTCCCCAGATGCAGGAAATTGGACATTGAAGGGAAGAGACCAGTGTGGCTGAGTCGATACCCGCTGGTCAAACTGAGGAACAAGAGGGAACTGCACAGGCAGTGCGAGCAGGGACAGGGAACCTGGCAAGTGTATAGGGACCCTGCCCAGTTGTGTAGGGGTGGGATCAGCAAGGCCAAGGCGCAGCTGGAGCTGAACTTGTCAGGGGAAGCAAACAATAACAAGAAGGCCTTCTACAGGTATGTCAACTAGAAAAGGAAGGTTAAAGAGAGTGTGCCCCCATTGATGAATGCAAGTGGTGACCTTGTATCAACAGATGAGGAGAAGGCTGAGGTACTCAACAAGATTCTTGCCTCACTTTTCACTGACAACCGCTCTCCCCACCCCTCCTGGGTCAATGGACAACAAAGTGGGGACCAGGGGTAAAGCCCCTCACACTGTACAGGAGGATCAGATTTGTGACCACCTGAGAAACTTGAACATATATAAGACTATGGACCAGATGGGATGCATCCCAGGGTCCTGAGGGAATTAGCTGATGTGATTGCCAAGCCACTTTCTATGATATTTGAAAAGTCACGGCAGTTCTGAGAAGTCCCTGGTGACTGAAGGAAGGCTAACATTGTGCCCATTTTTTAAAAGGGTAGAAAAAAAATGACCCTGGGAACTACTGACCTGTCAACCTCACCTCTAGATCCTCCTAGAACTTATGCTAAAGCTCATGGAGGACAGGGAGGTGATTCAAGACAGCCAGCATAGATTCAGCAAGGGCAAGTCCTGCCGGACAAACCTAATGGCTCTCTATGATGGGGCAACCACATCAGTGGACACATGAAAAGCAATGGGTGTGATCTAACTGGACTTCCGTTAAGCCTTTGACCAGGTCTCCCACAACATCCTTCTCTCTAAGTTGGAGAGATATGGATTTGATGGCCAGACTGTTTGGTGGATGACAAAATGGTTGGATAGTCACATTGAGAGTAGTGGTCAATGGTTTGATGTCCAGATGGAGATCTGTGACAAGTAGTGTCTCTCAGGGATCTGCACTGGGACCAGTGCTGTTTAATATTTTCATCAATGATATAGACACCAAGATCGAGTGCACCTTCAGCAAGTTTGCAGATGACACCAAGCTGAGTGGTGCAGTTGTCACACCAGAAGGATGGGATGGCATTCATAGGGTCCTGGACAGGCTGGAGAAGTGGGCCTGTGCAAATCTCATGAGGTTCAACAAGGCTGGGTCAGGGCAATCTGCAGTTTCAATACAGGATGGGGAATTATGTGATTGAGAGCAGTCCTATTAAGAAGGACTTAGGGGTGCCTATTCATGAGGAGCTCAACATGAGCTGGCAATGTGCTCTCACAGCCCAGAAGGCCAACGATATCCTGGGCTGCATCAAAAGAAACGTGGCCAGCAGGTCGAGGGAGGTGATTCTCTCCGTCTACTCCGCTCTCGTGAGACCCCACTTGGAGTACTGTGTCTAGTGCATGAATCCCCAACATAAGAAGGATATAGAACTGTTGGAATGGGTCCAGAGGAGGGCTACAAAGATGGTCAGAGGGCTGGAGCATCTCTGCTATGAGGATAGGCTGAGAGAGCTGGGCTTGTTCGGCCTGGAGAAGAGAAGGCTCCAGGGAGACTTTATAGAGGCCTACGAGAAAGCTGTGGAAGGACTTTTTACAAGGGCATGTAGTAACAGGATGAGGGGGAATGGCTTTAAATTGGAAAGGGGAAGATTTAGATTAGACATTAGGAAGAAATTCTTCATGATGAGAGTGTTGAGGCACTGGCACAGGTTTCCCAGGGAAGCTGTGGCTGCCCCATCCCTGGAGGTGTTCAAGGCCAGGTTGGATGGGGCCTTGGGCAGCCTGATCTAGTGGGAGGTGTCCCTGCCCATGACAGGGGGGTGGGAACTAGATGATCTTTAAGGACTCTTCCAACCCAAACCGTTCTATGATTCTATGATTCTATGATTCTATAATTCTATGATATTTTTTTTTTAATCTACCCTCTTTCAGCTAGACCAGTCTGCCAAACCCTAAGCTCTTTCTAACCCTTGTCAAAAATAGATAGGAATATATTTCTTCATCATTCTCCATTCTCTACATGAATGTGTTAATTGCACAGGGCAAAGTATTTTTCCAGCCTTGGAGTGCTGAATATAGTCAGAAAAATCCTGCCACGTTCAACCTCTGGACAGATGCTTCATCTGAGCCTAACGGTGAGATGGTTAATAGGTAAAGGAGATTGCTGGTGATGGCAGGATGGATTGAAGATGTGTATTTACTCCTAATTCTAGGTCGTGAGGGATGGCAGAGACAAGTGTCTTCCATGAGCAATAAATTAATTTAAAAGGAAATGAAGAAAAAAAGGATATTACTTCTCTCTGGCCTGTGCTTTCTTGTTAGCAGGTGACAAAGAGTAAAAAATTAAGAATGAGAAAATATAACCTCTCTCTCACTGCAACTGTCCTTAAAATACTTGATCACTTTTTGTTTTAATTTAATTTTCTTGCCTCTGCTGTTTTTTAGTTTTTTAAAAATTATTTTTTTATTGCATCTGAATTTAGAACTACTGAAAATAGCACTAAGCAGTTACTGTAAATCTCTCACTTCTTTTCATCTCAGAGTGGACAAGGGTTTTTCATTTCATACATTATTGACCATACAATAGAATGATGATTCCACGAAGTGAGCAGATGCTTTAAAAAGTTAATGAGGAGAGACAATATAGGGAGGTTGTTGTTCTTGTTATTGTTACTTTTTAATGTTATGTAGCATTTAGGACTGGGCAGCAGGGCATGCTGGATACTGACTGTCACCCTGTGATTTTTATAGCACTGTGCTGCTGATAGAAGACTATATCCCTTGTGGACTCTGCCCTACCACTGTGGCATCCACAGTAGACAGGGTATCAAATCCACTGCCTTCCCAGCACCACACCTTGCTGTGCCTCACTGGCAAATTAGGGGACACGCACACTTGCATCCACAAAGCATGGTGAACTGACACATAACATCTGAAGGTAAATGCTAATCTCAGAAAGAGAAAAAGAAAATGTAAAATATTTTTTCTTTCCTAAGGAGTGAAACATCTACCTTCCCTGAAGACATCCGCTGAATAAGCTTAGTATGTCCTCTGGCTAACATCTGTAGTAAACTTACCTCAAAGACACAAATACTGGGAGGGTTATTACAGCGGGTACCTTTGGATATATTATTTTATATGGAGCTACCATCTGTTTCACACAGTAGCACGTATCTGAGCACTCCAACAGCAGTCTCAAATACCTCTGTCAGGACACTTGGAAGCATATGAAGCCAGCCAGTACGGTGCTGGTGCTGGGCAGTATCACGGGGCTGAGAATATGCTAACATATCCTGGACTGGATCCTGGAATGGCTTCATGGACTTGAAATGGATCTGAAGATATTTCTTACTAGTCAAAGAACATGATCTAACTGACTTAAATTTGTGGAAGAAAGATGCCAGTTAAGTATGAGGGAAGAATAACAGCAACGTAGTGCAGTACGGCTATGGGCTGCCTAGAGAAAATCTGGCACATCTATTGCCAGAAGTCCTCAAGAGTAGGTTAGACAAACATCTGTCAGGAAGATGCAGGCAGTGCTGACGGATGATAACGTGGGGGAGCGATGCAGGGCTGTTCCCTCACCAACCCCACAGTATACACCCTCCCTGGGCATCCTGCTGGGAAGCAGTGCTGTGCCTGGGAACAGGAGCCAGGTCTCCCAGTCCCTAAATGTAGTTTGACTGCTGACTTGTTTCCTGGAGGGAAGGTTTGAACTTAATAGTTTTATTCTTTTAGTCGGTATGCCAGATTTTTTGTTGTCCTTGTTCTTACTAGTCTTCCTTTAAACCTGCTGCCAACTAATAGCACAGAATTCAGGACATGAAGAACAGCACGTAGTTATTGAACACAATAGCACTGCAAAAAGTTAGCAGCTAAAACTCAGGGTGTGCTACTTAAGTGATGAGACCTTCAAAACTACAGACACAAATGCACATACACAGATATACAGTCACTTATATATATATATACACTCGTGTGCATTCTTATGTTATGTCAGGGGTCCAAATGATTTTCTAAGTTCACACAGAATTTCTAAGGTCATAAGGCTATATATCATTATCAGTTATAAAGACTTTGACATTACGTATTTTTTACAAATGTCTCTGTCTCACCTGTCTTTTCAAAGCAGCTCTTTTAATGTACTTTCTTATTTTGTTAGATCTTACAAATTACTAATGCTTAGAATAGTTTCCTCCACAACCCTTCCAACTTAGTCCCCAAATTGTGGGAGGGAATCAAAGGAATGATGTTCACCGCTTTTTGACTTTCAATCACTGGCAAATGTTTTATGTAACTCATTTTCTTCCACACAATTAGATTCTAAGGACACAGGGACTAGGCTTTTTTTTTTTTAATTCAAAGGTCTCAGTAAGCAAAGCATAATGTATTCTGCCCAAACTGTGAGAACAGAGCAATACAGAATAATTTACTTCACTAATGCCAAATTAAAATTCATAACACAATTCTTTAATTACCATCTGAATCCAATTCTCAAAGAAGTTTGCCCTAATTGCATTGTTGATATGCATGAATGCAAATAAGATGTTGACTGTTTCCCTTGTAGCAAATGACGCTGTTTCTAATATGCACACATCTAACAACATGGGGCCAAATTCATCCCTGGTAAAAAGCCATTAAAGACAGCAGATTTATACCAGGGATGAATCTGAACCACTTTTCTCAGGAATGCTGGTCTAGTTATCAGCCACTAAAAAACCACCCCTCCAGTGGCTATGGACAAATGCGTTGTCCCTGTTTTCCCCGAGCAAGACAGTGAAAAGCTCTCAGAAACTCCCCAGCAGGCTGGGAAGACAAAAGTGTGAAATGGACATGTGTGGAACAATGTTTGCCAGAAGGTAGAAGGGATGTATAAGCCCAGATGTTCTTCTTTGGGTTTGTGACAGCCCTGAATAGGGATCCTATTCTTAGACCACACGCACAGGTGTTTCAGAGGAAGAGAGAATATCAGATTGGATACACAGGAAATTAAATAATATTCATCAAAGGAGGGAAAGAATAGCATAGGCATCATTGGGGCATGTTTGTAACTGCTGTATACTTCTCTCGGGTGAGCTAATTAAATGGGAGCACTTTCAAGCATTCTTCTTGTTGCACTAATAGAAAAACTTTAAAAAATCATTTTCTAATAAATAACTAGACCAAAGAAAATGTTACCTTTTTTTTTGTGAAAAAAACCCCAGCAACAACAACAAAAAAATGCAAACTCGAGCCTCTTAGCTTTCTGAAAGCTGCAGTTATGTTCAACTTTTCTCTCTCATTTGAATGCTTTTCTACTATATATGTGCTAAATAAATTATTTTCTGAAGTAAAAGCCACACTTTCTCCTCACTGCCTGACAGTGAGCAATAAATAACAGTTTAGGGATCTGTTGTAGCCCCAGGGATTCTTACAGAAGATAGCAGTGCTGCCTTGCAGTTAGGGTAGGAGGTGAGAGAATACCAGAAGATCATTTTGCTGAGCATGTTTTTATTTCATTTTTGCCAGCTAGATAGGATGAGCTGAAGTCCTCCTGCTCACTTGCAGGTCTAAGAGAAATAATATTCATAGTGTGTTTGTTCAGTTGCCTGACTAAGCCGCGTTTTCTTAAAGGAGATCTGCAAAAAGTGAGGAGATGGTCTTGTTGCCCTTCTTTATTCTTTTATGATGTTTAAAAAAAGGCCTGAAATGTTTGCATTTTTTTGTTTATTACATCAGAAATTCAGTCTCAGTCTACTCCGCTGTTTCTGAAAAATTCTGTGTACAGTTAGAGAATAAATTGTTGGAGAAATTAGAAATAGCTATATAAATAAAACTCCACCAAAAGGGGAATTTTTATTGTTCAGATGGTTTAAGTCTGAATCTGGTTAATATCTCTGTATCTTAAAGGCCTGAATGGGGTCATTGAAACTCTCCTAAGTGCACTAAATATCATGTGCAGTTGTGGCACCTGCATGGCCTGAAGGAAGGTATGTTCTTCTTGCTGTGGCCAAAGCCCAGCCACCTGTGCAGACCTCTGCATGGTTTGGCTCTGGTTCAGATAACAGTTGATGCAGGAGGGTGGTGAGGCTGTGGTGGCTGCTGCAGTCATGGGGTGTCTGAGAAGCTTGTTCTGGTGGTGGTGGTCCTCAACAGAAAGAGGAGACATCATGCAGAAAGGCACCAGTCACTGGAGGAGAGCTCAGCTGAGTGACAGCAAGGCAGAAAATGCCAAGGATAAGCTGGTGAATGTGCAGGTAGCAAAGAGGTGGAGACTTTGGCTTTTTGTAGTATTGCCTGGCTGCCTCATTAAAATTTGACCCAACTAGTATAGGCTTGTGTCATGGGACCTGGGGTTTCTCCCTCTTCCTGCAAGGAAATGGTTGCAGCAAACAGTGATGAGATAAACCACTGATTCAAAGGGAGATGAGCGCTGTGAAGTCCGATTCAACCTGCTGTGAATAGTCTGAACTTGTGTGCTGAAACCCATGAACAGAGCTATTCCTCAGTTATTTAGAGGTCAATGGCAGGAAATCAGGTAAGGAGGAAAATAATCAAATGCTGATGGATGAGATAAAATTGCATGTAATTGTCATTATTGAAGTCTCCGGGCTGAGTCGCTTGGAAGCGGTGTTAAAATCATTATTTCCAAATGTCAAAGTAGTGGAAAGTCAGGGATCTGGAGAATGTTGTAGAGTTTTGCTTTGCAAAAATCAAAATGTCAGCAGCCAGAAGTCCCTGGCAGTCTTCTGAACAGGTCCTTTCCACCTTCACTCCTGGCTGAGCCGCTAAGGTTGGATGTTGTACTCTCGGCTTCTCCTCCTTCCCCTGGCTCTACCTGTCCAGCTTCCTTGGCTAGGGACCACGGGAAACTGAGCAGGCATTGACTGATGCTTTAATGAGCAAAGCTCAGAGAAGGTGTTGTCTAGGATCCATCACGCATCCTACATTCACAACTAGAACTCTTGACATCTTAGTATTCATCTTGAAGAAAGAGGCATCCAGTTAGCACATACATGATGGACATCTCACAAAATACAAAATGGCACAAAAAAAAGGTAGAGTTTGGGTGTTTTTTTTAGCCAATAGGAGCACTTAGTTCTGAAATTCAGTATGAATAAAATGGATTACTGGACTACAACCATGGGTCATTGAAGTACCAAGTGTCCCCTCCCTGGTCGGCTTAATGCAGCAAAATGGTCAACAACTTCAACTGGTAATATATTTGACACTTCAAAAAAGGCTGATTTCCCAAATTTAAGGATAACATTGTGTGAAACTGACTGCAGAGAAAGATTGGTACAAAACCTGATTTTTTTCAGGGAAACTTGTCAGAGAAGTAGAAAATTTGCCACTTTCCAGTGAAGAAAGATGACAACTTTGCATGAAGAAGTCCATCTGGCTCTGATGAAAAAAGCAAGAATTAGTTCTGAAGTCTACAAATTCAGTAAGGGAGTCAAAGATGTGGATAATTTCTGTTTAGCAAGGAATAATTGAGGAATAATTTTTTAAGTGGCTGGTGTCTTTCTAACATTCTTGTCAACAGCCCAGAGCACCAGAATGTAAAACCTGATAGATTATTTAAATCAGTAGTATTACAGGACAGTGATCACTAGATCCCGCCAATGTGTTATTATGGCCAACATGTCTGGGCTCAAAACCACTGCTGTTCATCACTGCAGTTCTTGTTCTTTGAGGCTGTGAGTTTAATTGAGAACATGCAGACATTTTACAGAGATTTTGTCTTAATATTGAGTAGTATTTTAATTGCAAAATGAGCCTGGTGAGAGAGCAATTGCAAAGGTCTCAGAGATCTCAAGAAGTCACATGCAGAGAATTTGTCAAGTTGTTTTCAGTCATCCTGTGCTGTTCAGATCATTCACAAATAATCTGGAAGTAAATACAAAATGAATGCAAACATAGATAAAATTGCTGCTAATCAGTTGGTATATTTATTTGAAGTTCAATGCTCATTTTATAATCATGAAGTGGCTGCTGTCAACCTTTCCAGATAATGGAAAAACAGAAAATAAACAGTAAAAAGGGCAAGAAAGTCAGACAGAGTGATACATGCATTTGGCAAACTGGTCATACCAAAGAAACGGCATTTCAATACAGACAAATACAGAGAGATGAACAGAGAATAAGCATGGTGGTAGACTTTCACTGCAACAGATCTGGCAAGCACTGGCTCCAAAAGTTGTAGTTGTCTTGTGGGTAAGCAGTTCAAAGTGAGCTCCAAATCTCAAGATGTTGCAAAATAACTAGTATAATCACTGAATCATGAAGTAGGAAGTAGATACAGTACTGGCTTTACGATGGGCACGTGCCTGTATTTCAAAAAGGATGTTGAAAGATTCAAAAAGCAGTTAAAAATATTTGTATATGTGTGTATTTATATAAATACACATATTTCCCAAGCTATAGAGGAAATGATTTGCATTTGCAAGTTTCAAGAGATCTGATTTTTCTGTTGAGAAAAAGACTGAAAGGTTACAGGAGTGCTCTGGATTAACTTTCAGGCTGAGAAAATATTGAGTGCAAATGGACTCTCAGGAAGGAATCTGAGATCTCTAAGCCGTAAGAAGAAAACAAAAAGTACGCTAAAAATTATCACTGGAATAAACTGAATATTGTGAATTTTATGTGTCTCTAAAGTATTGATGTCTGAGTGGGAGTAACTGGATGTGGGGCAATGGAAGCAAAGGGAGAGCACCTGACTTTGGTCAGAGTCTGGTAGCAGTTGAGACAAGGTTACCTCTTCCTTTGGGGTAAGGTGTGGACCAACAGAGGAAGGACAAAAAGAAGGAACAAGTAGGATGTTACCACCGTTAATGCTGATGAATGCAGCGTGTGCAGTTACATGATGCAGTTGGCAATGCAGAGCCTCCACCTGTGTGCCATCAGATTTGACCCCAGTAACCCACTGAAGAAAGAAACTAGTTCATAAAAAGGTGAACAGAAGAGTGGTCCTCCCCGGTGGAGAGCTGGATTAAAATACGGAGACATGGCCCCTTATCCCCTACATACAGATTGAGAAAAAGGAACTACTTTCTACTTTGATGCTCCCCAGCTAAGAGAAGTGAGTTACATCCAAACAGAAAATCTTGGCATGGAAAATAGTATTGCTTTTAAGGCCAGAGATTCTTAGACGCAGACAAAGAGGAGACTAGAAGAAACTCATCGAGGGCTAATGCTAAAATCAAATTTCAGACAGCGAGCACAAATTATGTTCAGAGCAGGGTCTGTAAGGCACTCTTACAGGATCTGCCCAAATGCACTGAGGTGGGGCGACCACACGATCCAAAGAGGAGTACAAATGGCATTCAGCAAATATTGTGTCACCTTTCCCTCATTTTATGTTTAAATTAGTCTGGCTCTCTTCTTTTGACATGTGACTGTTAGTGCCAAAGAAATCCCAGGGGTAAAGCTCACCTTGTGCTCCTCCACCCTGTGTGTCTCAGAAACCATCACAAAGCTGAGTGCAGGAAAGAGACTAGAGGTCTATCCTGCTTCAACAGAAGCAGGAGCGCTATATTAAAACTCCTGTGAATTTGTTCCTGTAAAGTATAGCATTCACCTTAAGCAGATGTTTTCACTGTAAACTGGTTCCCTAAGAACAACAATACGGTCTCTTCGGTTTTTTGGGTTTTATTTTTTTAGAATATAAAAATACTATGTACTTAATAGGGAAAGTGAGTGGTGTTGTATAAATAACTTATAGTCAGAAATAAAAATGCTGTCAAAGGTTTTGTTTCAGCACAGTGTAAAATTGTATCACAAGCATTTCCATCAACGCTTTGTCACGCAGGAACAGGAACAAATTATGAGATCTGGGACGGAGAATACATATTGGTATATATACCAGCAGTTTCCCTGTCTTTCTTTTCAACAATTTCTGGCTGTTAAATTATCTAAAATCTGCTTCAAAAATCAAGGACTATGGAATGTCAAGAGCAGGGCACTTTGACTTTTGTTTAAACTTGCACTGGGAATGCTACATATTCAAGAAATATCATTTAATGTTTTAAAATTCATCTCCTGTTCATTTACGTGGAAGAACACTCACTAAATTTCTAGCATAACACTCTCTCATATGTTAGCTCATAAACTTTAAAAACATAAAGTCTTCCAAACGAAAGAATTTAAACCTGTCAGATATTTTCTCTCACCTGTGGAATGAATTAATTTTTGTATTCTCTTATTTATTCTGTGAAGTTCAGACAGCCCATTTCGCTTTGATTTGCCATTACTTTCACGTTTTGATTTTAGCAAAGCTAGCAATGTCCGTTTTCCTTACTGAGACCTTCTTAAGCTGTTAAGCCTTAAGCTCACAATAGCTAGAAGGTCATCCTTGCATTAACATCACTTAATATTGTCTCTGATACCTCTTTTGGACCAGGAACCCTCATACACTTTTACTTGATTATGTACAGTTTTCTATTGAATGAGAAACAATCACATGAGATGTTTTGACAGACTTGTGTACCTGGTTCCTTAAATTATAATTTAGCTCTTCAGTCTGTCAGCAGAGGAGAAAGGGGTATCTTCTGTCACTCCAGAGACTGTGTCACACAGATAATAGCCCATTACAGCTACTAGTAAAATAATAGCTTGGAGAAAAGAGATCTGTATTACGGAGCTAGCCTCAGCTGACAGAGCACGTAGGAATCCATACGCTGCTGTTTTGGTGGAGAGTGATGGAGAAAGGGAAAGGTTCCATTTCACTCTTTTAAAGGAAATAGTAAGAAATTTCTGCCAAACAAACATACACAAATTCTCACTGCCGACAAAGGCAAATAAAGTCACGTTTTGACTGGCTCTCTAGGTCTGTTATTATGGTGGAACCTTCTAGTTACAATACACGTATGCCACTTACCTTAAACTGTGATTATGTTTTGGCTTGGGGTCCATACAGCTCCAGATTTAGCTGTAGACTATAACATAAGGTTACCAAGGAGGGTTTGTGCTTGTGTGTGTGGTTTTGCTTCTCCTCAAGGGAGAAATTTAATTTCTCTTAATGGACACTATTGTGCTCTTATAAAAAGGTCTGCATGGAAGTGCTGTGATCTGGCTGCCTCTGCATGCCCCAGCCGTGAATCAGGGAATAGATATTTCAGATCGCAAAGGCAAGCGTGAGGTATGCTGCTATGCAGTAGGTGGCATAGAAACTGGTATAGGACGTTAAAACCAAAGGGGGAAGTGTTTTTTTTAACCTTTCTAAGGGGAGCTCTTTGATCCTGCTAATTAATAATAATAAAGTGTGAGAGAGAGCAGACATGAGTTTTGATAAAACATGCCTTTGCAAAGATGGCTGGGAAAAAAAGGTTAAGTTTCAAAGCAGATGTTTAAATCCATACCTGCAACTGGGCTTAGTCTGCAGTGAAACCAACTAGTGCATCACAGCATTTGTGATTTATTGCAGCATCATGAGGCAAGTATGAGTTGACAAAATACAAATGCTTCAGACTGCATCAATCAGAGGGTTCTTCGAGATTAAACAGAATTTTTTTTTTTAGAGAAACTCATTAAGTCACTAAGACATATTGGCCATTCGTAAGTGCTGCAACAAATTTCACAGTGGACCAACAGCAGGAGCTGTTTTTGCAGATGTCTCCTCACAGTACTGTGCTCAGAGCCAAGGCAGTGCAAGAAATTTATTGCAAGGTGTTCTAAGTCAACAGTGCTGTACAGGCAGAAATAAACATCACCTGTTTAGGAAGTGCTTGTTGCTTGTGAGAGCAGCCAGTCTAAAAAATGGACTCTGTAGCAAAACACTGATAGATCAATGCATATGACATCCAGCCATTATTGACTTGTATTGGTGCAAGAGAGCAATGCATTCAGAAGTTTAGATGTATTTATGTGGCATCTTTTTAGGAGGTTCTAATGGACTTGATGTTTATCAGCCTAAGAGCTTTTTCAGGAGGTCATACGTGTGGTAAGTGACCTGGATTTTACTGTTCTGAGGCAGTTTAATATTCTGATTTGGGTTACGGTCACTTTGAAACATCTGCAATTGCTGAACAAGGCTTTGGGATGCACGTCTGACTGAGAGCATCTTGCCATGAACATGATAAATACGGTCAGAGTCTTCCTATATATTTTTAAATTCTAGATTTAAAAGTTTAGTATCTGACACTGTGAAAGGGTATAAAGTGCATGCTAAGAAATACCTAAAGCAAATGCTGAAGCTCTGATTGTAGATGAAAATCATCTCAAGCTTGTTACTGCTCCAAGATACTGGAATATCATTCTGCTTCATTTTTACTGAGAGATATACAAGGCAGCACTGACAAGTCAGAAAAATTCACTCCATTCTGAATTACTGATAAATTAGCCCGCTGGCAGTATATCTTTAAGCTAATCTATTAAGTATTCACTTTGAACCCTCCTGCTATGACTCAGACCGGGGGAGGCTTGCAGAGAAGTGTGAGCTGACATCATCAGATATAATGTGTTATAGTTTTCATGTTTCAGGCTGATTCCATTTGGTCTGAGCAAAGGTCATAATAAACTCCTTTCTTGATGGCAAAACTAAAAAAGCTGAAATGCTGGGCAGATTAGATGCAGCTGCAGAAAACTAAAATGTCTTTAGTGAGTGTTGCCTGCCTGTTACTCTGTCTATGACGTTCTCAAGTAGCCCATGGATGCCACCATCTAGCCAGATTATACCATTGCAGGGGTAGAGACACTGGGAAATCACAGAGAAAGCCAAGATAATCCTAGCAGACCTTCTGCATTCGGCAGGTTTCATGGGTTCAACATACTACCTTGCCAGATGAAGGAAGCCCTTGTTTGCCAATAGAGTGACGTAAGGCACTTTCACAACTTAATTTCTCGCCCTTGCCACGGAAGGTGAAGACCAATCCTCCTGAGGTTAATCAGGAGGCCAAGATCTGCCAAGACTGCCTTTGCAGCAAGTCCAGGCACGGGGCCTCAGGTGCCCTCTCCTTCACCTTGCAAGCTGTGGGGAGCAGCACATGATGGAAATCTCTCCCAGGAGCCTCCACAGCCACTCTACTCCTCCGTACTGCTTTGTGACACAAGTTGCTTTTAACAAGGTAAACACTGTTATGTTTCCAGCAACAGATGTGCTCAGGGAGCTAGAAAGCATCAGGGGTTCTTGAGCAACATAACAGTAATATCCAAGTCTGAGTACAGTCTATCTCAAGCCTTCAGCCACAGTCACACCACTTCTACCTCTTTGCTCTAGTGACCTGGAACAGCAACAAAGATTTGTTGTGCAGAGACGTAGAGAAGCAGAGACAGCATATTGTGAGCTGGTTCTCAGCACCACCGGGAGATGCCTCTTTGGTCAAGCTGAACTTTCACAGCTCTTCTCCTTCCCTTCTGTAACTGAACTTTTCAGGAAGTCAGTCCCCTCCATGATTCCTGGTCCTATGGTCCCAGAATGCATTTGCAATACCTTAATTTTCTGGTAAGTGTGTAATTTCTCTTAGCAAGGATGTTATGGGTAATAGAACCCCGGGCCCTGGGGAAGCTTTGGGCACCGGGTATGCAGTAAGCGCAGCAAGGTGGAGATTCTTTGGCAGTAGTGTGTGTTGAGTCGGGACACACAACTACACTGGGACTGTAGTGGAATAGATGAGGGAGCAGCAGAAAGAGCTTGAGAAGGAAGGAAAATCTGGATGTCTTTTGGGCTACTCATCTGCTAAGTGTTTTTGGTTTTTTTTAATAATGGCCACTTCCTACACTTGAGTGGCAATAAACTCAAAAGTGAGACGAAAGGGATAGTGGAAGCTAAGTGTAAGAAGGGGACTCAGGAAACTCAGTCAGGAATCCAGCTTTAGGACATCATTATTCTGCACAAGTGACAGGAGATCTGTGTGAAATTCTGCCTTTTTTTTTTTTTTAATTTAAAAAAAGGGATAAATTCTGAAAAAAATTAGAAGCCCGAAGATCTTTGGACTTTGAACCCCAGATTTATTTTGCTACCTGAGAAGATCTTTGAGGTTCTGCATTGGAGTTTGGATGCAGATATTTCCATAAGATCTGGGTACTTCCAGGGTACCTCCTGACCCTGGGATGAAGGAGTCTTTCCACACTTCGGGCCTCCTCTTGCTGTGACAGGGGGATCTTTTCAAAGCCACACCATCTATCCCTGTTTTCCTCAAGAGCAAACATAGCATACTTGCAGGTGCAAGTGGAGACAGATGTCTTCAAGGATTGAGAAGAGGTGAAACTGTGGTGGGAAAGATGCATAGTGTCCTTAGAGGATCTTAGGTGAAAACCATAATAAAGCCCAAGGCTACATTATTTTTCTCAGGTAGCATCCCACTTCGGGAATTATGCTGGCTGCCATCGATGGGGGGTGCCCCCAGAATGCGTTTTGGCAGAGCGGACCTTCCAAGAATTGTCAGGGCAGTCCTAAAGGCTGACTGCCAGACAGAGCCAGGCTGGAGACCTGGCTCCCCGTAGATCTTCTCAGAGTGAGAAAAGGCAAGACTTTTTAAACAAAGTAATTGCTTTTCTGATCAAAATAAAAAAGTTCCTTCTTCCAAATTTCATTTTATAATGGCACGTTTCTGATTTTAGGCCAGCATCTCTCAAGATCCAGAGGATTACATTTTTCACTCATGACTCTCCTGTTCAGACAGACTTATTTTGCTAGCAATTAAAATTAGAAAATTATTTTGAATGGGAAAGAGAGGGAGAAAATTAATCAATTTCAAACTTTTAGAGATGGAAAATACTTTTTTTCCCTGCCACAAGTCCTGCTTGGACTTCACCAGATGTGAGGGCTGGTCCCCAGTAGAGAACAAACCTCGCCCTTTGATGGGATCCACCGAGGCCTCGAGGAGGGACTGCGGGATTTTCTGCCGCCGAGCCCCAGCTGTCACTTCTTCTGCTGTGAGGATGAGCTGGGCCGACAGCAGCTTTGCTTTTGCCGTGGATTTCATGTAGGGGGTGTTCCAAAAACCTGCTGATAGTAGCAACTTTAAAATCCCTGGATAGATGGATGGAAATGACTGCTGGAGCAAACTGAGTCCATTACCCATCTCTTCCTTTCTTTCACGGGAGGAAGCCCCTCACAGTACAATAGTTCTCATTGTTGCTCTGATTATTTACTTAAGACTCCATTTTGTTCTATTTTGTGTCTTGTTTATGTTACATGGTTCAGTACAGGGCATTTCCTTTCCTTCCTAAAATTCAAATCTTAGCATTCACATGCTTATTTGGTGATATGGAAAGCCATATTTCCTTTTTCAAAGAAACGTACGCCTTTGAAAGTCCTGCTTGAAATCCCTTGCATGGATTCAATGGCTCTTTATTAAGAGCAGAGAGGCAAGCCTTTAGCATTTCTCCAGTGTGGGAAAGGTAACAGCCCTTTGCATTCTGCCTCTCCTCTGATTCTTAACACATGTGGAACGTCCTCTCTGAAGTGAGAAGACGACTTTTTTTTTTTTAACTTTACTGAGATAAGCAATATGCAATGGCACAGACAATCTGCTCTGTTAAGAATCTGGCACCATTTACAGTGGCTGGAGCAAGAGACTCAGTAGTAGATTAGTGCTAATTTCTCTTCACAGAAATAATGGCATTGATGACTCTTGACCATGTGACAGGTTTGTGAGTGATGAGCCTTGAGACTCCAGTAGTGACACTTTTCTTTCTCCACACTGGTAAATTATTCATTATTGGTGCAGCCCCGGGAAAACATAAAAAGAGAAAGCAGGAGAGAGGAGGGATTATGTTGCTAATGATAGAAACTGCTGACAAGTCCATTGGGGTTGGGGCTAGGGGTGGGAAAAAAGCTTGCAGTATACCGGCAGATTGAGGCATTGTGTTATACCCAGTTAAGAATATAACATCCAAGGTTCATTTCAATAATCTTCCTCAGAAGTGCAAGAAAGAATCTGCAATTTGGAGGTACGAGAAAAATGCAGGTGCAACTGATTTGCACCTTGGTCTGATGTTGTTTATTCTAGGTATTTTCACTCTATGTATGTGAAAATCCCACTGTACTTTTATTACACTCCTGATTTGTAGTGCTTCTTAATCAATACTATTAAACATTTTCTTCGTTCCAGCCCAAGACTGGATATATTTGAAGTTGGACAAAGAATTTGTCTGATAGTTTGTGAGAAACTCTGAGACAGGGTTTGCTGTAACCTGTCTGAATGAAAGAGCATCATACATGTGAGATCCCATAGCTGCTTCTGTTGGTGGTATGTGCTGTGAGTCACCACAGGTTTGAAGTGTGTGTTGTTTCTTCACAGAGTAGCTGCTGAAGCACTGATTAAGCAATACTAGACTTGTCCAGGTAAGACAATGCAGGATTTTGCCTGTCTTTCATTCCTGCCTGCTAATTTTCCATGTTCTTCCTTTTTTCTTGGAAGAGTACCCCATTGGATGTCATTTTCCTCACCAGCGTGTGTGCAGTAGTGGTTATTTTGAACAAGCCCCTATGTGAAGCATGCTTACACCACCCAAGATTGCTCTTTGCTCCCATGGGCACACAAAACAAACCAGCAGAACAAAAGCAGTGACATCGCAATACCTGGAGCTACAAAGCTTTTTATATAGGTCAAGAAAACCCCACATTGCAAACAGGTTGAGTGATCTAATAGGAAGAGAATTCCTAACCCACTTGTATAGAGTACCACACTGATACTCAATCAAGCCTGTAATACTGTAGTAAAGTCAATCCTGAACAACCACTTTAATAACTGATTTGGGCATAATTTAGAGGAATACACGTGAAGTGCTCCTGCATTCCAAGGAGTAGTGAAGGGGCTTCTTCAGGGCTGGTCAGGTAGCAGTACCTGGGGTGCCCTGACAGCAGCAATGAGGACAACCTGAATGTGGACATGGAAAAAGTACCAAATTTCCAACTGCCCCAGATGCTCCATGGTAGCAAAGGAGATTAGATAAGCAGCTTTAGAAGGTCCCAGCCTGGAGAAAACACTTCTTTTCAGGAGATGCTATGATCTTTTCTCAAGGAAACAGAGTTTTTTCTGTGTTGCCCACCCCCTCACGTTGAATCACGGTGGTTTTTACCCCCGTTTCTGTGAAGTGTCCATCTCCAGTGCAGCTCTCTGAATGTCAGGAGCTATTTCAGTCCTCTCTAGGAAGAATTCCTACATCTCCCATCTGTGTCTGCACCTGATGGCTGTCTGTCATGTTGAAGTCTAACCAAGAGAGCACTTGGAGCCCAGAGAGCAGCTTCGCCAACCCTCCACACTGCATATAAATGCACAGCTTCACTTGCCTGCCTATAGGACTGTCGTCTATGCACAAGAGCTCCTTTCAGATGAATTTATTCTGTTCCCATTCTACCTCCCATCCCCAGGAGCTGATTCAATGCCAGATCCCATACTGAAGGTGAAATGGTCTCCTTCCTCCTCTGAGCTCCTGCATGGCAACATCAGAGAGGAAAAGGCACACTCCTTCAATACCTCCAGAGTCTAATCTTGATCAAAGCACCCCGGGGGATATTGCAGTCTCTCAGCATCCCACAGGGTCATTGCTGGCTCTGCCAGGTGATGCAGCAGCATTCAAGGCTAACACAGCTGCTCTCAGACCTAGAAGGGCTCGAAAGCAGAAGCGAAGCAGGCAATGGGCTGATGAAGGGAAAACCTCTACAAAAAAAAATTAGAGCAGGAAGACAGACAGCAACAAACAATATCACTGGTGGGATGCCTTCCCTCTGTGTATTCCCATCCTTTGTCTCCTCAGCAGTTCCTATTAACTCCTTGTAAACTAAAGAACACAAAATACCTCCATACTTGATCATGTGCTGATGCTAAATACAGCCCTGGTCTCCTTCCTTCCTTCCTTCCTTCCTTCCTTCCTTCCTTCCTTCCTTCCTTCCTTCCTTCCTTCCTTCCTTCCTTCCTTCCTTCCTTCCTTCCTTCCTTCCTTCCTTCCTTTTACTGCAATGAATTCTTTTGAAGTATTATAAAATTCAGACTAATTTGTTTGTTTAAATCCTTGATTAATGATATTAACTTTAGAAAAATAAATGAACCTCCATTCCAAACATCACTTTTTTTAATACAATAGAAGGTAACGACTCAAAATTAAACCATCCCATTACGATATCTGTAGTAACAAAGAAATGGAAAGACAAGAGAACAAGGTTTGTCTCCATGTTCAAAAGAGTGGGATTTGCACACTGGAGCCCTCCTTCTGCTGCAGGCTGCCTTTATTGGGAACTTAACAACAGCAGCACTATATGAACCCTCCAAACAGCCCACAACATGATGAGGACACCTAGGAAGAAACCTTGTCCTTCTGCTCCAACTCAGTGATCTGCTTCTACCCATTGCTTTGGGAAAGAGGACACAGTATCGCTGTAGCCCACATTCCCATCAGATTTCAGCAATATGAAGAAATGAGCCCTGCATCTTTTCTTAGGTTCCTACTTAGCAGCTTGCACAGCTCAAAGCACTGTTTTTTCATATATACTTGAATGATAACCACTTGAAAACAGAGGCAGATGAAACAAGCGCTTAGAGCTCCTTGCTACTGTATCATCATAACTATGCAAATCTGCAAAAGAATTGATTGCTAAGCAGAGGAAAGGACAAGTTATATGCATGTTTTTCTGTTTAATCATGCAGGTGGTTCTGTATACAAATATTTGCCAGCCAATCTCTGCAAAATGCTTATTGCTTAAGTCCATAAACTAGAAGAAGAAGAAAAAGAAAATGATGACACAGTTCTCAGGTAACAGAAGCCAGAAGGAACTCTATTTCTCATTTTTAGTACAACTGTTAAAGGGGGTTTTAGTTTTTTTGTTGGTTTTGGGGTTTTTTTTTAGGTACTTCAAGGTGATTCGTAGTGTTGGTGCTTAAAGAGACATATGAGCTCAAGGCTCAAGGCCCATTTTAAAAGCCAGAAAAACTAACTTCAAGGAGAGATCTCTGAACAATCCATTTAAGAAGATATGCTGCTGCATTTGGTGGGTTTGTTCATGTATTTATTTTATGGTCAAAGTGATATGATAATGCTTTGGGATTCGCTGAGTGCTGCTTAAAGTTTGAGCTGATGTCAGAAAGTGCCAGGCAAAATGACAGGGGAAAGTGCATCCCTTATTCATCTCATGCAATGATGGCTGTTTTGTTTGGAACCACTGAAATGATGCAAATAGAGCTATTTTTTTTAATGTTTCACAGCAGTCTCTTCCCACGCTCTGATGCTTGAAAGGGCACCCCACAGACAAAAATCTGATTTATGCTATTTTTCATTTATATATGTGTTTTTGTTTACTTAGCTTATGAAGCATTTTTTAAAAAACCTTTATGATTCCCTTACCCATGCAGTATCTTTGTGCTATTAGCATGTATAACAAACAAATATTTGTCTAGTATTTGAACAGCCATTCTATTTACTTTCAGAAATGTTTAAAACATGTCAAAGTTGTTCAACACAAAAAGCATTTTAAGAAACAACATCAACAAAACATCAAGTTGGTTTGGCCAGGAATACAACAATAGCTGTTTGTTTGCTTTGGATTTTACTTTTCTAAATACAACTCTTTACCTGTTGTCTCCAAAACCCAGGTATCTCATCTCCCTGTTGTTTCTCACACACCAAGCTTAGATACCCTATTTTACAGGGCAGGATGGGTGTATTTGGTATCTATAGTAGCTGGAAGAGCATCAGCAAGAAGTATTAAGCAAAATCTATCTAGGCAAATTCAGTAGCCTGTTAATACTGATGATTCCCTTGAAAAGTGGACTCAGGTATGCCTCAGGAAAGGAGGGGACTGATCCTGAGTCTGCCAGCTCTCATGTACTAAGATCTCAGGGGCAGACCAAAGGAAGAACAGGCAAGAGGTCGCATTTCTGTGGTTCTTTGGTTTCTGTCCTTTCCTTAGAGGCTGGAAAATAAAATTTGAATTTTTTTTATGGATTTAGGGAAGACCAGAGAAGAGGTAATCTCACATTGAAGTTAATCCAAAGTGATTCGGTGATAGCCGTATTCAGAAGGACATATGAACTGAACAATCAGTCAGTTACACATCCTGTCATACGACATCACAGCATCAGAAAGAAAGCAGCAAGGGAAAAAAAAAATCCCCAAAGTGTTCAAATTGCCAAGCAGACCAGCAGTGCTGTGTCTATAATCTGCCTTCGAGGGGTAAGAGGTCTTCAAAGATGTCTTTACAGCAAGGGGGCAAAGCTGGACCAGACTGGCCCCCAGGAAGACCCCACAAAAGGAGAAAGCAGAGTGTGCCTCCCAAAACTTCAGCTTTAAAATTATATTTCCATGCGGTGTGAAGCAAAAGATATAGTTTGTTCTTTCTCAACACTCTTCATGTCATCGTCTGTAGCAGATTAATTATTCTATAGCCACAAGATTACAGGAAACTTGGGGTGGTCGATAAAGAAAGTGTGTTTCAGTTATTGCTCCTTATAGGCTCCTGTTATTTTTCTTTCTTGCCAGCTTGAGGTAATATCTTGATTGCCGCCAGTTTGTTTGATGTCAAGGCCAGCACTGTGCTAGCTTGACATGTGCACTAAACATGCTGACAACAGCTAGGAAGTTCATTGACGCAGGGATGGCAAGAAATGAATGGACTCCAGAAGCAGTAAAATGCACTCTTAGTACATCACAGTGGAGGCTTCACTTTCCCGTGAGATACTGGGCTATTACTTGTCTGTGAGACACACTTCAACACATCGTGTCAAACGGCAGAATCATGAGAAAACTTGCAAAGTATTCCCATTAAAGCTAATTGATTTTTAAATACTCTATTATCCAAAGTTGGCATCTAATTATTTCTTTCAAGATCCTGACATGTTCCTGGTAGTTGCAAGAAGCAATGATTGTTCAGGACATAGTGCTGCAGTGGGCAGCGGAGCATCCATCTGAAAGGGAAAAACAAGGCTTTTTATATTTTTTTCTTACTGACATGTCTGAGGCTGCTGCAAGAGGAATTGTGGTGCAGTAAAAGACGTGTGAGATGAACTGATGAGAAGCTTGGGGATGTAGTCAGGCTCCAGCTGGAGTAAGACTTCTATGCAGAGATCAAACTGTTCTGGCAGATAATTTATTACCTTTCTCAAACAAATCATGTTGGCCTTAGGGTCATTAATGTTTATAGTGAAGTCCTAATTAAGCAAATATAAACCTTATGCTCAGCAGAGATCACATTAAAAAAGAAAATAATCAGACTCTTTCTTGTACTTGCCTCTCCCTCTGATTTCGTGATGACAATATTAATCGACTAACGGTAACAGAAATTAGATCAAATGTTGGAGATACATCAGGGCCAACCAGGGTCATTGTCTACAGCAAGTACAGATCAAGTACAGCGAGCCACCGGGCTCGGCTTTCCTCTCACTTGTATTTTGAGCAGTCATTTCTGTCTGTACAAGAATGGTGTGAAATGCCATTAAATGAAGAGGCAGCATTTCATGTGTTCTGCAAATGACTTCCCAAGGTGTCTGTGCTCTAAGACTGGTGACTGGGAGCTGCTTCCTCGCCTCTGCCTTACTCTTCCCTGCAGAAACCAGTGCCTGTATCTCAAGCAGTTTGCTGCCGACAGCTCCTTTTGGTATTAAGAAAGTGATAAAGGAGAAACAATAGTATGCAATCTGCATGATGATTTTGCCCCCATTTGACCATGTCTGTGAATGCTGCTCCAAAAAATAACAGTGCATGTGTTGTCTGTAGAGGGAAGGGACAAAAAATGGCAGCTTTGTAGCAGACGTAAGATTTCGTACCATTAAAACACACAGAAAATATCGAAATATGCCAGCTACCTAGACCATCATTGTAAAATATAGTTGTATAGCTTATATTTAATTACAAAAAAAAAAAGACAAAATGAAATGGCTCAGATCTTAACATTTTTCTCTTTGAGATACAACAATTTCTTCTCAATATCCTGACTTGCCATACTTGTTGCTTCATACTTAATGTTCACTTATTCAGGCCAGCCAAAAATAAAATATTTCCACAGATTAAAACTGCCTCGAACACATATGGGTTTGGTTTAAAAGAAATAAATGGAGTTTGAAACTATAACTATTTCAGGAAATGAAATACAGTTTTGCGTTTTTTGTAAGGTCTTTAAATATTTTATGAAGTACCAATGTTTGCTTGTATTTTTTTTTAAAACACCCTCTTATGTGTTTTATTATGTATTTTAGTTGGAAAGACACCAAAAGGAGGGGGAGGAAGAATCTTACACCTATGTACAGAACTGGATTACCAACCTGCATTACTGTAGCAGGAATATAAGGACATAACAGGGAAAATACTGTTAATTTCTTGTGTTTATTTGTTACACACATTTCTTTGATTAAAAATACACAAATATTTAGTAAAGGAACATTGCCCTGGGTAAGATGAAGTAACTGTGTAGTCTAGGTTTGAAATAAATGTTCTGTAAAAATGTGCTTTAATCTAATTGCCTAATTACCTTTGCTCTTTATCTGGAAAGACTCATAAGAAGGTGTTCAGGACAAGTGATTATGCTTGGCTGGTAGGACTCTTTTGGATCACACCAAGGTGGGTAAATGGGTAAAAGCAGACCTGGTTTGGCATCCACATGCAGAGGCATACACTGTAACTACAAAACAGCATGTTCTGAGTCTGTGTTTTCTCTGGGTAGTAGTAGCAGGAACACTGTGTTCATTTAAATTAAACCAGTTCCTTGGATAATAACAAAGTAATTAAAGAAGCCACCAAGGAAAAAGAGCCAATTTATTTGAATCATGTTCATAAAAACTACAACAAGTGCCTGAAGGTAGAAAATAATGTAGTTAAGATGGCAGATTGATGATTTTTAAAAATGCATCTTGATATTAATTTAAATTATTGTCCCTAGTCCGAGAATAATAATGGATGTGAATATTTAATTTTAGGATAGGGATGGTTTCTTCAGTTAAATTCAGAGAAGAAGCTGGCATGTATAAGTCCACTTACAACCTGGTCTCCAAAGCAGTATATTAAAATCTGGTCATCTTAATGTATTCCTATTTCCATAACTCTCACTGTAATTGCAAGAGATGTACGCACTTTGCTAGATGACTCCAAATTAATATTGTTTGATCCTGCAAAATGTGTAATGGAGCACAAGAAAAACTGCGCTTAAAATAATGGGTAACCTCCTATTCTGTGCAAGGTGCTTACATTGAATTTAAGTCTCTCATATCAATCACAACCAAAGGCCTAGACGAGGGAAAAAAGAAAGATTTAACATCTTGCACGTCTCTACAGTTTCACTGATATCCTCTGGTTTAGTTTTGTCATCCACTCATAGAATTACAGGCAATAAAACAATTTTGTTGGGCAATTCTTAAGTTTGCCTGAAGAATGGGCCATCTACGATAGCCTAACATCAAAACACAAATCAGGCTGATTTGTTCATATTGTCTGTCAACAAGACAAGGATCTTATAGGTCTGTTTCTTCTATACATGCTCTCCAACATCTTAACATGAAGTAGAGATATTTTTGTTCAGGGAAAGCACTCACCTGGGCAATAATGGACTCCACCCCACCAAAGCTTTATAGACTTTGGTAAAATGTTTCTTTGTTATTGTGTATTAACAGTGACAAAATGCTACTGAGGACTGAGAGAACATGATGGTGCAAAACAATGACAATAATTACAAGTGGTAACCTGCAAGCAACCCTTTTGGGGCTCAGAGTGAATTACAACACATAACTAGTTTCTATAGATTTTTAAAAAAAATTATGAACACGTTACAGAGGTTTCCTGTACTCATGTGCCTGTGCAGTAGCCCTCCACGGAGATTTCCTTGTCTGTCCCCAGGCTTTGTGGTCCCAATAAAACTTCGTGGATTCCCAGGGTCTAGCAAATAAGGCACCTTGCTAATTTATACAAACATCACACCCACATACAGGGAGTCAAGGACTCACGTTATCATTATATCTCTACTTTATCATCTAGGCAGAAATAGCTGATGCTTATTTCTGCAAGGGAATTTCAGTATTTCTAGCAGCACCCAACCTCATTTTTTTTTCTCCTCAGTAATCTGTCCTGAATACATCATTTCAGTTCATCTGCCACCTACCATCAAACCTGATATTCTAAAGTGAGCACATAGAGAACCCACTTACAAGTTTATTCATGTTAATCTAGGGTCACAGGCAGTACAGACACAGGCCAGGGCAGGGAGCTGAATCTGTCTCACTGGCACTGATGGATGACTGGCACAGAAGGTCTGTTGCTGTCAATGGATACAAGGGAGAAATCCATTCTTATTCTCCTTAATATCTTTGCAGTATTTGGCACTGTTGACCTTATGTCAAGTCTGGCAGGTGGCATGAATCCAAAGTAAGTCTCCAACTAGACAAAGACCTATTCTTTCTCTAGTCCCTTTCAATATCTACATGCATCCAGCTACTAAAGTCGACTGGTTTTAAAAGCCAGTGATATACAGATGGCACAGAACTGTATTTCTCCTTCTTTACACACAAATTCTTTGTTATCACTGAAGTTTCTGAGTGCTTGGATATGATCCAGTGCCTTGCTTTTCTAGAATACTGACAGCCTCTACAGTAAGAATTACTTATAGCCAAATAGAAGACAAAGCTTATCCATGCACCAGAAAGTCAGGCAGAAACAGACATTTAGTTGTGGAAAATTCTTCTAGGGTTGTGGTTATAAAACCAAAAAGAAAAAAAAAAATCTGTAAAATAGTACAAAGCAGTTACCGGAAGGATACACACAGTAATTTTTGAGGACAAAAGGATATAGCTTTACTGTCTTGAATATTCAGGGCAGAAATGGATGCTTCACAATCACATTCAGCTCTTATCGACAGTAAGCAGAAATACCACACACACTCAGAGAAGTTAAATATTTCTGCCCTATTACAAAATGTACTCTGATGAACTGCTTTATTGTACTCCACCACTAAGCATTGCATACTGATTGATGGCAGATAAAAACTGGCCCCAAAAACCTCATCTGGCTGCCCACAAAAAAAGGCAGCGAACATTTTGTAATAAAGTGCTGTCTTGCATCATAAAGGTTTTAATCCAAAATAGCAAGCAAAGGGGAATATGAAACGGAAGTGCTCTGGGTCACTGCAATGCTGCCTTTACCTTCCTGCATTTTAAATCATAAGTAGGCTGTACAGACAAACCCTAGCGTCTGATCTGGCTCTGTTAAAGCCCAGGATTTATTTTACAGTTGAATTGAAGTTAAAGAGATGAAGTTCAACAGATGAAGTTCTTCGTCCTTAAACCCAGCACTTGGTAGGTATGAATCAATGCCTATGGAGCTTCTTGTGCAGGACATAATCCATACTTCTGCAAAGTTTTGCTCTTTGGCACATAATTAATTCTGGGTTAATTTTGACCTATAAGGCCCACCCTACTTTGAATCCTGTATGTATTAATAAGCTCATTGCATTTCAGTTTGGCAGATACAGAATCTAAACAGACAAGACTTGATGTGTACATCTGGCTGGGGTTGAATACACATGGGATAAGCTTGCAACTGTGCATTGCCAGCAAACCATCTGGTATGATCTGTGAGGGTGATGTCAAAGTGCACCCTCCTTGCCTGGTCCTCTGGAAATTCACACCTGTGTCTCAGTACAGGATAATTTGAAGAAAAATAGTTTCATTATCTGAAACTGGTTTCTCACCTTTTGCTTAATAGATACCAGGTCTGTTGTTTCTCTAGACCAATTTTGAGATTCATTTTCTTTCCTTCAGGTGTTATTTTTC
Organism: Cuculus canorus; assembly: GCF_017976375.1. Lineage (NCBI taxonomy): Eukaryota > Metazoa > Chordata > Aves > Cuculiformes > Cuculidae > Cuculus > Cuculus canorus. The sequence continues at coordinate 26,535,665 of NC_071402.1, forward strand.
CTTTTTTTTTCAATGGAGGATCTTGTGATGGACAGAGGCTTCTTTGCGTTGATGAAGCAGGTTTGGCTACACTGGCTAACGCAGGATTAGCATCTGTCTAGTAACAGGGATGCACTGTGTCATGTCTCAAGGACAGCTGTAGAAAGAGTACTTTGTACAGAGATATTATACATCTCTGTCAAAGAGTGTAACCTTATGTATGTGCAGACCATATATACACAGGGTGAATAGTGTTCCTTTGTCAAGTATTTCTGTAACTCTTTCTCTCACCACTGCTACCTATGCTTCTGCTGTTTTTCAGGCTCTCTATATCCATCCAAGTGAGACAGGATTTCCTGTAAAACTAACACCTCTGGAGCTGTCTTTTTTTTAAAAAAAATATAAAAAAAAATAAAAATTCAGTGGGGTAATTTATTTACTTATTTCAAAATATTCCCTTTGTGCAGCTCTTACACAGGGACTACCATTAAAGTTCTTGCTACCTTTGGCAGGAGGTGGGTTTTACAAGTATGAAGAATCCTATGAAAAGGCAGTCTCTTTTCCAAAAATTGCATCTAACTAAGGATTCCAAGTTTTCTGAAAGCCTTGCTGTTCCCTCACACTCTGTGAGCATTTTCTTCATTGCCAGTATCATTCACAGACTTTCAAGGGAATGATAATAGTGACTTGGTTGGTCAAGGTATCTGGGCTCCGGATGCACCAGCAGCCCTTCCCAGGCCTGCCCAGCCAGCCTTTTACCCCAACCCTGGCCGTAACCCAAGACTCCATTTCACCAGCCCGTGCCCCGCTCCATAGTGTACCTGTGCCCTGCCCCATCCTGCCTCCCTTTGTTTTGCCTTATACATGATTTTTGTAAGATACTCCTTGGAAATCAATTGAGTTTTAACCTTGCTGATACAATGCCCAATGTTCTTGTTATTCATAGATATTTCCAGTTGTCTTCTAAAAGAAAAAAATTCATGCTACTAAATATTTGGATTTGTACTAATTCTGTTTACAAGATTTGTAGACTAACTGTACTTTGTGATATCAGGCCAAACACAACGGAGACTTCAATTTCATGTCCAGTTATTAGGACATTCAAAACAGGATGGAGAACTACATGGATAATATACTGTAGTACAAAGCAAAGTTCCCTTCAGAATGCTTCTTCCCAATATGAGCTTTCTCTTTTCAGTCGAGTGCAAGAGGCCTAGCATGAATATGCAAAACACAGATGATACAGATATCACAGTTAGTTTAATCTCCAGTGTTAATACCTTTCATGTTGTTCTGTTACACAGTACTTCTGAAACAACATAAAATCTCAGGTTTTAAGTTAGTCCCTCATTTTAGGGTGTTGGATAAGAATTCTGCAGAATAGAGTTTTGCATTCACCTTTTGCAAAGATTGTTTCACCTTCATTGCCACCTGTGTGACTGAACAATTCAACCGTAAACTTCATTCCATACCCTTTGACACTCACTGGAATCTCATTCCCAGACATATATGTGTACTGATTTTTTGGGGTCTTTGTTAACAGGAGTACATGGCCTTTCAGAACAGGGGAAATGCACAGCAAACATGGAAAGTGACCATAAGAATTATTACCTTAACCTTTGATTTGTAAGCCTTTACTATTGTTGTCGTTTTCACTTAACTACTATCCAGCTCTCGTATTAATTTAAGAATGTTCAGATTACTTACTTACAATAATTTATCATTTAAATGTAACAGAAACTTTTTGGTTCCTATTATTATATACAATTTTGTCATCTTCCATGCCACAATTCAAACTATTCAGATTACAAAACAGTCATTGATAGCAGACAAAATAATGTATATAACATATAATAATTTCATGCAGTAAATAAATAATTGCTGATAACAACTAATAAAAACAGCAATATAATAAATTATTAGCCCAGAGTTTATGCGGAGCAAACTCACATTTCAGGACCAAAAGCCTTGAATTTTGCTTTGATAATTCAGTAAATTTATTTACCAGTGACTATAATTAAAAACCAGGAATTGTACTGGGCTGCAACTCAGTTCTGTCCATGCTGTGAACCACAGATAGTGTTGTGTTGTACGGAACTGGACATCACTTTCTGGGAGAAAGCAGTGGAGTGGTGTAACAAGAAACCTCATTGATAAGGGAGTGCCGTAGGATTAAATTCTACCAAACTGTTTCCCACTCCCAGGTATTATCAGTTCCATCTGAAAACACAGAATATACAATCCTTTCCTCTCTGCACAGTCTCTCAGAAGACTGATAATTTTGTTTGGTAAAGTTTGAAACACCAGTTAAGTGAGAATGGGTACCTTTCGGTGCCTTTCAAGAGTAAGTGTCTGGGACCCAGACTGGTTGCTAAGATTATCAATGTGCACGACTGACAGACACACAGGTTATTTATAGATGCAAGAAAGCAGAATTTTCAGCTTGGAGGTAATTCATACACTTCAAAGCATGTTTCAGAACTAAATATTTAAATTCTCTTTTCCCTAGAGAAAAAAGAAAAGAAATTCAATACATTTTCCCTGTGGAAATTTTGATTTTGCAGAAACTGCTTTTCTGTCACAAAACATTTTATTGAAAAAAATCTTGAATTGCTCTGGGAGCTGACATGAAAGTAAGGAAGAAAATATGTATCTATTTAAGTATTTCATATGAATGGACACAAAGTTTTCAATACTTTTTCAAGAATAGAAAACAGTTTACTTTCAAGGGCATTTATTTCTTTGAATACAAAGTTTGAAAACAATTTTACCTTCTCTATTTTTTACAGACTATTAATTTTTTCAACTTTAAGTCTGAAAGTTGCTTTTAAAAAGCAAACGGTCGGTGAGCTCAGTAATTGCAAAAAATGTTCAACATTGTTCAGTGTAGTAATGTGGGAATGAGGAATTACCAGGGCATAGCTGACAAATTCTGTTGTTGAGTATTTTGCAATAGGGAAAACATATCAAGTTTCCCTTCACATAGGGTTAACACTGTATGAATGAATCCCTAGGATGAAGTGTAGCTGATTTCACTTTATTGCAACATGTTTTAACTTTTGTCATCTGTTGATTTTTCCATTGGCCATGTGCAGTAAGTTTTTTCAGCTGTTTCACCTCCTTCACCAGAACACAAGTTCTTTAAAGGACTGAAAATAGTGGCTTTTCCCTGGGACAGTAAAAACCACATCTATTAATGTGCAGTGACTAAATTAGTCTTTCAAAAAATGTGGCCAGAATTTAGTAACGTGAAGAACCCCTGCCAGGGAAAATTCAATGAAAATGTAATGAAAATATCAGATGTTAACAAATATGGACATATTTGTTCACCATACTACTTTATCTGTTTGGAGAGACTCTGTAAGGCAACTGTCTGCCCTGATTTTACCATTGGCCTGATGGACAACCTTGAATCAGGTGCCTTGACCTCTCTCCACCTTCGTTTACTCAGCTAGTCTTTGTCTGTCTGGCCTGTTAAAATTATGCACATTTTGTCTAATGTGTTTGATTTGCATCTTTTACACAGTCAAGTTCTGCTCATGGTCACAGCTACCTAATGAAACCAAACTATATATAATGAGGGTAACAGTTGTTCCACAGAGATGCCAAAAACTTAGTTTCGCCTCTCAATGCTCTCTGCATTGCAGGTGAACCTTAAAAATGGCAATTGCCATTAGTAAAATGTTAGTCTTCCTTTTCGTTGGGAAATCATGCAGAGGAGAAACAGACCTGTGGGAACTGCTTCAAAGTCTACAGACATTATAGATTAGTGTTATGGTCTGTGCTATGGAATTTGTGATCCAGTTTGAGTCTAATTTTGCCTTCCTAATTCACTATGCACATAATTCATCTCCCAAGGCAGGCCGTGCAATGTGAAGTTCAAAATTTGCAGCCCTTTGTGGAAGAAGAGTCCAAAGAGATATTGTTCACCACTGTGCTCTGACTTGTTTGAATACTGGGTCACACCTTACTGGATGATTATGAGGTTTATTGCACTGTCGTGTTGGCTACTTATGCCTGTTCCTAGACAGCAGCCTAGGAAAGAAGAAAGGGTGCCTCACACCTCTCAGGGCTCAAGGCAAGGTAAAGCACAGAGGCAGTGGGCTTCAGTCTTGACTAAGATGTGGAGCTGTTCGTTGCCACCTTCCAGTTGAGATCAGCACAGGATGAGAAGGGCATTTCTTCCACTCCAAGTATATCTGCTGTCAAGGACGCTACTTCAGTGCCCCGGAAGAATTGAGCAATGGCAGAGGAGCTCATTTTGCCCAGTTCTGCCTCTTTGAGGCAATCACTGCCTCTCACCTTTACCATATCCCGTATGTGTGAGTCATTCTCCATTTAAGATAAACTGTTTGATAGCAGCCGTTTTGGTTTGGTGACTTTTAAGACATGATACCTCTCAGAGGAGACAAGCAGAGCACATCAGGACTGTTCATACACAGAGATCCTGGACTTGGTTGTGGGGTGGGTATTTTGAGTGGTTCCTGCTTTGGTGAGACCCGTGTTTGAAAATTTGCATTGTCAAACTTTTACAGACTGAAGAACTGCAGTGCAGTATCTGCAGAGGGCATGAACTGCTCCTGCTGTGGCCATAGACTGGCAGAGCTTGCCTCAAGTTTTGCCAGTCTCACACTCACAGACTCAAATTAAAGACTGCTTCCTTAAGCCTTCTTTCAATCCTGCTTCCTGATAACAGCACACAGAATAAACTATCTCCATGCTCTGTGGCTTTTTCATGATCTCAGCCTTTCTCCCACCTGAGATGGATTTCTTCAGTCCCTTGCAACAGTACATCACATTACAAGGAATGGATGTTTTTTTGCAAAACTTTCTTATTTTTTAAATTGGACACACTGTGAAGTAAATTTGTATTTGCTTTTCAATTATAGCTTTCTCAAGCCTAAATATATAAGAAATTAAAACATTGCTTATCATTTCAATGCAATGTAAATACTCTGTGTTCATCTGCAACAGAACTGTGCTGCTAGAAAACGTGAGTACCGTTATTTCAGGCCTGTAACCCAGGCCACAGGCACAAGGTGACAGAAAATTTACTAATCAGCTGCACAATGAGACAAGTCCCCTGCACTGTTTCCATGTGGCTGATAGCACAAAATTAGCTTGGCCAAATAACATGGGTTAAAGCAACACTCACTGGATGTTTAGTGAGTCAATGTGCCTCTTGGGAACACTCTCCACGAGATACCCAGGGCTGAGAAGATATTTGCAGTTGCCCTGGAGTGATAGCAGGATATGCATACATGATAACAGAGTTTGCCAATTTGTTACTGGGTGAAGCTTCCAGCTGTTCTCGATTCTTGCCTTCCCTTCAGTTTTGGTTAGTCTGATGCCTATGGGAAGTGTCACAGCTGACATCTGGAAGTGATGAGTGAACAAATTGGGCAGAAACAGCAGCAAAATGGGAGCAATGGGAGGACTCTCTGTCCTGAACCAGCCTTCCAAGAGCTTAATTTGAGCTCATCAGGTGTACAGGCTCAAGGAGAATTAGATTATCTCACTGGGTCTCTCATATAAAATGGTCTATTAACATTTACTCAGTTACAGTAATACAGAGGGTTGACTAATATTCGTGAAAGAATGGCTAATCAGGCAACTTCCAGGCACTCAGTGTTGTCCAAGCTTCCAAGAGACAGAGGCTCTATCCTGGTAGTTTGATTATTCACAGTGTTAGATGTTAGTCAATTTATATTATCAATATGCATGACTTCAGCCTTTTTTGTATGTTAGATTAAATGGGAAGTTTGAGGTTCTTTGGCATTCACCATCCAGTCATCTCTCCACTCTCCATGGCATTTCTTAGTCTATGTCTTGGTAAAGAATCTGAACGAGTCACGTTTCTTCGTGACACATCTTCTCTAGCCTTCACATGAAGTTTAAGACTTTTTTCAAACTCTAATTTTCCATTTTAAAATTGTGTGCACAGCACCTGAACATGTTGTCCCGTCATTATTCTTTGCTGTGTGCTGAAAGATAGCACCTCATTGGCCCATCTAGTCACAAAGCTGAAACTAGCTTCCTTGTGACATTGCATTGGAAGCTCTTACTGCATTTCTTGTCCTTTCCTACCTTTGAATCCTCTTCTAAGTCCCTAGTTTCCAAGGTCTCATCTCTCATCCTGCAGATGTATCCCTTCTGCCTATTAAATGTAAATAGGCTGTAAAAGAGTGGATCCAAATAAATAAGCAGTCCAGATCAACTTGAGTAACTTCTTCTCATCATCAAATGAACTACATAAGAAATATCTACAATGGAGCATCAGAGAAGAGAAAAATCTTCATTGCATTAGTCAACATGTGATTGAAACACCAAACCACAAATATTTATAGATATTTGTACGGGGATCATATCCTCAGCTGGCACCTTGTCACTGGATTTCCATGGAGGTGTGGAGGTGGTCCATAAGTATGTGTATCATTGCAAAGTCTAAATAATCAGAAATTTGAAAGATTCTCTGCCCAAAAGCATAACTCTTTTGTATTTATTGCATAGTTTATGCACAAGAAAAATAGATAAGATTCTGTTGATTTTCAAGCTATACATTTTCTTCCCACTTCTCCCCCGTCCTGATTTGATCAAATTTACTGAAGCAACACATGAACATTTCCCCATTGTGACAGCCATGGCTAAAACATGCAAATCCAAGGAGTTGTTCCAGAGAAAGAGAAATGGTACATTACTTTAAAAAAAAAAATCCAAGACATCCCAGAAAGCAGTCAAATATTTATGCAAAATGAGTGTAGCTTTATACACTGGCACTGAACAACACAATGCTCTGTCTCACACAATAGTGCCATTCATGTGCGTACATGCTGCTACAGGCAAAAGTCCCACACAATGTATTTTTATACAATTGCTAGCATATTTCATTACAAGTCTTTTTTTTTTTTTTAATTCCCTTATGCAGGGGATTCTTTTGATAGAGGCATTCTATCTCCTCAGAGTTTCCTAAAAGGAAGAAGAGTTGCAGTATAGAATCTAGAGAAAATAATGGAATAAAACATTAAATTTCAGTTGTAAATAGTATTGGCAAAGAATATTGTTATAGTAATAAAAAAGGAGTTGGAAAGAAACTTTATCTTCTCTTAAGAGAATTCAGAGAACACTGAGTTATATTTTGTGTTCTCACAGCTATCACGTAAGAAATTAGAAATACAAGCAAAGTCGACAGAATTGCTAGTATTAAATTTATGATATGCAGCACATTAGGACATTGGAACCTGTTAGTGTAAATAAGAACTGGAGCAAACCTGTGCAACTGAAGCACAGAGCAGAATGATCATCAACCTCTACCTCAAGAAACAAATGCCTGACATCATCCTACCTACCAAAGCGGCAAGTGATAGAAGGAGAGGAAATGGCCTCAAGTTGCACCAGGGAAGGTTTGGATTGGCTATTAGGAAAAATTTCTTCACCAACAAGGTTGTTAAACATTGGAACAGGGAACTGATTGAGTCACCACCCCTGGGGTACGTAAAAGACATGTAGACCTAGCACTTAGGGACATGGTTTAGTGGTGGACTTGACAGTGTTAAGGGTTGGATTTGACGATCTTAAAGGTCTTTTCCAACATAAATGATTCTATGTTTCTGTGATTCTACTTCAACTTAATATCAAAAGGCAAATTCCCAAAGACTGAAAATTTGGACAAGGCTAAAGGAGAGCATATGACTTTAGATAGCTTTAGTGATCTTGCATGTCGTTGTGATGCAGAAGATATGGCTAAAGACATAATAATGATATGCACAAGTTGAATCCGGGACCGTGGACTTCCTGCGAAACTATGAACACTTTTCTAGAGCAGTGATAGTTTCCGGCTTCCTTGCTCCTCACTCCAGTGCTTGAAAGGAGGCCTGTAAGTCAGGACGGACTCAGATACATCAGAAAATGATATGGCTTTTTCTGTTCTACTCCCCCAAACTGGATTGACCCTTTTCACTCAGCATAGGCAAGAAATGGGAAATATGGAAGCATTGCTTTATTCTCTCCTGAACAAATAGACCAGTACTTTCCTGTGAAAAAAAAAAAAAGAAAAAGAAAAAGAAAACAAAAAGGAAATAAATAAAATAAATCCTCTATGGAAGCATCTAGTGAGGACTCAGCTGTTTGTTCTTCTTTGAGACAACAGAGACAATGAAATGATGAAATCTGCACACAAGACTGTCTGCATTATAAATGAATAAAACATTGTGTTAATTCCTCTGTGGGGGCTTTTCTGTGAAATCCAGGTGTCCTTTCCATTGAAGCTCTCAGAAGAGGAAAACATTATACTATTCATTATCCCAGGCACAGCATTTGCATAGAACACTCTTTTACACAGTGGCTCCTGTCAAAATACCCATCCCTCTGCAACGTCGGCATTCTGGCCACCATGTATCACTTGTGACACCTTGACATATGTTTTCTATGTCCACTACACTCTAGGATGCTAAACACCTTATACCACATATCCATTTCCTCTTTGCAGCATGGTTAAGATTTTTCTTCCCTCCTCTCCCTGTCAGAACAGCCATCTCATCCTGCTTCAAACACATAAATCTGTATGAAAATGTCTAATAAAGACATTCAGAGTGTCTTTATTAGAAGGGACACTGAATGATTTGAAAGTGGGCTAAACTTGTAGGCGTTCTTTATCGGATCATTTTCATGTGACATTTTTCCCAGTGGTTCACAGACATTGCTTTTGGGGAAGCCACTTTGTTTTGTTAAATTACAGGATCTTCACAAAATTTTGAGTTTCATTACGAAGCATGGTGTAGGTAGTGTTTAAACAAGCCTGCTCCTGTAACTTTGTGCGATCTAAATGCACTCCCCCACTTTAATATTTTCTTAAATCATTTATGTATACATCACTATTGAACATACCATAATTTACATTCCACATGTAGTGACACAGGACAATTACAACAATGAGAGCTAATTAAAAAGGTACAGGGTAAAACTCTGACCCCGTTGAAGTCAAAAGGAGTTTCCCTTCCTTCTTCAATAGAGTGAGCCTTTCAACCCAAGTCCCTTTCTTTTCCCCTAGGTTTCCTCGGCTGTTTGTGCAAAGAGTGCTGGAGAATATCAGGTCTCGGAGAGCCAATTAGCTAGACACAGCAGCACAACAAAGCTTCCCCCACTGATACGAAGTGGGCAGCCCTTTGCCTTCAGGAAACAGGTCCAAGCTGGGGTGGGCTGTAGCTCCAAATGGCAGCCCCTTTGGGTATAAGGTGAAGGCCGAAGAGCTGCTCTTTGGGCACAAGAAGGTAATGAGGGGGCAAAGCTAAATGAAAGGAATTGAAGGTGAGGAGAAAGGGCCTGCAGCTGTGTTGCAATGGCAGGCGATCTGAGCACTTGAAAGCCAAATGTTTCTCTAATTGCTATTTAAAATGACTACTCCTGATCAGAGATGCCCAACCTACACCACTGGGTGGGCCACACAGCTCCCTCCAGTTGCTGCCAAAGGGTGATACGTGGTGACATGTCCCCTGGGAAGGACCAGATGTCCTGCACATGCAGAGCACATGTGACCTTTTGCTTTTTTTTATTCTACTTTCCCAGGGGCTCCTCAGCACAGGGCAGAGAGTAGAATGCTGACTGGAGGAATTACTCCACCAGTGGCAACCCATTCCTACTCTGTGTCCCATGGGGTCCTTTAGCCTCTCCCGTGACATTTGAACAGATGTGCTCTTTCCATGCAACAGGAAACAGGGCCCCAGGCAGGGCTGGAGCCATGAGCTGACTCATCTCCATCTCTGCCTGCCAGAAATGAGACGCCATGTGAATCTCTAATCACCAACACCACTGGACCATAGCCTGTGAAGTTTAAATCTGTGACTTGAAGAGATGGGTTTTCATATGTTCACAATGTCCAAGGTGATTGCTTCTTAGAGGACTGCAGAGTGGTTTTAGTAGTCCAGTGGTGTTAGTTGTTCCCAAGCGTAAAATCAGTTTTTGAAGAGTGGAAGTCCATTCTGGATCTGAAATATCAAATGAAGTCTTCTCTGCATCGGTGGGGGGAAGCTTTGTTGTACTGCTGTCTCTAGCTAATTCGGTCTCCGAGACCTGATATTCTCGAGGACTTTTGCTCGACATATTTTCTTTCAATGGAAAACAGATTTTGACATGATCTGGCCTTCATATTGGATACCACATATACATATCATGAAGATGCTGACAAAATGGAAGGATCATAAGATAATTAGAGGCTGTTGAAAGGTACTTTCTAGATGAAGATATTCATATTCAGAGAATAGTTCACTGAGGCTACTGTTTTTAGACCAGGATAACACTTACTGTGAAACTGAACCTAGAGAACGAAAAGGATCCTTGAATTTGGTATTAGATCAAGGGTTTTTTGGAGGTTTTCAAGGTTCTTAAGCCTTATGAAAACCTGAATCAGACATTGTTCACCTTCCAAATGAAAATGCCATTGCCTGAAGGCCTCCTTGCTGCCTAAAGTCCCTTGCTGTTTTCATACTTCACTTTTTGCTGTGGGAATTGAATGTGAACAAACAGTGTTCATTTTGAGATTCTTGTGTTGCAAAAGGTCAGGTCCAATCCTATAATTCTATGTATTCATCTTTACAAAGGAGTGTTTTGTGCAGTCTGGACACAGAAACATAATGAAAGCTCTTTAAACTGGTTAAAGACAGACACAGATCCATTTATCCAGTCAATTTTGTTGGTTTTTGAGGAATAGTGAAGCACTGCCCTTGAAAAATCTTTGCTGAATCACCTTGAGGAATCCTAGTGAAATAAAAATCAATCTACTTATGAATACTTAAAAGAGCTGTTCATGCCATGATGACACCATTTTTGTCTCCATACTGCAACCATCAGAGAGCGTAATAAAGGAAAGGAGCTGCACTGTAGTCTTATCAAACCTTCTGGTTTGGCTTTTTCTGAAATGCTTTAGTGACATAGGAATATGTTCAGCAGAAATAAGTTCAGTTTCATAAAAATAAAGTTATCAAAACTAATGATCGTGAGCTTATCTATCCCTGACAGTGTTATTGATGAAATGCTGTGGCATGCAGGAGTGTTGGATAAACTGGAAATAAATAACTGTATTCAAATCTATATTGAGTGTGGAACCCTTGATCCCCTTACAAGAACAGACTAACTCACATGGTTACATAAACATACCTTCTACTAATTTTCTTTCTGGTGACTTACTAGCTAGACACAATAATACCCTTTTTTATGATGATCTGTTTTCATAGAATAATAGAATCACCAGGCTGAAAAAGATCTCTTGGATCATTGAGTCCAACCATGTTTTGGGACACAGTAACCTTCTATGAAAAGTAAGAAATAGTTTTTCTTCTAGACAAGCACAAACTGGACATCATCAGGAGACCATGACAGATGGGCAGAGGTCTCTTTCAGATATTACAACCACAGCCATTATTCCTAGTTTGTTCTTAAAAGGGATTTCAGGTGCATGCTGGTGAAGAGATTTTTAGCTGACAGGGAAGAATATATCATCATTTTTCTTGACAAAGTCACTGATTAGTTCTTGATATTCTTAGGCATGTGATGTGTAGAGCTCAGTGAATCTGCAGTCAGCAGCAGCAGCAGTGGGGTCAACTGAACATAACTGTAGGCAGAAACTATGAGGTCAGATTCCGTGACCTTCCGAAAAGTATCAGGGACATGCAACTTACTTCAAGGAATGATCTTTTGTAATAAGAAAGTGTGATGCATTGAACTGCATGATTTATTGCCAATCTTAAATTCTGTCATGTGGGTGTTCTGCTTTATGGGTGACAGAACCAGGTATCAAGAGATACTAATTTCCACAAGTCCAGGGACCTGTTGGGCAGAGGCTTGGTCAAACTGAGTATCTTTTGAATTGCTCAGACCATGACATTCAGTGTAAATGTAGACCATATTTTACAGCTCCAGCTAAGAGCAATTTGGAGGTATTCATGGATTAAGCATGGAACCAAGCAGAGGCATTTTGGAAGAAGAGAGCCTTTGACTGAAATGCTTATGCTGGGAGTGTGACTTTCCTAAAGCCTCCCTCCCTGAGGAATGTTTCAGGTTTTTGTTCACCGCATTTTGGACAGATGAAAGAATAATTGCACTGCTCCCCATGCTGTAAGCAGTATCACTTCCACTGTCAGTGGCGTGGCAGGCATTTTCCATCTGGAGCTGTTCTGTGGTGGTTTATCTTGTGGCAAATAAGTGCAAGTCAGTACAAGGAGGTCTTGCACACCAAAGGGAGCTTGAAGACAGCAGCATGGACTGTGTTTGCTGTACGTTTCTAAATCCCCAAGGCAGAATGAATGGATGTGCTGTATTATAAGGAGTGCTAAGGAAAATGTAGTGCAATGATCAAAACCCAAGTCCTTTTACAGAGTCAAAGTCAGCGGAGCTACTGGAGATATATGCTGAATGTGTAGTGGAAACATATACTGTTCATAGCCTGTGATTGTTCCGTCATCCCTTTGCACATGGAATCTCACTATTCTTAGTTTTGTTCTACCTTTCAAAAGTTACTTTCAAAATAAGAGTTATTATACCCTACTGTTTTAAGGAACAGGTTTGTTAAACAGAATACCCTGTTTCTCTATTCCCTGGTTGCTGTGAAGTCTGATCTCTTAAGTTGAAATATGATCATACTTCCTCCTCAGTTCTGACATAATCATGGAAACCACTGTTTTTGCAAGGTTGTGAAGCTTTCAAATGTATGATTACATCTTGTCCTTGTAAGATGACAGTTATGCCAAAATGTATTTTTTGATCAAGCAATGCCAGCAGCATCTTATTTTGCCTAGCATGTTGGTGGCTTTTTTATTGAATGGCTAAAATATAATAGGCAGAGGCTTGTCCTTGGAGACCTAAAACAGTTTTGCTTCTCACATATTTTATGCTTTTCTGATGAGCACTGCTCAAACGCTAGTCCTCTTGACTGCTGAAAAGGTTGATTTGCACCATTGGCTAATGATGGTTCTGATGCCCAGACAGTCAACTCCAAAAGGCTTGTTCTTCCCACTTTTTCTAGGTATTAAAATGAAGTGGTCTGGAATAATATAAATTATGTAAATACTCTTTCCTATCAACCATGTTTCTCATCCACTCCCTTCGAACAAGATTACAACACTGTAGGAAGAGTGCTTGATAGTCCCTCTAAAATGCTATGCGCTTAAACTGTGCTTTCTGATGGCTTTTCTACTGGAAGGAATTAAGCAAAGCAGAATTAACCTTGTCAGTCACCAAGTCTGCCTTCATGACACAGAGTGCTGTAACTAAGAATTCAGAAGTAACAGGAAAGCCCAAATGCAGTCACCTCCCACTGATTCCTGCAAAGAGCATGTTAAGTGCTTAGGGGTGCTCTGAGAAGATAGTCCAAATATAACTGTAAAGTATTAGCTAGAAATGAAAAGTCTTTTTGTCTGGAAGTTAAGGAAAAGAGAAAGTGTTTTCAGGTGAGCAAAAGGTTTTATATCCAAAACCATGAGCATTGGGGGAAGCTCAGCACTGAATTCAGGCACAGAATTGAAGCTTGAGCTGCTAACAGGAGTGTGTGGCCTGAGCAGGAGTTTGGGGGAAGGGAATAGACTGCTTTAGCACAAAGCAGAGGAAATATTGATGACCAGAAAAAAAAGAAGTGAATTAGAAGGGAGAGAGCACGTGCAGAGCAACTATGTGCTCTGAAAAGGTGACACCTGCCTTTCTACCGAGGTAAGGTCCCGGGAACACACTCTGGGTTAGAAAAGGAAATAATTCTAATTTTATATGTATCTTACTTCTCTCTCTCAGCTGTCTCAAAATCTTGAGCATTTACCTGTCCCCCAAGGCCCAGTCATTATTCCGATGGATTGTTCCCAGACAATGGCCAGGATGGATGTTGAAAAAAGCACTCAGGCTGCTTCTGCTGATGCTTTTGGAGCAGGGGCAGATTGGGGAAGACTTACTTCCTGTCAGAGTGAGAAAATCAGAAAAAAAGGGGAAGAATAAGTGTGAACTGCTGAACAGTGCTGTCAGATGTGACACAGAGTGCAAGGGGGACTATGTTAGAGACACTCTACCAGCCTGGTCCATGCTCCTGCTGAACAGGTTGTACTAATACCAGCTGTGCAAGATCAAAATTCAGAAATGCCATCCTACTGTTGGCTTGGGCATACTGACATGGTGCCAGAACTAGTGTTGCATCTGGCGCTAGTTCAGGAACCTCTGCATCACAACCCGTCGCATGTTGAAGACAGGACCACGGCCTACTGGTTACCAGTAGCTCTATTAGAAGCTGAACCAGCATAGTTCAGTGATACATTTGCTTCAGAAACCCACCTTGAGTTCCTCACTGGTCAGGCTGTTCCCAGAGTAACTTGTTAAAAACTGTTTCTGCACCACACTTAAGAGAGAAGATAAGACGTGAGGTTTCTGCATTTTTTTTTTAAAAGCAAGCAAACATCTATTTCCAAAACTGTGACAGTTTTAACAATACCAAACTTTCTTCTTCACTCTAGACTTAGTGTTTTTAATTCACCGTGTTCCTGCTTGGCACCCCTAAAAAAAAAAAAATTATGCCCCTTACACTTTGCAAAATATTCATAGACTCTTGTCACTTACTATAGAACTCTGCTGCGACAGGATGTTTCCCAACTTGGAGATAAAGTGCTATGCTGTATCGATTTAGTTCTCATTAGTAACTAGCCATTTCAGTTTTGTGGTGTTGTTTCCTTGCCACATCTGGTTAATGGAGAAAGGAACTTCAGAACATTCTGAATGGGTGCTATGGGGGCAATATCCTTTGTTATAGGAGCTTTTTTCTTGCAAGTACTTCAGTACAACTCAAATGAACATCTACTTGTTAGCACAGAGCTGACTGGCATAAACAAAAAGCGTCTATGGTCAGATGAAGGGTTCAACAAGTCTCCATGTATAATTGCTTCCAAAGAAATAACAGATGACCAGAAGATCTGTCCTATAATTTCACAAATTAAGTAGATATAACTTTTATACCAGGAAGAAAGTACTCCCCATTAACACTGGAGTGCATGATGAATTCAAATGTCTCTGGCAAGCTTTTCTTAGTCCCATCTTTCTAAAAAAGACTAAAACAGTGAAAAACTCCTTTTTGTGGCAGGAAAGGAGATGAACTTGAGCAAAGCAGAAGCTTCAACAAGAACATGTCATTTCAAAAGGGCTTGCCTTCCTGAGCTCTAACAGAATAGCCTAATTTTCATGATGCAATGTTGTCAAATAAGAAGAAAAACATTTCGGAAAATACCCTTTGTTCTGCGAGCGCCTGTTTGTGTAATAGCGGCAGCATTGTTATTCTGTGTCATCCCTTGCTGACAAGCCTGTTTGAGTTCCAATAATGGAAAACTATCATGTAGATTTGCTTCAGATTAATCTCATCTTCTTGTCATACCACAGGTATTTTCCATTACAAGAAACAAATATATGGTGATAGGTAAATGATTTTGATAAAGTCTGACAAAGATTTTAAAACAGCTGCATAGCTGCTTATTTTATTTTAGAAGAAACAATAGCATCACAAAGATGGCATCTGTCAGATGTCTTTGGTAATTTTATCTTTAGGCGTTGTCGTGACTTTTTACATCTGGCTAAAAGCAACAAATGCTTTTTTCTGTGTTATAAATATTTTTAATAACTTAGAATTTTAAAACCAGACATTTAGAAGAGCTGAAAATAGTGAAAGCACCAGCAAACCTAGCATTAAGAACAGTAAATAATTGCTCTAACCAATTCTGATATGTTAGCTTCAGACTACAATAATTTTGTATCCAAGGCACAGAGTTGCTGATTGCTTCTTTTATATTTTGCCCTTCAGAAGTAGGACTTGGGAAAAGTGAATTATTCTGATCTTGTCATGACGGTGCCAGTGTTACAATGTAGAAAGTATCAAAGCGTATAGATGTATACACTTGTTCTATGCAGAGAACGGTGTTTAATTTCTAGTTAGCAATTAAAAGAAATGATGCAAAGTCAGCACCACTTCTGGCTGTAACAAGATTCACCATTTCAAACCCTTCCAACACAACAATAATTTGTGCAATTGAAACTTTAAAATTCTGTTTCAGAAGGTAAGCTCTGTGCTTACTTAAAATGTGTAGATGTTGCAAGTCTGTATATAACCACGTACAGGTACTGTGGTGTACACAGTAACTGCCCATTAGGCACTGAAATATAAACCCACCTGCATTAAATGCTACAGACACATTACTGTGACCTGAAAGCTTTTTGTTCTTTTTTGAAAAATTTATCCTTTTAACTCCTTTTGTTTATCAAAGGATGGAGAATGCTTGACCATCAACAAACTCTTGTGCTTTCATCCCTTTGGACTGCAGTGTGTAGCAGAACGTTGCATTGTGTTTGTCTGTGTTAGACTATATAGTCTGTTCAGACTATTGGGGAAAGATGTTGAATGAAAATGGGACTATGTGTAAAGCTTTGATATGACCTCTACACTCCGTGATAATACTGACTTCAGAGATGATCTTAGAATCACCAGGAAATGGGAATTACCTTGTTAGGGAACATGCAGGTGTTTGTCTGGTATAAAAAATAACAAGTGCCCAAATGACAAACCCTGTCTCTGCTCCAGACTTAGAAGAAGCTGGTGGTTCTGTCTGGTGATTTAATACAGAGCCTTTTAAATCTGAATCCCCATTGCTATCTGATAACTACTTGGTCCATGTGAAATAATTTGCTGGTCTCTCTCCAGCTATGATGAGAGAAACGGTCCAGCTAGTAACTCCAGCACCATGATTAGCATTAACAGAACAACCTCAGAAGACAGGAGAAGGGCTGAACCGTCAGAAAGCAAAGCTGAGCCCTCAGTGTCATACCTCTGAATTAGGATCTCCCTGCCTTGACAGGAAGGAAATTCGCCTCTTTTCTCTCTTCTCCACAAGTATCATCATCATGTAGCAGTACCAAATGACAACTGTTCAGGTCATGCAACTTAAGACTGCCAGAGACCTATTACAGACCACAGCAGCTGAGAACGGGACTCTTCCTCTTGTTTCTGCTATGTCTGCAAGCTCTAGACACTGGACCAAGCCTGTTCCTTCATCTCAAGAATGTGCTTTCACACATTCAGAATCCCATTCTGCCATCCAGTTACTTTGTCCTACCTGTGTGAGTGAAGCACTTGGAACCAAATGAGGGTTTCTGTTATCTCCTTCTAGGAAGATTTAGTGCATTTTCAGTGGCATTATCTGACAGTCCAGGCACGAAAGTAAGGTCAGATCTATTCCTAGGGCCCTGCCGGCATCTATAACTGCCCGAGTTGTACTCTAACTCTATGTGACACTCACCGAGTTAATTTATTTTAGCAATCACTTCGAGCACATCTCAAGGATTTCATCATGATATTTTGCTGCTTGCAATGCCAGAGAAAGAACAACAGCATGAAATAAAATGCACAGAATTTCTCTTCCTATGAAAGAGAAATGGAAGAGAAGAAAACAGGCTGAATCTCTCCAGGGAAATTTTATGTAAAAGAAAGACCAGCAACATTCTTTAAGGCCTGAAATGTCAAGCTTGTAAAAATAGTATTCTTGGGAGTTGTATTTGATCATTTGTTAAATACTGTGATATAAAATGTAGAAATCCATGTGTAATGCTTCAAATCCCTAATCTGGTTTAAAAGGTCAGTTGAAGCCTAAAAGGACTTGACATTTTCCCTTTAAAAATCTGACTTTTTGACTCAGAGCTAACAACATTTGAGCCTGAATGACCTGAAGGATAAATACAAAAGCTGATTTCAATTGAACTATTTAGAAAGCAGGGGATCTTCTAATTTGTAAGATAGCATTCAGGGAGGCTTTTCCATTAAAAACTCAATTGACTGAAAAATGATTTCTTTGGGTATTCCACAATCTTTCAATGCTTGTGTAAATTTTACACAGGAGGGGGCAGTGAGTGAGTCTGAAGATGTATAACACAATGCCAGGATAGCAAAAAGCCCTTTATGAATCAGAGGTAACTGCTATTTGCCTCAAAAAAATGCACCCTTTCCACTTCCTCCTTCACTGCCTTGGAAGACTTGGTCTGCTTCAAAATTTTTATTGTTCAGTGCAGATGAAGCTTGTGGGCTAGTACTAGTGTTTTATTAAGAATGATGATAGTTTCTTCCAGCGACACCTCTTCCTATGCCTCAGACCTCATTTGGCTCACACACTCATGGTGGTCTGATAGCTGCTTTTCTGGAGGTGTGCACTAACCACCTGCCTGGCTATACAGGTGCTCTGTGTGTGTGTGTGCTTCCTCGCAGAGCCTCAAGCACTTCTCCTGCTCAGCTCCAGTTCTACCAGAGTGCCACTGTGGCAAATGAAAGCACAGCCCTTTTTCCTTCCCAAGCCTCTGCTGCTCCCTCACTACCTCCTTTCCTTGTGACCTCTAGCATCAGACCTCCTGCTGGTTGCTTTGCACCCTCCCATCTGTTTTTTCCAGTGCAATGATAGAGAAACTCTCCTCATCCCACAGGCCTCTCGTGCTCATGGGTGTTGGCTCTGCTACACACAATCTTTCAAGGTGCCCATGAGGCTCGAGCATGGGCCCACACCAGGGTGAGGTGCAGACTTCCCCATCCAGCACCATCTCTCAGAGGGGCTGTGCCGAGCGCTCAGCCGTGGGTGTCTCCAGCCCCTCTCTCCCTTCCACCTCTGACTAACCTGTACTTGGCTCCCCCTACCAACTCTTGCAGTCAAATAAGCAATGGGGCTGGAGGCTACCAGCCGGAGGCTAGGAGTGAGGCAGAGGGTGATGGAGAAGTGACACCACACAACACCTCAAAGACCCCTGCAGAAGCTCCCCTCTGACTGGGCAACCCAGGCGGCCTTCTGCTCCCTGCAGCCAGTCACCACGCAGCTCCCCATGGTGCAGTGAGCGGGACTGTTGTGTCATACCAACACCCATCAGACAGAGTGGTTGCATTGCCACCAGTTACTTGCTGGAACAGGCACACCACTAATTTAATAGAGTATTGTCCCAGGTTCTATGTCCCCCAGCTTGCCCCCCATGTTTATTTTTGATAAATGCCTCTGTTTCAGCTCACATCCACCCAGCAGCTGGGGACTATTATACTGTGACAAACTTCTATTCTATTGTCACAATGTCAGATGTCTGAAAAGGATAATAGGTAGATATTTCTGCTCTTCGGATGTTAAGAAATAAGTGGCATTCCTATTCCTTATTTAGTCACTTCTTAATTTTAATGAATAGCTTTAGTGATAATTACCAGATTCTTATATTGATAAAAACTGGCACATTCTGCATGTTAATAATAGCACAAATTTGATATTTATGAACTGCTGTTCTTTTGCAAATATAGACATTTGGTAATCATCATTATGATGATAAAATTCATTAAAATTTGAGAAACAACCTATTATCCCTTCTGCCCATCATTTTTTAATTAAGTAACACAGAGAGATTTTGTAAGACTTTCCTAGTCACACTGCAGAGTACTGTTTCTCTAAGGAAGTCCTTATGTATCAAAATACCTTCATTTCAGTTTTGATAGACTTAATGTAAAAGACCAAAAGAAGAATGACAGCTTATTTATTCCAAAATGTATTTCAGACATTTAAAAAAAATTAGCCACACTTAGTTCAGCAGGTATTTGAATCTTGTTTAAATGTAGATTGGAGTTTGCATATAGACCAGAGGTTGTAACAATGTTAGAGTCTATATCAGGATTCAGCAGTTTGCAGTCAGAGAAATCTTTTGTGGTAATTTATGCTTCAGAAATTTATAGTGGTATGAGGTAAGTCACTTACATGAAAAGTTCAGTTGTATCTGAAATGATACATCCCTCTTTTAATTTGAATTTGGCCAAGAACAAAAAGTGTATGGAGAAGGGTTAGATTCAGACCCATTCAAAGAGTTCAGGCATTTCAAGAGGTTCAGTCAGAGCTTTTACTACTTGTCTACTCCTGGTCTGCATTATAACTTAAAAATTTAAGATGTATTTTGAATGACATGAAGATACAAGCGGTGTGAAAGTTAGTTTTTACTTTGGATCTCTTAGATATTGATATCAGGACAAAAAAGTTTCCTTAATTTCATTTGATGCTACCTTTACACTCAATAGGACTGTCATGAATACGGCTGAGAACTTATTTTAAGACGTTTTGTGTATTTGCTTTTTATTCCTGATTATATTAATGCTGGAGAATACTCATGTGGGTAGCACTTAGAACACCAGCAAATGTTTCAGGGAAAGATGCAGTCAGTGCATATACTATCTTTGCCTTTGATTCTTAGCTAGGGCCTAATATAATAAGAAATGGGGGAAGATTCTCATGCATACTGTGATATATCATCACTGTGTTCAGCCAAGAGTGAAGGAAGCAATTCTGCGAGGTCGTAGGATGGTCAATGCTCTTCTATTTGAGTTTTTCTTGGGTTCATCCAGACAATTTTCATCTCAAAAGGTTGTTCCCCTTCTTTACACAGTTAATTCCTTCCTCTACAAATCTGACATAACTCATTTGAGGAAAGCTACATAGCAGTTTCTTCTTCCAGACACAGTCTGGTGTCACGCAAAGGCTATGATGATGTGGTCACAGGCAAACTCATGAAAAAAACCCCTCACGAAATGGGGGGCAAAATATTTTCTCTTACTCAGTCCAAACTCAGCTCTTACATTTGTTTGGAAATTATTGTCAGCAATTGGAGAAGTAAAATTCCTATTTAAAAACTAAAACTGAACTCAGCAACCACACACCATTTTTCAATTAAAAATAAGTGAAAACTCAAGAACTGAGATACGGTGTCTTAAATGCAAAGATTTAGAGTTAAATATGATGCAGTACTGTCACCTGGGACTTGCTTCCCTTCTGTTCCCATCACTGTCTGAGGGTTGACTTTCTCTGACAAACTCGAATCTCCAGTGACGCATGAGAACCACTTCCATGCCTGAAGAGTGATGGTACTTCACGGAAAACAATACCCTGCCCACCCACACAATGAGGCCATTGGCCACAACATCCAAGATATACTACAATTGTACTACATAACTGGGAAAAAAACGAAGCAAAACAGTTTAATCCCGAAATTGAAATCTCTTTTGGAACATTTCCTTTACACATAAACAAATCAAAGCACAGTTAGGGTTTTCTCAGCCTTTCTTTAAAAGTTAAGGAGAATCACAAGTTTTAGATGAATTCTATGATAGTCTGCAAATCAATATGATCCTGCTGAGGAGAGGAGAAGAGGTGAAAATATTCCTCTTTCTATGTTTCAGGGTCTAAGTTGGGGTTATTTGGAATAATGCTGAATTTATTTGGAAATATTTTACACGACTTTTGGTAAATACACCATTTTGATGCTTTGAAGTGACAGATAAAATGAGCTATTTTAGCACAGACAGTCTGCCAATCCTCTGATCAAGCACTTTCTTTTGCTAATAATAATAAAAAAGTGATGGAGATACGATTTATATCTCCAGAAATTTCTAAGGGACTGCCAAATATTGTCTAGAAGGCAGCCACCATAGTGGAAATGTTCCCAACATCCTTCCAAGTCAGCAAGCAGGAATAATGTAATACTCTTCCTCCAGATGCATTACGTTGTTAAGCACTTAATCTCAAGGACCTTTTTGAAGTTCAGATAGTCCTACTTTATTCATCATCTAGTGTTTAGTTTAAAGTTACAAATGATTGAGTTGAAAGTCTTTCAGGAACAAAATTCCTTTTTTCCCCATACATAAACAGAGTTGCAGCCTTTGCATTTTTCACCATCTGGCCCGCAGTGTGAAATGACATTAGTAGCATGTCAGGTTTATTCTCTTTTCAAAAAAAATAAAGAAAGAAAAAGAAAGAAAAACCATAATCCTAATCTATAGTAGGAAGAGTATTAAAATGAAACATCTGCCTCACTGAAATGAGTGGATGAACTCTGAAGTCTACAAGCTGCTGGATTTTGTCAAGTACATGTTTACATTGCTGACTGTTGTAAATTTGCAGGATGATGACAAGCAGTCTACAAACTAAAATATCTTATTCAAATGTTTTTAAACATCTGTTTCAAACAGAAAAGGCCAGAACAATTAAGTGGCATGGTGATCACAGGCAGACTGAGGACATGACAATATTATAACTTGGGTTACATAATAAAAGGCGATGGCAACAGAGGTTTATAACTGCAGTTACCAGTTTGTGGTCTGAGGCCGATAGACTGGAGCACTGACAGGGTTGTGTTTGCAGTCTAACTACAAAACTCCATCCAGAGTAAGGACAAAATACAGTCAAAGCTCCTAAAAAAGTTTGGTTTTACCACAGAACGTGCTGAATACAAAGCAAAATAAATTCTGTGCACCAGAGAGCAGCTTTGAACGCCTTCTGGAGTTCAAAGATGGCAGATTTCTCAAGAGCTTTGTACAACCAAGAAGCATGTGACCAATGAGACCATATTTGTTTAGAACAGCTTATCCTTGCTATCAAAGCGGTTTTGCTTTGCATGACTTCAGATTCACTCCTAGGATACAGATTTTTTTCAATTACTCATGTCTTCTTGAGATGTTGTCATATACCAAGCCTCTCACCTTAAAAAACAATTTCACCTTAAAAAAAATAATGGCAGAAATGATTAATGAAAAGGTGGTAGACCTTTTTATCTCTTCCTTTTTGAGAGGTAGCCAAGATGAAACATAACCCTCCAGTATCTTCCTGGTTAGTATTGTTTCTACAAAACATTTTACTAATAAAACTTAATTTCTTTTTACTTCTCAATTGTCTTTGTGATATAACATTTTCTTCTGAAAAGCATCAAACTCTTCTGGAGTTTGCTGGGACCTAAGGCCTTTTGCTATAAAGCAGGGGGAATTCTGGGACTCATTTAAGGGGCTCAAGGATAAAATATTCCACTACCTTCAAAATGCCTTTGAACCAATGAAGCACAGTCCCAGGAAGCTAAGCAAGGTTGCCATGGCAAAAGTACAGCCATGGCATAACCATCACCATGGCTGCCCATTGCAGTTGACTGTAGCACACTTTCCAGTCCATTTTTGTCACATGCCCACCAGCAGTTAATAGGTAGGTATGCTGAGAGAGATTGAACTGGACTAGGATTGCTTCCAGCAGGGATTATGTAGGACAAGACTTCTTTTGGTTTTTTTTTGTTGGGGAACTGGAGTATATATGAACTAAGTTTAATGGTATGGATATGAGATGTGCCACTTGCTTTGAAAAATAGAAAATAGTCCTTGGCCAATTTTATTTCTGAGGATATGTACAATAATTTATTTCAGCTAGCATTATCACAAGCAATAGAATTTTACTGTGTAATTGATTAACTTGAGTGATGCAATAATATATTTACACCACTGCTTTGCCACATTATCTTGGGAGGATTAATTTCCAGGGATTTAACTTCATGTTTATGAACCCAGGGTAACGATGCTTGCTTGTGTTTGCAAATTAATGACACTGTTATTGACTGCATCAGATTGGAGTAGGACAAATTGTCTGTCTGTAAAGGAAGCACATCCTAGGAGAACTGTCCAGCTGCTCTACCAGGAAAGTCCAGTATAGGTGCTAATGCATAGAAACTATTTTCTCAGAGCAGTGACACAGCAGAATAGTCTTCAAGGAGAGGAAGTAAGAGGAAAGCATGAAAGGGAAGAAGGGTGATTTATAAGGTAATGATAAAGGAATTAATAAGGACCCCTCATCAATCGCCCTCAATAGGGCGGTATAGGTCTTTGTTCTAGAGGCATAATTCAAGATAACAGTTTATACCAAAGAATGCAGTTAAGCCTCACAGTTCTGCTCATGTGATCTTTAACATAGCTATCTGGTGGGTTTGCGATAGCTTTTTGTATCCTCTTATTAATATTTATGCGTGATTCAATGTATCTGCATGCTATCTCAGCCTTGCTAAACTTGTAGTCAGTTTTACTGACCCCAAGTCTATTTCTTTATTTTTATGCTGGTTGCCCTAGAATTCCTTTCAAGGGAAGGATGCCAGCAGAAAATCTTCATCAGACATATCTATGTCAAAGACATCATTTTCTTAGAGACTTTGTATGACCTAACCAAGAACTTGTCTATCTCTTAAAAATACAGCTTCTTTCTGCTTCCTTATAGTCATATCCAAGATTAAGGACATGGCTTCTATAGCATTTCAGTTCATCTTTCAGGGACCCTACTCAAACCTAGGCTATATCACATAAAGACTGCATACGATAATAACAATCCAGGTAGGAAAGAACACAAGTTTTATAAGAGTGGTTTAGATAAGGTATATTTAAAGTAACATAAATGAAGAAATTACTTACCCAAATAATAATAATTGTTTCTGTAAAGCACCTTTTTATCTAGGAGGATCTTAAAATCTTCATAGACTTTATAGCACTAGATGTTCCTGTAAATATTTTTTACTCTAAGGTAAACAGAGAGGTGGTGGTTGTGCATTTTAGCAAGGAAATTTTGGTGGAAAGCAAGCTAGGATTTGACAGAGACAATGGAATGGGCTGTTTATAAAGGTGTAATGGTTCAGCAGTCAGTCAGGTAACTTTGAGAGTTGCCAGCAGTGTTAAGAACCATTGGTTAGTACTTACTGAAATAAAGGAATGCCATTTTCAATGCTTCTCATTAGCTGCCACAGGCTCAGGTCTGCTTCTGTTGTAATGTCTGGTGATATCATCAGTCTTGAGCAGACAGTCCCCGTTTAATATGTTAGTAAATTTTCTCCATCAAGGTGAAATTTTCTCCATCTTTTTTATTAATGTTTTTAATTTCACTTGAATGTAATACCCTCTTTTATCCAACTGTTCATTTATTAGGAAAAAAGATTGCTATTGTAAGCTTATGTACCGGATTTCCTGACACCTTGGTTGTCATGAGTAGTGTTCCTAATTTAGACCAGGGTCCAGTTCAGCTAAAAGCACTGGAGTAAAATTTTACATACTGAAATTTTAAGATATTTAGGGGTATGTGGAGTCCTCATTCACTTTGTAAATTCCTACTGAATACACTTTGTCTATTCCTACTGAAACCATAATGCTTACACAATTACCAAATGTGCAGGCATGCCTGATGATAGAAGCATGTCTCTTAAAATTAGAAACAAATAATGACACCATAGTTAATGTTTTAAATGCTATTTAGATGGGAAAGAGAAGCCAAATAACCACAAAGAATTTTCATTTTCTAACTGTTTCTCACAGCTAATGCAGTCATGTAAACATAAAGCAGCCTTTTCACATGGAGCACAAGTTTCTTTAATATGCGTTTTGGGTTCTCAGTTCATACAACTGAAATTCAAACAGGCAGCCAGGACAGTTCCAAAAGTGTAGAAAATGTAGAATCACAGAGTCTTCTTCAGTGGCCATAATTCCAGCCAGTGGTTATGTATAGCCTCATTCTATATAGTGATACAGTATGTACATGTAAATACATATTGGGGACATATGTGAATATGTCATGTGTAGAATAGACTTTAAAAGATCATTTGTTGGACTCTATTTATACTGAAGGGTAAAGCCACAGGGAAAGAAGAAACAATCCACCTCACCAAAAATGCTTCCAGCACCTTGTCTAGCAGAAGATACGATAAGCTCCCTCAATGCTGATACATAAAACTGCATTTTGTGGAAGGGCTTTCTGCAGAGCTGCAGCGATACTAAGAAACAGAGCGCAGATTTGTCATTCTGAGCGCTCAGGAGCTGTATCAGCTCCACACAAATGCAAGCACAGCACAAAGCCCACTGACTCCTCTGTTGAAGTCAGTGGAGTTATACAAATACATAATTTATTAAAATCTTCATCTAGACATATGCTTTCTGTTGCAGTGAGGATGCCAGAAGTATTGTTACCTTCTCCACTTCACTCTCAAATGAAGTAGAAGGACCAAATACATCACATGCATAGGTTCACATGCTATACGGCATAATTTGTGAGAAGATAATGCTATGGGAGAGTTTGCTCTTCCTTTGTGGGCAGAAAATTATTCTTTATCAAGATTAAAATAATTAAAAGCAATATTTAATGTTAGAGCTATATTTTCTGTATGTGTAAAATAATCTTTGCACACAATTTGAATCAATAGCAGCAAATATTAACACTAACTTTTTTTTCTGAATATGAAACAGAAAACGTGCATACATGAACAAATAGTGGAAGGAACTGTGAACGCCAAGATGAATTAAGTGGAGGAATCTTTACTATTTGTTGATTTGGCTGGGAACAGAGAAGGCTGAGGAAAGTGTCTATGAAACTCAAACTACAGACTGCAATTTAAAATCCACAAACTTTTCGTCTTCTGAATTTTGACTGAAAGAAAGCAAGCTAGCAATAGGGCAGCCTTTGAAAAGCATAAGTATTTTTGTAAAGAATTGGTAAAGGTCAAGGTTACTAAGACTCCTCTAAATTAGAGTTTTCTGAATGAATTAGAATTTCATACAATGGAAAAAATGTAACAAAATATTTGCAGTATAGTAAAAAACTGATAATTGACTTATGACTAAAAATTTTAGCAAAGACTTATTCAATATAAAAATATGAGAAAATTTGAATAATACAGTGTACCTTAGTACCTGGGGTGCTGTTGTTAGGGAAAAATCCAATTTGCCAAGCATCTTTTACTGATCATAGCATCCTTCAGCTTGTCTGTAACTTAATAAAACTCTCTGAGTTATCCTACAGAGTGCTTAATACTTCTCTCCTGAATTCCCGAGGCCTTCTCAAATATAAAATATTTCATTAAAGGCCAGACCTTTCTAATCAGGCTGCTTCTGCTTCCCAGTTTATCTAAAAGACATATTATTGAAAACCTTTTCCTTTCACAGGAATTTTGTCTATTGTTTATATAGGTATCACAGAGAGATTTGTTTGATACAAATTGTTTCAGTTGGAAAGAGCTCTGCCAAAGAAAACAGACAGGCAGCTGTTTGCATTGCATATAAAAATTTTGTTAAATATGGCTGCACCTGTGTAAACACAAATTTATTTCCAAGAAGTACCCCTGCAGCTGTGAAAGCTTTCAGACGCTGCCAGACAAGTTATTTTTATTAAACCATGTAACATGCTAAATAGCTTTTTCAATGGTTGTCATGCGTCAAGAAGATGTAACATTAAAAATCTTGTCCATTTTTAGGGAAGATTTTTTTATTTTTATTTTTCAAAAGTTAACAGAGGAATGGAGCCACTTTATAATTTAGCATTACGCTATATTAGTATGAAAATTTAAAGCGACGCATAGATGTATATACTGCACGAACGCTATCTCTGTGTGTGTGTGTGTGTGTGTGTGAACACCTATGTAGAGCTTTAGACTTTGTTAGTACTTTGGTATCTGCCTGACCTAGAGTCTATCAGATGTGATAGAGGGATTTTTACTGCCTGCAGCAGACTATGAATCAGAGTTAACTTGAAATGCCTGGATCTGGCGTGATATTTTATTTTCTATGCTTCACCACCAGATATCATAAACAAACAAGACTATTTAAAGACTGGGAGATGCTGGGAAAAATCTGGGGCAGTCTATTGCTTCTTTGTGAAGCAGGAGCTCTTGTTTCCTCCCGGCCCACACGGATGTAAAGCAGGCATTGCACAGCCACCGTCATCCTCTTCCCAAGGTGTGAAGCTGGGGAAGGCATACAGTCTCTCCTTCCCAGTATCTGCCAGCACGTTTACACTCATGCTTCAGCAAGAAGGGAGCAGAGGGGTAAAAAGTCTTCTGGGTGTACTGAAAACCTGCTTAGATTGTTAGGAATCTGTAACCAAATCAAATGACCAAAGAAAATAGCACATCCATGTAGCTGACAAGCAGGACTGACCCAAGTCGGCTCTTTCTGGCTGTAAGGCAGAATTTCTTCCCCTGCTTTGGTCACCCTCAAAGACACAAAACCACCTTGCCAAGGTGGGTGCAAATGGGACTCTAAGGTCTGCCTGTGTGACCAGAGAATGCAGCCCACAGTTACGAGTATGCATTCTTCAGCCTTTAGGAGCCTCTTGGGTGGGATTAATCAACATGGTGTGCCTGGGCTCTGGGTTTCCCTACGCAGATGCACATTATGTAATTTGTCTGCTGTATTTGCACTCAATCTGAGGTCCATTCTGCTGCTGTGCCAGAGTTGGACTGAAAATACATGTATCATTATTTAAATCTATATGCACACACATTCAGTCTATGTGCAACACATCAAGAGGTCTACCTCTTCTTAATAAGTTCACAGATCTCCCACTGACATTTATTTTAGTTATTTATATTAAATCATTTTCAAGGAGAATAGAAGCTCTTTTATACACTGTAGGCTGTGTGAATGGCTTCTCTAGAAAGCTGAAATCAATAGTGCTTAGTGATTCAATCAGTGCTAGGTGTAGCACCATTCCAAGGGTTAGGGAGCCTCGTTGGATGGGGTAATATGGTGCCAATGAGCCTATATGAGCTTAGCTCTCCTTCCTGTCTCTCCATGAGGATGCAGAGGGCATGGTGCTAGGGGCAATGCTTGAATTACAAGTATAAGCTGAAATAATAGCCTGTGTTATAGTTTGGAAAGTGATCTGGCCATACATAATTCTTTTTAAAGGCATATTTCTAGTGATTAATGTGTAACTGCAAACACACAGAAACCTACACATATGAATATACTTTTTAAAGACATTTCTCAACCATGTCTCTATGCTTCTAATTCAATAAGGGAATGGATCTTCAGAAAATGCCGTGGTACCTTTTCTCAGCAGCCTCAAACTCACTTCCTTGTGAACGACTTGAAGGCAGAAATGATAGGAAGTAGGATATCATGGAGCTGCTGCAGCAGCATACAGTGAAAATGTAAGCATCAGAGCTGGTTCTTACTCACTTTAACAACAATGCAACCTGAATCAGCAGCACTATTCTTCATCTTTGCAGGAGGAACAAGCCTGAGATATTCAGAGAAGCAGTCTAGATATAGCTGTCATGAACCTGCTTGACACAAAGCAGCCAGATTTCACATGCAGCTCCGATTCTGACCTGCAACTCTGAAATTGTGGGGATGCTAGTGAGACTAGTTGGGAGAAGGGGGGAAATGAAGCCTACAGATACAGGAAAGAGAAAAAGCAAAGCAGGTATGATAAAAAGTGATCACCAATGTTTTCCTGAATTCCAGAGGGATGCTGTTTCTGTTCTTCACCAGGAAGTTGCCACAAACATTTGGAGAATGATTTCTTTGAACATATCTGCAGTAACAAGCCATTTGGGTTTGCCATGCTAGACCAGGTAAACACTGGCATGTGGCTAGCACCAGAAATATGAGAAAAATGCATATAGAGCCCACAGGAGCCAAAGTTAGAAATAATTTGACCTTCAGAAGATCTTAAGTAAGTCAAAAAGTAGAAATTCGCATAAATTTTGTACGCTGAACTTTCAAATACCTGCAAGAATGAAGTATTAATACACTGTTGTTCTGGAGCATCTTGCTATTAAAGTGAGTTGCACATATGCATAAGACCAAGTGAGATTTTTTTTGTTCACTACTGAGGAATTATTTATAACTGTTTCATAATTTCATATGTTGGTAAAGGAGAAGAAATTGTATGAAATTAGTAAGGAGAACAATTTTTAATCAAACAAATGTTGATAATGTTGATGAATTCAGACACTACAGTGAAGTGAATATATACATACACAGAGGCAAAAAAATAAATAAAACATAAAAACAGTAGGGGAGAGGAAAAGGGAGAAAAAAGCTCTTATACAAAGAAACATCCTCCTACATACACTTTTCTGCTAGTGGGGGAAAAAATACGAACCTCAGGCTTTATATGCAGCTCTCCTACCTTGTAACAGATGAGTTCATGCAGTTAAGTGTCCATCCCAGAATCAGACAGTTAATGCACAAGCACAAGACTGGGTTTTAACATGCCCAGATCCTGTGACCATGATGAGTGAACAGGAACTGCTTTCTCTGCCTTTTGTATATGACTGAAACTCTGACCCGTGGTCTGAATGTGGTTTATTCTATACCCATGCTGAGGGCTATAATTTGTAATATGTGGACTTGGCTTTTGCGAACAGCATATTCTTTATTAGTTTGTATGAGAGCTGTCTAGCTGGGAAAAAAAATAAAGCAAAACAAAGCAAACAATAGGAAAATGAAAAGCCAAAGTCAGTCTGTCTTCAGTATTCTTGGTAAGTAAGATTTTCATATTCACAGGGAGGGAGGGTTGTCTCCACTCAATGGCAAAACATTTGCCTTCAGCAATAAGGATACAGTTCCATGTCAGGAGGCATCAGTAGGGTACAATGCAGCACATATAGTCTCCACAGTGGGAGACTGGCATTTGTGATGGAAAAAATATGGCCATCAGCCTTCCTGCTGAATGCGTAAGGAAACTGATGATAGTGATCAATTCCTGTGTTTTCCATCCAGACAAGAAAGACAATTTCTTAACTGTGCTGTGTCCAGGATGTACAAGAATCATTTTGGGTGCCTTATTCCTGGGAGAAAGCACAGCATGACTGCACAGCCAGCAATGTACAGAGCAATCATGAAATTCATTGCCCATGTAGTAATTCATATTTTATTGAAGAAACCCCTGAAATATAAAGTGTTGGTTGATTATGGGTAACCAAATCATGTTAGATGTCCATAAGCCATTATGATAAAATATTAAAAGCTTTATATATACTCTAGCAAAAAAAGATAAAAATATAGAGTCACATACTTCCAATTTAGTTGCTTCAATTTCCCTTTTTGTACATTAAAAATTTATATAGGAGCTGCCATCTCAGTTGCATATGATATCAGGACACTTTATTTTTTGAGAAACACCAACCTAAATGCAGTTGATTTGCAAAGTCACAAAGATTCACCTCAGCTAAGCTACATGTAACTGAGTCATACTCATGATCCCTCCTTAAATAACAAATTTAGAATCCTTATTAGAAAAAGTGTTGCTGTCTAGCACTTGGAGATAAACTATGTTGTAGAAAGTCTCTTGAAAAAGATAGAAATAAGTCGCTTAATAAAGTCTAAATCATTCCTTAGGTTAGCTAATAGAAGCACCCGTGGTTATAAAATTAATCAGTCTCTGCTATTACAGCAAATTGGTGAAGATTGTATTGACACATCTTCATCTGCATGTCTCATCAGAGGTGTCCATGCCATTTAGCTACAAAACCCTGGAGGCTTTACTCTGCACAGAATCTTATAATACTTCAATTAAGGGACACCAAGCTGCCAGCCAGACAGCAGAGCATTTATTTCTTGATGACTCCTTAAGTTGTGCCACAGGCCTATCATTAAGAGAATATTTTTCACAGCATGTTGCAAAGATCCTCATGCCATTAAAAGGAATTGAAAAAGCATCAATTTGTTGTTTCCACCTAACACAGATATTTTTCATTGCTGGAACAGCCATTAAAAACAATCTGTTTTATTACGTTCTGAAAAGATCACAGGAAGTACAACATTGTGATTAATTTTAAGTATGACATTAGTATTAAAAGCATAGTGAATCTGAACTATTTGAAATAAATACTTAAGAAAACAAAGTATTAAATATGCTTTCTTAAAAATTTTGCTGGCAAATCCTTTGCTGCCCATTTTAAGAACTCCAAATAGAGAATCTTAAATGCCCTTGAAAGGATATTTACTTTTTGAGAGACAATAAGGCCCTTTTTTGGCCATGTGATATGCAGAACTAATGAACAAACGCATATCATGACTACAAAACTGAAAAGTGAATATTTGTTCTCATTCCTCCTGTGGCTGTGATTTTTCCTTCAGGTGACATATTACAACCTGTAGGTCAGGGCACAGGAAGTTTTACATGGAATATTACATATGTGGAATAAATTACACCTTCTCTAACTATTTAGAATTAATCTGCAAAGGGATGCGGGCATTACTCAGCCACTTGCAGTACTTCACTTCAATAACAAGAAAAACTAAAGTCCTCAAAAGCGACTAAATCTCCAAGTGCCTACATTTCCTTATACATCACGGAACTGCCAATATGCCTGCCAATGTGACAGTCCAAGATAACCTTACTGCCCAACACTCGGGTAACCTGGAGATCAGCAAAACTCCCACTGATCACTCCTGCAAATTCTCATCTGGGACTCATTCCCAGACCTGCCTCCTCACCGAACATGATTCAAGACATTATGGTTGATCTGAACGATATGCTCAGTTTTACTGAACCAGCAGATAATGGGGCTCTCCTCTTTCCTTTCAACACCACTCTGCCTGCTTTAGAGCAAGAATGTAAGCCCTAGTCTCATATGTCTGCCAGGGTGAGCTCTCTTCTGGAGCAGCTCACCTCTAGTGTCTCCTGTGGGAGGTCCTTTGCTTTGCATTGCACTGCAAAGGCAAGTAATACAAGCAA
The DNA here is from genome assembly GCF_017976375.1 of Cuculus canorus. Taxonomy (NCBI): domain Eukaryota; kingdom Metazoa; phylum Chordata; class Aves; order Cuculiformes; family Cuculidae; genus Cuculus; species Cuculus canorus. The sequence continues at coordinate 26,567,947 of NC_071402.1, forward strand.
GAGGCTTGCTCCCTCATCCAGTGTGCAGCTTCAATGCTCCAAATCAGGCACTGTGGGAATCTAAAGGGAGGTTTCTCACTTTCCCAGTGACTCCTTCAGCCATTGAACTTGATGATCCAGTGGGTCCTTTCCAAGCTAGTGATTCTATTGTGCTACCAATAACCACACTGCAACTCTTTTTTGATCTTCCTAGTTTACCAGGTAGTCTCTTAAATTCTTTTAACCCTGACTGTCCCACATACATAGCAGCGAATAAGAGCCTCTCTGGAGCCAACATAACCCTCATGTTGCCATTTTCTTCTGAATATCACCAGTCCTTCCTCTGTGTGCTAGGATATCTTTCCAAGGTACGTAACTCTGTTCCTGTCTGAAGGAAAACCAGCTTGAGTTGTCACTGAATGTTAAGGCTTTCCCAATGCTTAGGTCCTTGGTGACCTCAGCCCCTGCACACTAATCTCACGGGCAATTTTGATGAAAGTGGTTCTATCATTTCACAGTTTAAGAGGAGCATCACCCTCTCCCTGGTGATGGCATAGCTATTTGTGCTGTCCATTGGTTTCAATGGACTTCAGGTAGGCAGATAGTAAGAGTTAAAACTAAACTGGCTGGAAAACAGTCGGTTAGTTTGACACCAGAGCAGTCCTTGACCTGGTCAATGTGTGGCTCCACAATTGCTTGGGTGAACATAGGCCAGAGTGGGCTGAAAAGGCAGCAACAACCAACGTGGGGCAGAGCAGAGCAAGAATCCTTTCATAAGGAATAGTGCCAAATTAAATTATTCTTTCATGGAATTTTACTGCTGGTATGTTGACAAGTTAGACCTGGTAAAGTAAAGAATAACATATCCTGAATCTTGCAAAAAGTTTGCCTTCTCAGCATCTCTAACACACAGAAACTAAAAGCATCTCTGAAGAACAAATATTTGTCACCCAAATCTAATTCTTCAAGTGGCTGTTTCAGTATAAAATATTTATTTAATATAGATCAAAAAGCAATCTATCATATTATCCACTGGTTTATCTGGCCTTAATCTTGATCCTGCAATCATAACTCATGTGAGTAATCTCACTGAATGAAACAAAATTTTTATTATGATTAAAACCCGCTTTCCTAAGTAAAAATTTCTAGGGTTAAGCCCCTTTTTTGTGGTAAGTAGTTTTGGGATGAGCCATTAATAAGACACACCTTCATTTCAAATCAGAACTAAACTAACATGTTAATATACTCTTGAGAGAGAGAAAGAGAGAGAGATATTAAATTATTTGGCATCCTATCCTTATTCATAAATGTGAATTTCTGAAAATATATTGAAAGGAGCAGCATTTGCAATTTCATGTCCTCTGCAATTAATTTATGTAAAACTAACATGTATGGCGAGTGTCAATTTTGTGGAGGAAAAATATATTATAGAACAAGGGCCAGACTCTACAGCTCTAATTCCTGTGAATAGTCTTGCTTCTGTGAATAGTCCCATTGGTTTCAATGCACTATTCACACCGGTTCAATAGGATTATTCACATACATAATACCCTACGGTATTTGGGATGAAAGCCACTATATAAATGTAAACTATTATAAAAATAGTAATAATATGCATTTTTAGTTACAGCAAAATATGCGTTTATCCTGGTAGTCATTATAGCCGATAAGGTAAATCATGCTTGAGCTATGAAACTCCTACTACACACCCAAAACACTTATTTAACTGTGCTACTAATAAGTAGGCTTTTTGTAAAAATACAAATACACATTTACATGAATGGAAATACAACATGTATTTATGAAAAAGCTTTTGAGAACTTTCAGGTAAATACTATGTATGTTTTCTTATTCCATAAAGGCAATTTATTTTCTTTTTTCTTTTTTAGAATAAACAAAATACAAAGGTCCAAATTCATCTCTGCAGTAGTTCTATTGACTTCAGTCAGTTTTCACCAAAACCAGGAAGGCAATTTCACACAAAGGGTATCACAAAAACCTCTATTGCCAACCATTCAAAGGGCCAATTTGCAACATGTTGTGTGTAAGCAGTCCCTGCAAACCAGCATGGAATCCTTCAGCAGCTTCAGAGGAGCTGAATTGCACATTAGGCAATATTCACATTTCTAATGCCAAAACCTAGAAATCCATAGTTATCATAGATCCACAGAAATTCATAGATATCATTCATAGACTGCAATAATAATAATAATTAGGGAAAAATTGACAGACAAGTTACATCTGAAGAACCTTTTCCCAGCAAAATAGTGTATTAAAAAAACTCTGTGGGGGCACATCCACAGCCACTGTGACTCTGTGGTCTTCAATTCAAAGTCAGCCAACTCCTGAAGAATAAAAAAGTGGAGAGAAAGCATGCAAATGATGTACAGTTTTGTAACTCCTAAACCAATAGCTGCGCAAGGAATTAACGTCACATAGCCTAGGAAATCAGTTACTGTCAGGGAAATAGTCTACTAATTTATTAATTTGCAATGACTTTATTTTCTTATTTATTTATTTCTTGTCAGTTCTTCAGTAATGCAGTGAGTATAATGCAGCATCCCTTTGGACTAAAGAGGCAGGCCTTTTCAGGTAATCAGCTTGACAACTTGCAGCAATGGAACCTTAAGTTGTTGCTACATGGGGCAGCTCCACATCCCTTCCTCCTTCTCTTCCCAGTTCCTGTTCAAACTATGCTGGGCTTCCCAAACTGAATAATGATGTTGAATCAGGATTACACTGGAATGACTTCAGTCACATATCTCTGTATTTGTCTCCTTTCTTTGGCCTGCCTTTGCTTACTCCTTCTTCAGATGAAGTTCTTCATCTGACCTCTGCACATTTTCTTTCACCTTTCCTTCCCATCTATTCATCTCAGGAAAACCCCAAAGAAGTGCATTATTCTAACAAGTATTCCACAGCAAAATTTAGTGGCCCCTAGGACTTTTTCTTCCCCCTCGCCAGTTTTCAGTGCAGCCAGACAATTGATTAACTGAAAAGAACACAGTTATCATGAGGATGAAAAACGAACGTAGATGATAACCAAGAGCTGTCCAGCCTAGGGGAGAGAAATCTAATGTAGTGGTCTGGATCTCATGCAGTTTCACCCCTGGGCTTTGTGACAGGAAAGGCAGCTGGATCTCCAAATCTCATCAGGCCATGGGAAGATATGAGAGGTTAAAAAGTAACTATGCTTTGTATTCAAAGTCCAGGCAGGCTTCAATCTCTCAGAAAGGTCAGGCAGACCCATTTCAGTGGTTTCAAAGGGGCCTATGAAAGTCTGGTATTTTCATCAGCATTGTATAAAGACTGGTATGTTCATCATCTTTAGTGACTCATTTTGCACACAACTCAGTGCCTTATATCTGAAAGCAAAGCAATAAGCAGGTGGCAAGGAAAAGAAAATAAACCCCACCACCGTTTAGTAACTTCTTAAGTCAAAGGTTCCTTTGGATCAGTTATGTTTAGTAGGTACTAATGAACCTGTCTTACACAAAAGTCTAACCTCTTTTTGAAAAGCAAAACAAAACACAAGAAAATCACTTTTTATCTCCACAGTATCTTGTAGCAAAGAGTACCACAGTTTAAAGATGTAATTTGTTTTAAATCTGCTGCCTGATTTCCCCTGAGACCCCTCAAGAAAGTGACTTGAGAGTCACTCTCTTACTCTCTTTTGTCTAATCTCATCTTGCTCCTTCCTCGTACTACAAAAACAATTATTTTCCCATCTTAAAAAAGACTGCCCTTCAACTGTCACCTTATTTCTTTTCTCGTTTCTTCCAAACCTAGAGTTTTCTCTGTTCAAAAATGATTCTGAATCCTCCTCAACCTGAATTCCATGACATTAAGGCTGGCAAATTGCACTTGAGTCTCCCAAGAGGCTATTCCGTCCACCGAGGCACTGCATAAAACAGAAGCAGTGGCAGTAATTCCTCTTCCAGATGTGTTTTCTCTGGGAACAGCAAATTTTCACAAAGCTGCACCTTATTATTCTCTGCACAGCCAGCCTAGAATTTTCCTTTTGGGTGAAACCTACAGCCAACAATGCTGAGACTGCTGCTTGTTTTAATGGTCCCTTTAACTTCCTTACATCCATTTGATATATCTTCCTTTATTCTCTGAAACTTACCGAAACGTCTTTTTGTCCTGTGCTTGTGCCTCTCCTTGTACACAGAAGTCTTCTGTGCAGCAGAGATTCCCAGATGCTCAAGCAGTACTCCACATTCTGCACCCATTGTTTTGAATGTGAAATACGTACACATTTCCTCTTCATATGCAATGTGAATAAAACTTTGTCACAGGTAGAATGACACACAAGAAAAAAAAAAAAAATCCAGGGACCTATTAGCATGATGCCAGGTATATTTCATAGAATCATAGAATACCGGGCTGGAATAGAACTCAAGGATCATCTGGTTGAACATTTCTGGCAAAGCATAGTCTGAACAAGATGGCCCAGTGCCCTGTCGTGCTGAATCTGGAGTGTCTAATATTGGGGAACCCACTGCTTCCTTGGAGATGTTATTCCAATGGCTGATTGTTCTCATGGTGAAAAATTTTCCTCTTCTGTTCAGCTGGAATCTCCACAGGAATAACTCATACTCATTGCCCCTCATCTTCTCCACATGACTCCACAGAGTCTCCATCTTCTTTGTAGCCACCCTTTAAATACTAGAACATACTGACAAGGTCTCCCTTAAGTCTTCTTTTGTCAAGACTGAACAAATCCAGTTCTCTCAGCCTTTCCTCCGATGCCAGGCTTCCCAGTCCTTTGATCATCCTCGTAGTCCTTCTCTGGATCCCCCCCAGCCTGTCTACAATTATTTTTCATATATCGGGAACCAAAACTGAACAGAGTATTCCAGGTATGGCTTGACAAGTGCATTCCACAAGAGTGGAATAATGACTTTATCTCTAGTGGTGATGCCCATGTTGATGCAACCCACCATCCTATTGGCCTTCTTTGCCACAGAAGTACACCGCTCATATTAAGCCTGTTACCCACCAGCACCCCCAGGTCTCTTTCCACTGCGATGCTCCCCAGCTGAGTAGATCCCAGACTACACTGCACTCCTGGATTATGTTTTCCCAAGTGCAAGACCTTACACTTTTCCTTGTTGAACCTCATAAGGTTCTTGTTAGCTCAATCTTTCAGCCTATCCACATCGTCTTGCAGGGTGGGTTTCCCTTCCAAAGTGTCCACTTCGCCACTCAGTTTGGTATCATCAGCTAACTCCATCAGAGTACACTTGATCCCATCAGCCAGCACAAAGATATCAGTCAGCATTCTATGACATCAATCTCTCATTTTACAATATTTTAGCATTCTGTTCATGAAAGGGAAAAAGCTGATTTTTTTTTTTCACTGTAATAATAGCTTTGATGAGACCTAAACCCATTTTTCATTGTTGCTGCAAGTAAATGGCATGGTCATTGGATTGCTTGATTGGGGTTACCACCAAACAAGAGACTGAATTGGTGCATGTTGAGATGCTCATCACTCAGCTACTTGTTACTTCTCCGCAGAACTGCTGTCCCTTAGCATATGCCATTTCAGTTCCAGCATGACTGAAGAAAAATAAAAGTTCTTAACCCTACAGCGGGTTTAATTTCAGCAACTCTTATCCACTGTTCTGTGGGCAAATATCTTAGTCTCTAGAATGCCTCTGTTTCTTTTTTTTTCATGCCTAGTTTTGAGATAAAGGGCTATCTGCCTATCAGCCATGTCAACTGTGATTGTGACAGGCCTTTCTACTTCTAATACCTTTTGTAGTTTTCTGTTTATTTGGGAAAGATTCAAACACAATAGCAATGATCTTTTCCTCCACATATAGAAATACATTTTATAAACTATGAAGTATTGGAACATTATTCTCATACACAAAATGAAATACATACATTAATATCTGAAGTTCAAATTCCACCTAATAATAATAAAATTATACAATTAATAAACTAGGGAAAAGAATAAAATAAATACAAATGAGTATAGGGAAAATTCAACACCAAAAGGAGGAGAAAAGTATTAAGACTGACCCCAATGTGGCAGATATTGATTTGAGTAACTTAGGTCCTCTGTACAGAGATTTGTTTCAGCATCTGAGTTTGAGGTTCTGACACCAGAAACGTGTGAATTCTCAGTTGATTCTTTCCCCTTCAGAAGCCACCATAATTGAGCCATGAAAACTTTTTAACCTATGCAAAAATGTGCTTGTAAGTAGAGTAATACTGTGCACATAGATGAATACTCATTCATGCTGGACCTTTAGCAATAGACTTGCAAGTCACTGTCAGACAATTCGTTTCCATAAGATGCCTCATTTTTCTTACATAATTTAAGCCGCTCAAGGCATGAGCATTATCTTGACCTAAAAGAAAAAAAAAACAAACTCCATATACAGAGTTTTGTCTTACTCTGGCAAAAGTCCCCCATGAAAGAACTGATGTGCTTCAAACACCCCACTAATGGTACAGTAAATTACATTTTCTCATTTTGGAACAGTATAATAGATTTCTCTGCAGAGTGATTTATCATGCAACAATTAGGAACCCTAGGGAATTAGATGACCATTTTAAATTTTATCAGCTTGTTTCAATAAACTGTTAATGTGACCCTAATGTTTGGGAAGCACTTTAATATAATCAGATTTCAGTTGTTCAATCTACTGACATTAATGGCTACCTCATTAATCATAGGATTCTCACTGAGACCTCAGAGGCTCTGCTAAGTTCAGTGGACCAGTTCTTACAATAATAAAAACAACAAGCAATTTTCAACAGGGAAAAATTCTCACTGTAACTGCGAGACATTGTTTTTCGTTATACTCTGGGAGTTGAAAAGGTCATTGAATAATCCCCTAAAGCCTGGAAAAACAACTTTATTCTGTAGTTCTGCTCGATTCATAAATTGGTCAATTAAAAATGATACAGTCAGAAGAGCTGCAGTCTTTTGCCGTAAACAAATAATGTCAACCTAAGATGTAAAACATGAGAAGATGACTATGTAATAGACTATGCACAATTGGGTGTTACAGTTCAGAAAAGCTACCCCATGTACTCAGGGACAGTGATATTTACTTCCTGAAAGCACCTGCATTCCACGGTGATGGCTCTCACCTTGCTGAATTATTACTAATAAAGCTCAATAATCTGCAAGGCATTGCAAGAATACTGCAGTGTCTTCCCTGCCCTCATCAAAAATGTCATTCTGTTCTTTCAGATTGTTTTCCTGAGTAGTTTAATGGAAGACAATATGAATAATACCAAAGGCTTTGTCACCTTATCTTTTAATAAATCAGTAGCAATTCTCCTATCACATGCCCTTTTAGAGAGCGAAGAGATACAGTGTTAAAATTTGTGTCTTAGGCTCTAGGGAAAATTTTATGACTGCCCTCCTTATAAAGGTCTTGACCTTAAGTGTCCTTATAGCATATGTTAGGAAACACGCAGTCATATTTCAGTGCAAACCTTGAAGAGGTGTAGGGAGAGCTGGAAGGTGAGTCCTTTGCATGTGCAGATAACCAACCAACCACTTAAATATTATTCTTTCATTCAGAAAGTTAGAAAGAAGAAAGATGTGGGCATGGGATGCCAGGAGATATTGAAACAATTTCTGGGAAATTAGAAGAGCAGCAAAAAATTAATGGTATCATAAAAAGCTCTAAACTGAATTCAGGAGGAGATTTTTCCTTCTAGTTGCACAAGCTGGTTCAACAGCTGAAGACCAGCATGTCAGCCCTTGATGAACAGCACAATGTGGAAACTTCCATTCCTTCCAAAAGATAGCACTTCTTCTAATAAAGTATATTCTGGAAATGAAGGAGCCAATAATTGCTCATAGCTCTAGCACACAGCCTGAGCACGCCAAATAGCAGTAAGCATTGAAACAGTTAATTTTAAAAGTTAATTTTAATAGGTCTTTGTTTCCTTATCGATAATGCAATTTAACTTAGGTATATATAATTAATAAGTTATTCACCTGACAGTCAATACGGTTAATGTGTACTTAGTTTATTTGCTGAGTTAATCCTTCTGAAAGAGGAAAATGATAGTAAGCCAAAGAGGATATATATGGCATTGACATATTTATTCAATAGGTTGTTGGGGCTTCGATAAAATTAGGTTTACCAAGTTAGAGAGTCGGTTCTTTAAGGCATTAGCAAGGATCATGCATTTTGAGTCCTACTTTGTTAATGAAGATAGCAAAGACTACTGCATTTTAAGTCTCTTTTTCTAATGCACTCAAAACTGAAAAAGATTACTTTGATCTTATCAGACAGAAGTTTTCAGGGGAGGAAATGTCAGCAGCATTTTGGATAGTCTAGAAGTCCACAATGTAAAGCCACACAGCAGAGGTGATTGTTTATATAGCAACCAAGAAAGGGATACAGCATTCCCATCTATGTTTTCAAGGTCAGCGATAAAAAGCAAGGAACAGTAAATACCCCTGGATGACTAAGTATATATCCTGGCTGTCATAAGCACCACATGAAACACTTTCCTTAATGACTCTCTTAAAAAGGGTTAAATTACTTGCTACAAATGCTTCCATTGAAAGCTACTCCAGACCTTCTGCTTCCAAATGGTTAGAAATCTCTACAATCAGATAAAAATCATCCATGGTAAGATTTGTCATTGTGTTACTCTTCTATAAAATATTACTTTTATGAAATATTATAAAATAATCTTTTCATTATTTGACTAGCATGATCATCTAGCTTCAATATTCTCATACCAGGAATTCCCATTCCCTTGTCATACATTCCACCAAATTCCAAGTCTTCTAATTCACTGCCATACAAAATATTTCTTATTTACCCGAGCATCCAAAGCTTTTCATTATCTGTTCCAGATTAATCTAATTCTTCTGGAATATGGTTCATGAGTCTTGCAGAAGTGGTTTTAACAATTTTGGGGTGCAGAGAGCTATAACAAACACATAATGAACTGTTGGATTTGTAACTAGTATAGAAAAGAGGATTCTGACATTAAAAACTGAGAGGTGCTGAACATACATGTGCCTATAGCAGAAATTGTACAAAACCAGTAATTAGAGAAAGTAAACTCATGAGGTAAGCTATTGTATGGTAAGTTCTCAAAAGCTTATCTTCTAGTTCTGTATAGATTTTTAGCTTATCAGAAAAAAAACCCGTGGATAAAAACCCTGATGTAATTTAAAAGGGCCAATGTGAAGGAGTTGGTATTAGCAAAAGTGCAGATGTACTGCAGTGACAGCTATCATTAGAAGCTGGCTAAAAAGCTTGAAAGGTTCTGTAATACAGGGGCTTTATATAATATGCAGGAGCATAGCACAACCGAAGGTGCAAGAGATCAGAATGAAGATACAGGAAAATGACTGTCACTACAAGATTGGAGAGATGGAGACATTCTAATTTTTACTAAAATCCTCAAAAAAAAAAATTCATGCCAAAATCTGTTAGTGATTATACATATGGCCTTGGCTGACAGTCCAGTGCAGGAGTTACCTGATGTATGGCTTTATTGTGAAATGTGACATTTTTAGTACGTGTTATCGGCAGTGATCCATCACGGCATAATATGTAAGATTACCCACTGGAACCCAGACTTTTTGCTTCAGATGATTTTATTTATAGGTTGTGCAGGTGCAGATGAGGCAGTGAATCTAGGCTAGCAAATGAAGAGTAGAACAAACAAGCAACCTTCCTTCTGGATTGTACTTTGAGATAGATGGGGAACTGTCAGTCAAACATGTCATGTAAAAAAGCTAACACAAGCTATAAAAGGACACTTAACTCCTGGACACAGGTTTGGCTGTTTGCTCTGGATTTTGGGAGGGAGGGAGGTTCATAAAGGTTGGTGTTTCAAGGGAGGATAGTGTTGTTTGAATTTCATTTATTTTGTTCTTTCTGATTGCCATTTGGCAAGGAATGGCTTTGAACTCTTAATTGGATGTTTAGTTTTTATCAGAGCACCGATCCGACCTGTCCTTTCTCACTCTCCACCCTTTTCTTCTGCAGTCCCCACTTTACTGCTTTCTTCCTTCTCTCTTTCCTTTCATCTTCCATCCTGACAATAAACAGTCTGGAGCAGAATCCAGAGAGCAGAAATGGCTCTGATTCCCTTCCCACCCAGTAAAATGGCATCCAGATCCTGTCTCTAGCAATGAAAAAAGTAACAGAGCATGATTAGGCAAGAAGGAGGATTTTCCTCGACCAATTTTCCATGCTAAAGAAGATGCTCCCACATTAGCAGGAATGTTTTTGTACGAGGAGATGAGCACCAAGAAAGTAAGCAGCAGCAGCCTGGGAAGAGGTGGAGCCTGTGCAGAAAGGATGATGAAAATGCAAAGGATTAAGAGGCTGGTTGCCTCTTGATGCACCAGGTATTTATGTCAGTAATTCTCATTAGGTTTAATGTGAATAACAGTCACAAATCCCCTGGGGACTGAGAGAAGAACGGATTCCTTAATGTTTCCATGAGGAATACTTTGAAACCTTCATAAAACATTCATATTTGATGGAAAGGAAAACCTATTTTAATAAAACATGTTTACCACTATTATACAATCAGCAGTTGGCATTTTATCTACTTGAATATCATGTATAACATACTTGCATTGCCAGTATGTATTATAAGGCTAAGATCGCTTTACTTCATATTATTGGTTTGTTTATCTAACACTAACAGTTCATTTTACTGTAACCTCAAAATAAGAGTATTTTAACTAAGTAAGCCAGAATGGATCCAAGTTTATAGAAGTGCCTTTTTTTTTTTCTTTCTCTAAGATGCTCTTTCTGAATGTGGCTCCAAAGGCAGACATCTGAACCACGTAAGTGTTGAGTTTAAAGGGACTGTTACTTAGGGTTTACTTTACTGCCTTAAAGCAGATCAGTTAGGTCAGAATCCCTGGTGCTGGACACTGAAAAAAAATACAGCAGACGTTCCAAATGGTAGTTTGTTGACTAAAAACGGGTGTCACTGGACACCTGACATGCCATAAAGTACTTCATCAGGCTGCTTCAGAAGGCCCAAATGTCCTGCAGTCTCTGTGCCTTATATGCCACTCCTATGGGGAGGCTCTTAATACACCATGGCATACAAAATGGCATTAGATGCCTGTGTTCAGGCAGCTTAATCCCATCTTTAATACATCCACTGCTTCCAAAATGCATCTAGGAATGCTTGTGACTACACCCCCCTAATGTCCTTTGACTATAGAATGGCACAGGGCATTCATAAAACAATGCACAGTGCAACTTAAACTACCCAGGGTTGCACATACACATGGTACTGAAATACATGCAAACAATTCATAGGAGAGCAAGAAAAGCAAGCTCTGATCCATAAAAACCTTTCTCTATCCTGGTGTAATTATCTTCATATAATAAGAATATTCCAAGTCAAACTAACAAGTATCTATTGTTGATGAAACTTTAATTATCATAGGTTATTCTTAATTCTTGTGCATACATGTTAGAAATCAAGGATAAAATCTGTCCAAGTTCTGGTGCAGCTGTGTAGGTACAGGTGTGTGATCTTCAGTGTTTTATATACCTTTTAATGGTTACAGGCATTTCAGCCATTGTGAAACTAGGAGTAGTACGTGCTTAAAGCTCACGTATCATGAGTAAAATCTGCCACACTTCTTGAGGAAATGTTAAAATGTTCAACATCCGTGTTCTCAACACGTAAATAACACATTATAGGGCTACATTATGACCAGATTATATCTATTAGTTACTGCTGTGCACCATGTAAATCTCCAGATTCCCCTAGGAAATGAGAAAATCATTTCAGACTTCAATAACTAACAATCAGTTATTGCTCTGGGCAATAATAAAGCTGAATGCAATTACCTAAAGTGAAGTTAGCAGTGTAACAAATGAAATACAGATTTCTTTCGCTCCTAAAACAAATGTAGCATCTCCTCATCACACACTACTGCATGGTATAATAGGGTCTTCTAAACACTGTATTGTCTGAAGAGCCTATTTGAGATTTGAAATATATGTGATTAAAACTTATAAAAGTTACTTTTTATGACATCACTTGCATGATTAGTGCTAGAAAAAGACTAACTGGCTATGAAACTGCAAAAGTAAAGCACTCATTCTAGGAAAACAGATTTCAAAACAAGATTCTCTGCTCCCAGTAGTATTTCTCCTCGCACAGTAAAGATAATTTACCCAAAAGGGAAATAGAAAATTTCTGTTCATAAAATGCCTTTGATCAGATTTTTCTCAAAACACATTAGAGTTGTAAATGCAGCACTTCAGTCTTCATACTCATCCTACCTCCTGTCACATTAATTTATTATTTATTCTGCTAATGTGAAAATGTACAGTCTGTTAAGGAGGCAAAAAATGTTTTTATTTTAAGCTGATTTTTAAATGAAGTGTTTGAGAACTGAAGTCCCTAGAAGCTAGAACTTTTCTTAACTTAGCACTGGATTGTATAATACAAAGCATATGCATAAATGTTTGCAGAATGAGGATTTCTGCATGTAACTCTGCAATGAGTAATATTTTCAGTAAGAATAAAGAGATTAGATACCAGATGAAAGAAAAATATGCACAAAAGTATTCTAACTAATACTGCTTTTCAGCTATGCTACTTTTTGCCTTGTTATGTAGGGTAAGTATTAACTCCCCATGTTGAATTATTGCTAATAAATCATTCCCATGTACTTTCTCTTTGTCACTACAGAATTCAAGTGTCCACTATTTTGTTGTTGCAGGGTAGCTCATTAATGCTACATGAAGCTCATTCTCAGAAATTTTCAGGCAAAGAATATTTTTTTTGTTTTACATTTTTGTGGCATATAGTTCAACATATCATTAGCATAACCAGTATTAGTAACAATATATTTACAAACATGTCAAAGCAACTCCAGTCAGATCTGGCTGCCCTTCATCTGGGTAAAAGTTTTATTGGAATAAAGATACAGATTCAGTTATGTTCTAAGCAGATGAAAGTGAAAAGATGGCTCATTTTGGCTTTACTAACCCTGAAAATATCCTTTTAGGGTAATTCTAGCTTATATTTAGATAATTCTGATATAAATCTCATATAAAAGCAATAGAATCCACACAGCCATTAAAGCAGGGCAGCATCAAGAAGAGCCATGATACACAGCAGTTAGGATAAAACATTACAGCACAAAGCTGCACCATTTTGGGTCAGTATTTTCTTAGTTAACTGGAGCAGTGCTTGGCAATTATTTGTAAGGTTGAGGAGTTGCAGCTTGTTATTACTCAGCTGTTATTCCACCCCCTGCAAAACAAGGAGAATGGGGACATTCTCTGTGAATGCCGTCCGCCATTATGAGCTTAAGATTAAGCATCCAAACTCTGGGTTTGATAACATTTAGATACAGTTTTGATAGGGGACGATGAAACTCACAACGCTGTGTCACAGTCCAGGGGAATTAAGGAACTAATCACGTTACGTCTCTCCACTCGTGGCCAGCCCAGAAACATGGGTTATGTCTTTATGTCTTACTTAGGCGGTTTGAAGTGCTGACAGAGAAAGCATCCACACTGTCCTTGAATTCATGCTGTGTAAAAATCCCATCTACTTCTTCTAGCAGGTGATGCCAGAATCTTTCTAGGAAGGATCGTTCTGCCTCGTGTCAATCACTACCAAAGCAAAAAGGTGTTCAGGAGGCCAGTCCTGCCAGACACAACATGCCAGCCACAGGCAAGGGAGTTGCTACCATCTTCCTCCCCAACAGCAAGAAAGGACCAAGGGCAAATGTGGAGCGGAGGGCAGCCTTGACACCACTCCCACATTTCAGCAGCCTGCAGCCACAATGCATCCCATCAATGAGACAAAGGCTGTAAAACTAAAAGACCTGCTTTCAGATTGTGAATTTGTTATTAAGCCAATTAGGAAATTTTGGCCGTCCATTTGTGTCTGTAGGAAGAAATGGTAAAATGTGACTTTCCTGATAACAAAACAACAGAGCATCTATTAAGAAATAGATGGTGAACCATAAAAAGTAGCTATTATTGAAGATACACTTCTGCTCAGGTTTTGCAGGGAATGAGTGCAACCTACACACATGTTACAGTTTTTGCCAAAGCTCCAGTTAAAATATAAATTCATTTTGATAAAAAATGAGAACAGGAAGGTTGTCAGGTAGTAAATAAAATTGAAGATGGAATTAATATAGCATGATAAGAATCTGTTGCTAATATGGAACCATTAAGACATTTTTTAATGAAGCCAAACAAACTATTACAAGTAATACATACAAAGATGGGAGGCTTTATCCTGAAAAACAATGATTAGGAACTATTATGGTCACTGATTCCCAATTATTTAATGTAGTTTACCAAAACAAAGCTTTGATAAAGCATGTGCTCAGTTGTTGCATATAAAAAAATGTAATAAACTCATAGTCAGGGTTAATGACATGGTTTAATTCTATTTGTCACTGATGGGATCATTTTCGGAATAACTCATGCACTTCTATCTTCTGTATTTTCAAAAGCACTTTGAAAAATTAGACAGACCCCAGCAGACAGCTGCAAACATTATGTGAGAGCTAAAGGAAAGTCCTATTAGTAAGAAATTTCAGTAAAACTTCTCAAATCTCAGTAAGTAGTTTATTAAAGGAGAGTTAGACTGGGGTCTGATTATAGTGTATAAGCACCTTCATGGTAAAAAGATACTGAAGACTCCTCTTATCAGATAAAGATAGAACAAGAGTCAATGCCTGAAGGAGGGAACGAAATACATTTAAAAGAGAAATTAGGAACAACTATCTTTGGCTGTTATCCATTGATCTTAACTATGAAGGCAATTAATTGTGGGAACAAACTGCAGCAGAAAAATGACTGATTCTCCATCGCTGGATTTCCATAACTTCTTGGCAGAGTGTACAACATTTTCATACTCATGTCCCAGTGCCCAGCAAACCTAAGCACAACAGTAGGTGGGCAAGGTTTAAATTCACAGGATATACACACTGTGAAATCAATGATCTAACCTTCACTTCTGACTGTAAACTACTAATCTGGGGAACATGGGCACTGTTGTATTAGTGTGCATAATAAACTATACTTTCTCTTAAATACAACCTGTCAAAACGAGTGAGACAAAGCTCTGCAGGAATCATACTTATTTTGGTCTGAATCATGTATCCATTTAATTGAATAATCTTGTTACCCATCCATAAAATGTATGAAATGTATAGAAGTTAACACTGCTCACATGAAAGAAATATTAACTGAGAAGAAATATTTCTAAGCAGCCTTAACTATGATATAAATGCTACCCTAATGGTAGTAACCATAAAATGACATAAAATATTTTTTAAAAAGAGACAAATGTCATACTTATCCACTTGAGATGCAAATCTATATATATACAGAGTAATTTCTGGCTAAATTACAAATTTCCTGTCAGGAAGGGGTAAAAGCAGGGCTCCTCCACAAGCCAGGTTGGTCAGGAGCTGCTGGCAGCTGCAGGACAGGCACTGCCCTCACAGGCAGGACCCAAATCGACAGCATCTACATGTGATGGGCAGAGCAGGGGAGACACCTGGGTCCACTGATCATCACAGATAAGGCAAAGGAAAGAAGCAGGTCCACAGCCCAGCAAGAACCTCTGTTTTAAAGTTGCAGCCTGAT
The DNA here is from genome assembly GCF_017976375.1 of Cuculus canorus. Taxonomy (NCBI): domain Eukaryota; kingdom Metazoa; phylum Chordata; class Aves; order Cuculiformes; family Cuculidae; genus Cuculus; species Cuculus canorus. Next base: position 26,583,543 of record NC_071402.1, read on the forward strand.
TTTTTGTTTTGTGCACTCTTCTTTTTTTGTTTTTTGGAAGCTGCAAATAATTGCTCTTTATTTCCACTCTTTCTGCAAGCAATGACTTTGTGTCCCTTTTCTCATGTTATCTTTTTCTCCAGGATGAAAAGCTTTAATCAATTTAATCTTCTCTTGTACAGTAGCCAAATCTCATCATCCTTGTTACCCACCTCCGTAATGTTTTGTGGGTTTGTGTCTTTCCTGAGACAGTGTGACAAGGCTCAGTATTCAAGATGGAAATATGTTGTTACATATTGTGGTATAACGATGACTTCTGTTTTGTCCTCTGCTCCTTTCTAAACAATTCTGATTATTCTGTTTTGATTATTGAACCTCTGCTAAACACTGAGTTGATATTTTTAGAGAACTATCCACAGTGACGCTAGGATTTCTTTCTTGAACAGTAAAAGCTCACTAAGACTGTGTCTATAGCAGTACATTGAACCCTGCTCCTGGGCACTTAAATTTGACCACATGCGCTACTAAGCAGCTAAAACAGTCCCAAACAAAGTATTAGCTAGCTCTCTCCCAAACTATTCCCAAGCTTCCAAACTATTCAAGCTTCCTGAAGCAGGAGTCATAATTCAGCAGGAATGATTACTAGAAGGTAGTCTGTAGCCACACTGTTCTAGAAGGTTAGAGGGAACGCTTTGTAACATTATGGGCATGTGCCATGACCTTAGCATGAAAACCAGCTCTGGGTAAACCTAACATACAAGTGTGTTTCTTAGGAGACAAAAGCAGGACTGGTAAAACTGTGGGCTCTTTGCTTAATGAGACGGGGGCCCTAATTACACAGGACAGGGTAAACCCTGAGGTATGAAAGAACTTCTTTGCCTCACTCTTTACTAGTAAGATGGGCCTTCATGAATCCCAAGTCCCAAAGATCTGAGGGAAAGGCTGTAGCAAGGAAGTTGTGCCCTTGGAGGAAAAAGATCAGATCAGAGAATACTAAGCAAACTGAACATACATGCATCCATGGGCTCTGTTGGTATGAAGACATGACTACTGAGGGAGATGCTATTGTAAGTCCACTCTCAATAATCTTTGATTGACCATGACAACTGGGAGAAGTGCCTGAAGAGTTGAGGAAAGCAAATGCCACTCCTATCTTCAAGAAGGACAAGAGGGAGGACTAAGGGAACTACATGCCAGTCAGCTCACACCGATCCCTGGGAAGGTGGTGGAGCAGTTAGTTCTGGAAAACATTTCCAGGCACACTAACAACAAGAAAATCATCAGGAACAGTCTACATGGCTTCACCAAAGGGAACTCCAAACTCATAAACTGCTATGATGAAATAACTGGCCTGGTAGACAAGGGGAGAGCAGGGGATATTGTCTACTGGACTTTAGTAGGGTCTTTGACACCATCTCCCAGAATATCCTAATAGACAAGCTGTTGATGTCTGGGCTGGATGAGCAGTGAGGTGGGTTGAAAACTGGCTGAATGGCTGGGCCCTGGGGGTGATGATGAGTGGCACAAAGCCTAGTTGGAGGCTAGTAACTAGCAGGGGTCAAGACTGGATCCAGTCCTGTTTAACACAGCATCATAGAATAGTTTGGGTTGGAAGGGGCACAATGTACCCTCAGCAAGCCTACTGATGACAGTGTTATTGTCCTTTATTTGTATGGATAGTTATTTTTCCTGTGGTTTATGTGGAGTTCTTATTGCTGGATTTCATCAGCCATTCTAAAATGCAGTCCCTGAACATCATGGGATATTTCTGCTAATCTTTGAATTTTTACTTTTGATTGCTTTTAATTATTTAGTATAGTCAGAAAATTTTGTTGCTTTACTATTGTACTGACCTGCATGAATCCCAGACAGATCATTGTGAATATGCCACTGCCTCATTGATACAAAACCAGCTGTTATTTCTATCTATTTTTCTAGACTTTAAACAAGAGAAGTAACTTCCCTTTTATCTCAGTTTTCCAGCTATAATATTTTGACCAGTCACCCTTATCCACACTTTCAGATGACTCTTTCAAAGAACTCTAACAGGCACAGGAAGCGCAGCCCTCACTTACAAAAATCATAAGATATCTTCCTCCATAATTAATATCCATCCAGTTCTATATTCTACTGTAGTTTCAACCATTTTCCCTGATACACAAGTCAGATGTGCTGATCTTCCCAGCTGCTGTGTGTCTTACTTCCCACCTGTAAAACTCTGTGGCTACCCCCTATCTTACAGGCTTGCAATGAAAATCAATCAATTTATGTTTCCGAATTACTTAAATATGGGTGTTATGAATGACTACAAGACATTTAAACTGTTGAGAGGACTCCAGTAAGTAGTAAATAAAAAGGAGAGACTGATAGCAATAAGAAATAAAATACTGAACTACTTATTATTGTTGTGTGCTGAGTAGAAGCATGAAATGTAAAGCTTGGTGGGATGATTATCATCCCCTAGTTTGTTTTACAGCTTTTCAAAAGCCAGGAGACATACTCATTGAAAAAGTCTTCTCTTCTGGGAGTTCAAAAAATATCTACTCAGTAAAACAATGGAGAATCCAGTATAATGTTTAGAAAAAGTGTATGTCTTCTTTCTACTCTCACTTTGTCGAGCTTGAATTCCCAGCTATGAGCTCTTTATATACATATTATTTCTAACGGTGTATAAAGGTTATGGAGTTCTTTGTTACTATATTTTGATTGCTCAGATAGCTCTTCATAGATGGTGATGAGAGCATACAGTAAATTTCCACTGTTGCATTAAACAGACTGAAGTTCATGACGCTGAGGTCTTACAGAGTCTCCTCAGCTGGATATCCAATGGGACTTTGGCATCTAAGTGCCACTTTCAGTGATAAAACTATTACTCCAACATTTAGTTGTCCCTTAGATACTAGACTCCCGAGAGTTGCTGTATCAGCATGCCACTTTCATTGGCATGACAGCATTTGGTCTGGTGGCACTTGTCAGGTCACACCTTAAACAAAATTTTACAAGGATGGGACTCTTCATGGAGAAGAAATTCCTGTTTTACTTTGCAGCCCAGAGGAAAGGGTAGTCACCTGGTGGGAATTGTTTTCAGCCCATCCTTCTACTTGATTCAAAAGACAGACTGGATTTCAGGACCCACACTTGCTAGGAGAGGGCCCTAAGGGTTCTGTTCCTGGGTAACTGGCTGTATGAGGAAAAGTTCTTTGTTTCCCCTACTGATGTGTTCAACTCTGTATTAGCTAATGGAATTGTAATGTAGAAAGGGAGGCATTGCATAATTCAGTTAACACACACATCTGGGATGGGACAGAAGTGAGTTCACTTCCAAACGTAATGGAATATTCCATTATTCATACAAAATAGAGATTTCTGAGGGAAAGTGAGGAGAACTGTATCAACCTACTAATTTGGGACACTATCCTGCAAGATGGAGAACCTGGCTCTCAAACTATAATACAAATAATTTATAAAATTATTAATAAGTTTTCATTTCCCAGATGACCACATTAATATTTGGAGGCAGAGCATTTCTTTGGTTAATTTTAGCATGGCAAAACTCACTCATGGCAAAATTCTTCGACGTTGAGCTTATTCTTTCATGCTACACCAGATACCTACTATGTTAATACCTGATGGGTTATTTTTTGTTAATAAATGAACCAAAATAGGGTCCCGGTGATTTTCAAAATATATTATTTTTGCCCAATATGAAATGTATCATTTATCTAATTAAATCAGTAAATACAAAAATCTTCTCCCACAACACAGATGACAGTTGTTGAAGTGTAAGAACTGTATGTATTATATAGAATCATATTTCCAAGGACTGTATTAGAAAAAACATCATATATTACAATGTTATTAATCTTCAGTTTGAATTGGGACATATACGTATATACTTAAAATTATTCAGGTATATGGAGATATTAGAGTGTTCAAATTAAGTTTCTAAGACCAGTCTCTATTATATAGGAAATCTGTTCACATTGTACAATACAAACAAGGAGGGGAGGTATTCTGCAAGGTCCCCAAAGAAATTACAGCTTACCTCTGTCTTGTATTAGGGCCTGTTCCAAATAACTCTGAAGTTTTGAATTGACTCAACAAGCTTTGGATATGGCCTTAAAGTAGGAAAACCTTTGTTGAATGTTTATAGATAACCATTCAGTCTGTGCTGGCTTAAGAAAAGAAAAAGGAAATAAATTAAATGCATATTCCAGTGACATAAACCTCATGAAGAATTAACTAGGATAAGCACTTATTCTAGCTGGTGCACTGTCGATCTGAACAAAGCAGACAAAAATAATAATTAAAACATAGCTTCATGCTGAGACGAAACTTTCAAGAGTGTCTACTGTGTTAAGCTTATGATTCTTCTAGTTTTGTATTCGCAAGCATAATTATGTCCCAGAGGCAACAGGAGCTAGTGCTTGTCAGTCCCTATTTCCCCCTCCGATAGGAGATTAATTTCTTTACACAGAAATCCAAAAGTTGATGCCAGAGCAATAATAATAATGTAAACAAGTCCTTTATTCTTTTAATCTGGAATGCATAATTTAATGGCACAGTTGTATAAATAATGAAAATACCACATCTACTTTAGACAATTAAGGATAAACTGAAGGTAACATTTAATGTAGTATTGATTGACTGTATCAACAAAATCACGGCAGACATCTTTATGGATGATAGTAGTTAGGAAAATGCTACCAAGTCTATCAATACAGATTAAGTAGTAGAGGGATGGAGCAGACTTGATGGCTCAGAGTACTGGTAATGGAATATGGAGCCTTTCACCTCCAGCACACTGACTCGAGCCAGCCTAGGTCAGCCTGTGACTGCAAGTCATTACCATCAGACGGCTCTTCAGTGAAATGAGTTTGTCCTAATGGCAGGCTGTCTGCATCACAAAATGCACCATCTATCATGACTGACACTGTGTGGATATTTTCAGCTGGAAGGAGGGAATGTGTTCTGCATCCCTTCTATCCCCATGGGAGCAGGTGTAAGGACAGTTCTTCAGGGTGCTCTTCTAGGGGCTATGCTGCAGAGGTTTTAGGAATGCCCAGTTTTAGGGACCATAGTGCTAAATATTAACCAAGCAAAGAGCAAGAGGAAGGCACCCATGCTGAAGAGATTGCAAATGAAATGTAAGACAGGACGTGAACTAATGGATGGAAATGAAAAATACAGGAGAAACATGATTGGAGTAAGCTCAGCACATCAATGTCCTCAAGTTAGAGTAGCTATTCTGCTGTACTTATGTTTTTGGATGCATTTGAGAGTCATAGTGTTACATGGGGGAAAGCACAACAGGGTTTGTTAAAAAAAAATTGAATATAGGACAGTGGAACCAGTATCCTAGGTCAGTCAGAGGTGAGAAGCAACATTTAATGCTAAGCGAAAACAAAAGAGGGTAGGAATAAAGGATTTCAAAATGAAGGCAAAGTGCACACAGAGGCAGTGTAGAGCTGGGAGACACTGGAGAGGTGTAAAGTGGGGAGTGACATGGACAAAGGGATGAGCTAAGGGGATTATTTCTTTCAGCAGTAGTTCTGGTTGGATATGAGCAGAACAAGACTTTATCTGTCAAAGCCTCCAGAAACAACATTGTTAGGAAGTGACAGGAGCATAAAGAGAGTTCTAGCTTTGTGGCTGGATGGGGAATACTGTATGTTTTAGAAGTTCTGGAGAAAGGTATTACCTGAAAGATGTAACAATAGCCCAAACAGTAGTATCAATTAAATAGCTGTTTTATTGGCAACATTCACACTGCAGTCCTGGATGGAAGACGGGGCAAAAGTCTTACTCATAGTGACTGCAAAAAGGATGAAAGAACAGTAATTAAGAACATTTTTTCACATCTTTGAGCTTAACCTGATGGTTAGACATACATGAGGAGACATCACATTAGACAGTAGACAAGTTGTTGCATTTTGGGGAGTTAGCTTTCTATATGTTAAATTAATCTGTGTTGTCAACTTGGAACAAAGATGTTGAGCATCATTTTCCAACCTTTTATCTACTGAACTCTAAAAGCTCAGGGACTGCTTCTAGCTCTGCAAAAGATAAATAAGAAAAGGAAGCCTATTTTTCAGTAGGCTTAACTTCTATTCAAAAATTTGTCACAAATCATTAAGCTGAATTTCACTGCACAGAAAGAGAACAAAAAGGGACAGATTCTTGTCAAATTGTCGGAGTAAGGCTGAAGATCTTGAAAAAAAACCCTCAAAAGCAGGGGGAAATCCAGCAAAAGACAATCACTGAAAACAACAGTCCTATATTTCCTTCAAAATTTTGTGCAATAAACCCCTGTAAGTTTAAAAAACACTTTTGGACTTTTAAATTCATCTGCTCAAGGAATATGGCACCAAACCGATGAATATTGCAAGATCAGTAAAATATTCCTCTCTGATAGATATACACGTATAGTTACATATTTAGTAATTGAATCCCTTCTGCATTTATACCTGTAACAGACAGGTTATAAACATCCAGGGACACATATACTCCACCCAGGCTGGTTCTTACTCTACAAAACACAGCAAGCCTGTTAGTAGTACTTTCTATCATCTAAATGTCAACTGCTCTTCTGATGATTCCACCAATGTGCATGCCTTCCCTGCAGAAGAAACCTCGCAATGGAAAACCAACATTTTTCCAGTAAAAGAATTCCTGTTAAGAACGAAGAAATTAAATTCAGTGGAACTGAAAATAGTGAAAAATTCTCAGTGGTTGTAGAGTTCGTTTTCATGAAGTCATAACTCCTTATGACTTCTCCTCTATGGATTCAATATTGAGGCTGCTGGGCATACACAGGTTTATTACTTAGAATAACCTGGTAGTGAAATGAATATTGTAATTAGGTGAAATTAGGTGAAACTGAACTAGGGCTAAATTTATTGCTGCAAGGACTCACAAGGACAAACTCCACAGCAGTGGTTCAGGTAACGCAAAGTCATGTGTAACAGCTATTTGAACGTGATTGCTGTTTGCACAAAATGCTACGTACAAGTGTCCATGAGCATAATCATAACTTGGGTTTAACTGAATGATACGAAACCATCTAGGAATCAAATTAAATGATTAAAATATTTTACATACATGTGATTCTAGGCTTACTATTAAGAATAGGAATGAAATAAAATGTTGATTAAAATTCTGAACAAACAAAAAACTCAGAGGTGGTGTCCATGGTGCATATGAGTGTGACACCCCTCATCCCCCAGGGTACAAGACACATTGGGAAGACACAATACCAGGTTGTGCCCTGTGAGCTGCCATGTTCAAAGAAGCTAAACACCCTTAGTGTGAGATTTCTTGGCAGAAAAGGTACAAATAAGGCTTTGCACCTCATCACTCAAAACCAGGATTGGCTGTATTTCTAAGAAAGCTGTCTCATTTCAGCCATCCATTAAGGTTGCCTGCAGAAATGACTGGGGAAAATGCTGTGGTTTGGTATACATGCCAGGCACAAGCTCTGATTAATCAATTTCTTTGTAGGCTCCTTCTCCACTCAGTATGCATGTCCTCTAGAAACATTGGAAAATTCGACTTTCACTTCCTAAGCCGCAGAGGTAAACAAACGCAAATATTTCTTTTTTTGTGTATTTTTCCTTTCAGAGGAGTGTTACACTTGGTTATCAACTGATGTTTAGCAGGAGGCAAAGCATGCACTTGCAATGCTAATCAGAAAGCTGTTCCAAGAGTCAGTGGCTTACTTCTTACGCTGAAGTAAACCCCAAGCACACATACAGGCTGGGTGGAGAATGGATTGAGAGTAGCTCTGAGAAGAAGGACTTGGCTCTGCTGGTGAATGAGTAGCTCAACGTGAACTGGCAATGTGTGCTTGCAGCCCAGAAATCCAACTGTATCCTGTGCTGCACCAGAAGACGTGTAACCAGCAGGTCGAAGGAAGGGATTCTCCCCCTCTACTCCACTCTGGAGTACTACACCTCATCTGGAGTGCTGCACTCAGTTCTGGAGTTCACAGGACAGGAAAAACAGATCTGTTACAGTCGAACCCAGAGGCTCATAAATATGACCAGAAAGTTGGAGCACCTCCCATATGAGGGCAGGTTGAGAAAGATGGGCTTTTTGAGCCTAGAGAAAAGACAGCTCCATTGAGTCCTTATAGCAGCCTTCCAGTATTTAGAATGGACCTACAGTAAAGCTGCGGAGGGCCTCTTTATCAGGGATTGTAGTGACGGGATAAAGATTAACCGTTTGAAGCTGAAAGAGAATAGATTTAGATTAAGTATTAGGAAGAATTTTTTTTACTGTAAGGGTGGTAAGGCACTGGAACACGCTGCCCAGAGAATCACACAGAATCACAAGGTTGGAAAGGACCCATTGGATCATCGAGTCCAACCATTCCTAACACTCCCTAAACCATGTCCCTCAGCACTTCATCCACCCGTTCCTTAAACACCTCCAGGGAAGGCGACTCGACCACCTCCCTGGGCAGCCTGTTCCAGTACCCAATGACTCTTACTGTGAAGAATTTTTTTCTGATATCCAACCTGAACCTCCCCTGACGGAGCTTCAGGCCATTTCCTCTTGTCTTGTCCCCTGTCACTTGGGAGAAGAGGCCAGCTCCCTCCTCTCCACAACCTCCTTTCAGGTAGTTGTAGAGAGTAATAAGGTCTCCCCTCAGCCTCCTCTTCTCCAGGCTAAACAACCCCAGCTCTCTCAGCCGCTCCTCATAAGACTTGTTCTCCAGCCCCCTCACCAGCTTTGTTGCTCTTCTCTGAACACGCTCCAGAGCCTCAACATCCTTCTTGTGGTGAGGGGTCCAGAACTGAACACAGTACTCAAGGTGCGGTCTCACCAGTGCTGAGTACAGAGGGAGAATAACCTCCCTGGACCTGCTGGTGACCCCATTTCTGATACAAGCCAAGATGCCGTTGGCCTTCTTGGCCACCTGGGCACACTGCTGGCTCATGTTCAGTCGGCTGTCAACCAGCACCCCCAGGTCCTTCTCTTCCGTGCAGCTCTCCAGCCATTCTTCCCCCAGTCCGTAGCGCTGCATGGGGTTGTTGTGCCCCAAGTGCAGGACCCGACATTTGGTCTTGTTAAACCTCATGCCATTGGTCTCGGCCCAGCAGTCCAGCCTGTTCAGATCTCTTTGCAGAGTCTTCCTACCCTCCAGCAGACCGACACTTCCTCCCAGCTTAGTGTCATCTGCAAACTTGCTGAGGGTGCACTCAATGCCTTCATCCAAGTCATTGATGAAGACATTGAACAGAGCTGGACCCAGTACTGAGCCCTGAGGAACCCCACTTGTAACTGGCCTCCAGCTGGAGTTAACTCCATTGACCACCACTCTCTGGGCCCGGCCATCCAACCAGTTTTCAACCCAGGAGAGTGTGCGCCTGTCCAGGCCAGAGGCTGACAGTTTCTGCAGCAGAATGCTGTGAGAAACTGTGTCAAAGGCTTTACTGAAGTCCAAGAAGAATACATCCACAGCCTTTCCTCCATCCAGTAGTTGAGTGATTTTGTCATAGAAGGTGATCAGGTTAGTTTGGCAAGATCTGCCTTTTGTAAACCCATGTTGACTGGGCCTGATCACCCGGTTCTCTTGCATGTGCTTCATGATAGCACTCAAGATTACCTGTTCCATGACTTTCCCCGGCACTGAGGTGAGACTGACAGGCCTGTAGTTCCCGGGATCCTCTCTGCAACCCTTCTTGTATATGGGCACAACATCAGCCAGCCTCCAGTCTAGTGGAACTTTCCCAGTCAGCCAGGACCTCTGGAAGATGATGGATAGGGGTTTGGAAAGGACATCCGCCAGCTCCTTCAATACTCTTGGGTGGATCCCATCCAGCCCCATAGACTTGTGGGCGTCTAGCTGGGCAAGCAAGTCTCTAACCGACTCCTCTTGGATCATGGGAGCCTCAATCTGCCCCTCTAACTCTTGGGTTTGTAAACAGAAGGAACAACTTTCTTTGCTATTAAAGACTGAGGCGAAAAAGGCATTAAGTACCTCAGCCTTGTCCTTATCCCCTGTCACTGTTATTCCTTCTGCATCCAATAGAGACTGGATATTCTCCCTCATCCTCCTTTTTCTGTTAATGTACTTGTAGAAACACTTTTTGTTGTTTTTCACAGACTTAGCGAGTTTTATTTCTAGTTGGGCCTTGGCCCTCCTGATTTTTTCCCTGCACGATCTCACTTCGCCCCTGTAGTCCACCCAAGATGCCTGTCCTTTCCTCCAAAGCACACAGAGCTTCTTCTTATTATTGACACCTCTTGAGATCTCCCTGCTCCACCAAGCTGGCTTTTCCCCCCCGCTGGCTCCTTTTCCGGAACACAGGGATGGCCTGCTCTTGAGCTGCTAGGATTTCATTTTTCAAGAGCGCCCAACCCTCATGGGCTCCCTTGCCCTGAAGGACTGTTTCCCACGGGACTCTGCTAATCAACTTTCTGAACAGGCCAAAGTCTGCCCTCTGGAAGTTTAATGTGACTGTTTTGCTAACCCCCTTCTTAATCCCACCTAGAACTGAAAACCCTATCATCTCATGATCGCTTAATCCCAGGCGTCCTCCAACCGTCAGGGCGTTCAAGGCCAGGTTGAATGAGGCTTTGAGCAACCTGATCCAGCAAAAGGCGTCCCTGTCCATGACAGTGGGGTTGGAACTGTATGGGCTTTAAGGTCCCTTGCAACCCAAAGTGTTCTGTAATTCTACGACTTCCCTGTTGCAAGGACCTGGCATCATCTTAAGGTGGTGAAAAGATTACCTGACAGGGTTAATCCCATGTATTATGTTTTTAGGACCTTAAAAGTAAATCAACCCTGAAGCAGCCTTGTAATGGTGATGATGTGGAGGTGACTAATTGCTTCTCATTCTACGTTTCTGACACAGGCAGGCAAAAGAGCAGTACAACCCGAGCTAGGGATGCAAAGGGAAGATGCTGACCGAGTTGGGGTTGTTCAGCCTGGAGAACAGAAAGCTCTGCAAGGACTTTATAGAGACCTTCCAGTACCTGAAGGGGGCTGCAAGAAAGCTGAGAAGGGACTGTTTACAATGGTTTGTAGGGATAGGACTAGGAGCAATGGGTATAAACTGGAAAGGGGCAGATTTAGACTAGACATAAGGAGGAGAGTCCTGGAGCACATTGAAGATAATATCTTAACCCAACTGATAGAAACCCCCACCCAAGGGGATGCAATACTGGACCTGATGGTCACTAGTATAAGTAAACTCATCAGTGACTTTAGGATTGGAGGCAGCCTGGGCTGCAGTGATCAGCTGGAGTTCAAGGTCCAGAGGGACAAGCAAGGAGTATAGCCAGGACCCTGAATTTCAGGAAAGCAGACTTCAAGCTCTTCAAGGAGTTACTTGGTAGGACCCCCTGGGAAATCGTCCTCAGGGACGAGGGAGCAGAACAGAGCTGGCAAATACTTAAGCATGCTTTCCATGAAGCGCAAAGGCACTCAGTCCCTGTATGTAGCAAATCAGGCACAACAGGAGAGAGATCAGCGTGGCTGAGTCGAGACCTGCTGGTCAAACTCAAGAAGAGGGAACTGCACAGGCAGTGCAGGCAGGAACAGGGAACCTGGGAACTGTATAGGGACGCTGCCCAGTTGTGTAGGGGTGGGGTCAGGAAGGCCAAGGTGCAGTTGGAGCTGGACTTGGCAAGGGAAGCGAAGACAAGAAAAGCATCTACAGATATATCAATCAGAATAAAGTTAAAGAGAAGCATCCCCACTAATGGTTGAAAATGGTGACCTTATATCAACAGATGAGGAGAAGGCTGAGGTACTCAACAACTTCCTTGCACCAAACTTCACTGACAACTGCTCTCCTCACCTCTCCTGGATCAATGGACAACATGATGACCAGGGGGTTAAACCCCTCCCACTGTAGGGGAGAATCAGGTCTGTGACCATCTGAGGAACCTGAACGCATATAATTCTATGAGACCTTATGAGATGCATCCGTGAATCCTGAAAGAACTGGCTGATGTAGTCGTCAAGCCACTCTCCACAATCTTTGAAAGGTCATAGCAATCAGCAGAAGTCCCTTCCCACACAAACTATTCTATGATTCTATTGCTCTTCGCTATGGAGGTGGTGAAGCACTGGCCCAGGCTGCCCAGGCAGTTGTGGCTGCCCCATCCCTGGAGGTGTTCAAGCCCGGCTTGGATGGGGCCTTGGGCAGCCTGGTCTGCTGGGAGGTGTCCCTGCCCATGGCAGCGGGGCTGGAACTGGATGACCTCTAAGGTCCCTTCCAACCCAAACCACTCTATGATTCCAAAATCTCCACTACGGAGCGTCCAGTCTCTCCCAAAGCATCGCCCCCGGCACCGGTGCAGGCAGGGCCGGTCGCAACTGCCGGGACAGCCCCAGCCTCGTCGGGGCGGGCGGGAGGCGGGGCGGCGGGGGGCGGCCCCAGGAAGTCTCCCCGGCCGAGACAGGAGGGAGGAGGCGGAGCTCTTGCCGCTCGGCCCGAGGTACCGCGCCGCTTCCCGGGGTGGGCGAGGGGCCCGCGGCCGCCGAGCCGCGCTCGTCACGGCAGCCGCCCCCCCACCCCGCCACGCCTCGGGGCACGCGGCCGCGCCGCCGCCATTGGCCTGCGGGAGGGGGGGCGCGCGTGGCAGCGTTCGCCGCCGCCATTGGCCGCGCGGCCAGGCGGGGCGGGGCGTGGGCAGAGGGGCCGCGCAGGTCAGCGGCCGCGGCGGGTGGTGGGAGGAGGCGCTGCTCCGTGCCGCGACTGGGCCGGGCCCCAGCGCTGGGACGTGCGCTGCCGGGCCTGTGTGCCGGTGTTGGGCCGTTCGGAGGAGCTAAATCTGCGTTCGAGGCCTGGCCCGGGGGCTGAGCTGGCAGAGCGCTGGGATGCCCGTGTGTGACGACACCCCGGGCTTTCCCTCATGAGCTCAGCTCCTCGCTGTGCATGGAGTGCCCCGCTGAGCCTCCTTCCCTGTCTGCCTCCCTGTGCCCCTCAGCCTTTCTACCTCTGTGCTTTCTTGCTTCTCTGCCTCTCTCTGCACATAACTCTGCTGGGGTTCCGGGTGTTTTGGACAAACAGCCACTCTATGCATACAGGCTGGTTCCCCGGGGTCAGCGAGGCCAGAAGGTGTTGGAGCCGCATAACTGTGGCTGGCCAGCTGTGCAGTAAATCTGATACAACTCGGGCTTGTTGAGCTGGCAGCGTTTACTTTGCAGGCGTGATGTGTTCCGGGTACATTGGAATCCTTTGTGTTTTCTGCAGAGTGAGCTGGTCACGCTTATGCTCAGAAAATCGTGGACAGAAATACTGGAGCTGCAATGTGAAATTTTGGCAGGGATTTCTGCCAACATATTCGTGTGGCCCTCAAAACTGGGCTGTCTTACGTCAGCCTTCATAGTTCTGAGGACAGAGTGCAGTACCAGAAAGCCCCTGCAAAAGAACTTACGGTATAACCGGACTGTATGTAAGGCACGTGTGTTCACGCGCAGTAAATCAACTATATGTCATATAGGGCTCAAGGTCTTTGCTGTTGGGGACTGGGCTCATTCCTAAAGAGCTAATTGGGATGCCAGGATATCTGTTAATAAAGATGTGTTGACTTTCTTCCAGCCTTGCCACTGGTGTGTGATTTCGATAGTGGAGAACTCTAGAAAGCGATGCTTAAGGGATACACAAAAATCTACAAGTATGGGGAAAACTGAGCCATTTCTGAAGTAGTGCTGTTTGGCACATCTTCTTTGGCTGAATCACTTCACCTCTTGGTGCAACAGGCACTAGGGGCAAGCTTCGTTGTACAGAAAATGGCTTGTCTGCTCACAGGAAAAATATACCAGATGCTTTTGTTGGCGTGGTTATCTTTCATGATGAATTAGTATAATTTACCCTTCTAGGACTTGTTTTCTGTCTTCATGGAAGCTGCAAAGAGTAAGCCTACTTCAGGTCCATACTCGTAAGTGGGAGCATAGCAAAAACAAGGAATTGTGGTCTTTGAAATAAGTTAATCACACCAATAAAAACAGTTGACACACTTTTTTTTAGGAAAGGGCAACTGCTGACTTTTTTTCTGTTATTCTTATCTCAATTTGCAAATCCTTTTTGTAATTTGCTTTATAACTCTGTAATTTATATATAGTCTTGTAGCTGAACCTGTCTGAGCAGGAGTAGATGAGCCCAACTGGATGACCTCAAGAGGTCCAACAGCAACAATCCTGTAATTCTGTGGAACTGATTTATTAGTTTAACCAAGCAGATATTACAACACTGTTCTAGAATTAACTTTTTAGTCTCTCTGAAATAGTAATCTGTATTTGCAAAAGCAGTGTAGAAAATACTCATTTGTTTCAACACAGATGTGAGAGCTCTTCAAATATTAAGGTTTTGAAGGAGTATTTCAAAGCAAATGACGAAAACGGAGATTGCTGTTAGCACTACTAAAATTGCTTTTATAATTAATTGTAAGTCTTGTGTGGGTATTCCTACAACTAAAAATATGTGTTTCTATTAAGTTCCATAAACACAGGGCTATCCCTTCTGTTACAAATGCAAGCTGCTAAGTTCTTGAATTCAATTAAGGCATCACATTGAATGAAAAGGACTTTTCTATATATCTTTCCTTAAAAACATTGTAAGAAAAGACCACATGTAACAAGATTCATTCTTTCTTCATAAAATCAAGAATAAAGACAGTGCTTTTATTACCGGTCTCTTATTTTATTTTCATGGACTTGAACTGTACAGAGTCAGTTTTTATGCACTGGAAGATTCTAGATGCACTTTTGTTGGTTCCCTAATTTCATAGCTCTTGCCATTACACTCTGCAACGTCTTCCGAAAAGGAAGTGAGTTTTTGTGTGAGTTTTATAACAGGTACGGGAAAATCCTCTAACTCACTATTAGTAACAATTACAGAGCAAAGATTAGTCAAATAAGCTAATATATTAAGTTGTGATGTTGCCTAGTCTATATCTAGGATTTGCTTTGTTTAAATAATTCAGCCAAATCCTGCAGCTCAGTCTTAAAGAACGACGTAAGCTCAGTGTACTTTATGGCGGTAGCTCCAGGAAACATCCAGTTTTAGTAGACTTTACATAGAAAAAAAAGATGACTTTGTTATTTTTTTGCAGTGCGTTGAAGAGATTTTCTTTGGATTTTTCTGTGAAATTTGTTTCTACATATCATGAATTACTTTTTGTTTCTTATATAGTTTTAAAAATGTTTCCAAAACCCCCTAAATACCGTGAAGATTAGTTACGGTCAATTGCAATTGGAATTTTAGAGTTCCATGAGATTTTTCTCTTAACTAGAAGTTCTTGGTTTGTTTCTTTTGGGATGTTTACATATTAATCTAAAGTTTTCATTAGGAAAGACAAGTTGTGAATTATAGACTAGGATAGGATACTTTGGGAAGTCTTTATAGGTTGCCAAAGCAGGCTAATGTTGCAAAATGGGGTTACATGTTGAAAAAACAACAAAAAAACCAAAAACAACAAAAAAAAATAAGCTTAATATAGTATTGGAGAGATGAGTCACTCTATTAAAGTATTTATTCTTCATAAATAAATTGCTATGTTTATGTGTTATGAGATACATAAGGACAACAAAACGTAGTTGTAAGATGTAGAAAAAGAAGCTAATGATTTTCGTTTACAGCAGAAGTCTCCCTGAATCCTCTGACCCTCTTATGATACTACTGTTGTAATACTACCGATACTACCGGGAAGGAGCACTGTGAAAGTGTATGTTTACTGACACAAATTCTGCTTAATTTTTTTCTCCTCTTGTAGATTTTTTTTCATTTGCTTTCGGGTTTACTTTTTATTGAGGAAAAAATGCAAAGAGATTTATAGAATACATCCAAGCTGATCGTTTTTTAAAATAAAAAATGAAATGTATTTCAGTGGATGGCTGTCCTCATTTCAAGTGAAGTCTGCAGTGATTAAATATTAAAATGATTGATTGTTTAAATTGCTATAAAAACTTTTCAGGAGATTATTACAAAGATTAACATTTTTAATGCTTTAATATGTCCGTAGTTTATCAGTCACAGGCACAGTGAAAATGTTCTTAGTTACCAAGCTGGTGATCTCATATATTATTGCAATGTCTATGCACTACATAATCATCATGGTATTGTTGGTAGAGATGAGGAAACACAATTTATGTTACAATTCCTTAATAATCAGTTTGAGTGTTTTTGACACACAAAATAAGTAGGTAAGATTTTTTCTCTTTTTTAGAAAGAGGATAAGGAGGAAACAGTTTCGGAAAAACAGCGGTGTTTGCCATTTAAGAAGAAACTCTGTTCCATTTGATGACACACACAGTCACTAGTATTGCTACAGCAGAAGAAAAGGCACTTGCATGTGTTTTTCCAAGAAAGACTTGCGTTAATGCATATTTAATATCCCAAAATTATCTGACACAGCGTGTGATTCCTGATACATTTTTATTGGGTAGAATTATGTTTGCAGGTCATGGGAAAAATGTCAAGGCACCCCAGGTGCTTTTGTATCCCTAGCTGTGCATAGATACCTCTGTAATTCAGTTGACTGAGTAAACACTTACTTCAGGCATGCTTGGCACGGACAGTGCTAATCCCTTTGTTTCCTATTTCTTCTGCATTTTTTTAGCATCAAGGCTAAAATCAGTTAGTGACTTTAAATTCGATTTTGCCTGTCTAACCACATATTGCAATGACACCACAGAACTTTGTACAATACTGTTTACTGCGTCCCAGGACTTTGTGCAGTGTTAAATATGGTAATTTGTACATCAAGAAAATATTGCTTATTCACGTATTGTAGTTGTTCTTGGCATTGTCCTTCATCCATTATGTTTTACTATCGAAAACAAGACGCATTTTGATAAATCAAGCCATGTAGACCCAAGAACAGATGTAAAGAAGGATGGGAGATATTCAGGAGAGGAAAGGTGAAATAGAAATCCAGAAATAGATGTTGAACTGGTGAAGTGAATAAATGGGGAAAGACTGTTCTGACAGCAGAAGCTTACGGTGGAGGAGTCACTTATACCAGAAAGGGCAAGTATGAGAGAGGGAAAGAGCAAAGGTTAGTGCTGGGTTAATGCTGAGAGTAGTATTGGGAAGTTAAAATCCAGAG
This sequence comes from Cuculus canorus, assembly GCF_017976375.1. Lineage (NCBI taxonomy): Eukaryota > Metazoa > Chordata > Aves > Cuculiformes > Cuculidae > Cuculus > Cuculus canorus. The sequence continues at coordinate 26,600,592 of NC_071402.1, forward strand.
AACAGACCAAAGTGCAATGTTTTGTACACAGGTTTGTTGTTGGCTACTAATGGTGTTATTTATATTCTTCAGTAAAACAATAAAACACAGGATTACATTGCCTGTAGTTGTTTACCTCTAGCCAGAAAGCCAAATTTGTCCTCGTGTATTTCCATTAAAATAAAATAAATAATGGAACAAAATCATCTTTTATGTTATGAACTGTTTTTTATAGTGGGAAACAGATTGGGTTGGAAATGTAGTAGATTTCAAAGTTTCAATCGTTTTCTCTCCGGCTGTGCTGTGTGGTGTAAATGAAGAAAAGGTTAAGTTTACCCATGATAATTCCCGTTCACATTTACATTATCAATCAGCCTTTGTAGCTTTTTGTGCTTTTATCTATTGTGTTTTCATTGTAATCATTACATATGAAGTTCTCAATTCTACAAACTCTTATGCTCAAATTTATTCACAAATGGCTCTGACAGATGTGCTCTGGAAGGCTTAGATGCTCTACTTTAAGATGCTGCCAGCTGGTTGCCCTCTCCCCACCCCTCAGACTGCAGTCTGTATAGAAGAGCCTGCAATGCCTGCACCTCAGTTTGCTTCCGTCACCTTAACATGCATTTTTTGGATGGCTTGCACTGTTGCATGGCCTGAGAGTGAGGGGCTAGGTCCTGGGCGAAGAATATAGCTCATGTTGTTTCCCTTTCTTACAGGCTGCTCATCCCTGGAAAAGGGGTGATTAAACACTTGGGGTCAGCATCATCTTAAAGCCTCTCGGATACAGAGAATTTGTGTATGAGATTCTCTTGTACTTCCAAATTGAACGTGTTTTAACCTTTCTATTTTAAACTACCTATGTTTAAAACTTGTTACCACACCAAGTCAGCATGGAGGACTTCGCAGTACTTGACTTTACCATATCATCATCTCTACTTAAACTCTCACCTCATGTTTTTTTCTACTTCTAGAAGTAAGCATGCCTCAAAGCTCATATGAAAATATAGAAATCCTTCATGTAGTACATACACTATAGAAATTGTCCAGTAGGTGGTTTTAGTGTTGTACTTGTGTGTGGAGCCGATTGCACTTTCTGCAGTTAAGACTGCATTACTTACTTTACTGCTAGTCTAGTTTTGTATTACTTAGTTCTTGCCAGAAAGAAAGTTAACCTGAAGCAGCACATTACTTCTTGTGGTTTGGTGTCTTGGCTGTCAAGCTGAAAGTACACTACTAGTATAGCTAACATTTAAATATGATTAGTTTCTTGATTTACTGTTAATTAAAATTAATTTAAAAATTAAGATTGTGCAGTAACAATAAAATGGATAAAGAGCTGGTGAGCTGCCAGAACTCAAAATGAATGGCTGCAGGCCACTGTCAACAGATGAGTGCTTGTGGGGACTTGTGTTGAGTGTGATGTTTTAGTCAATTATCTGGGTATAAACATAAAAGCAATAGTAACAAAGTATGGATGGTTCAGTGATCGCTGAATTGATTAAGAGTGGATGAAGTTTAAAGCATGGATGAAATTTAAAGCATAGCTGACATCATGGTAACAAAAGTCTGTTAGAATGCAGTTTGTCTGCAAGTGAGTCAAGGAAGGAGGAATGCTGGATGTGTATGCAAGATGGAAGGTTTTATCTTGTAAAGCTGTGACTACAGGAAGACTACAGGAAGACTTTGTGAGGAAGCACCTGTAGCCAACAGGGATTCACGTGCAAAGGCAAGAAGGGCTAGTGCATCCTAGTAGAGGTGGGGGCAGAAGCAGGGGAGTAGTTTAAAGCCCTTCAATACAACCAGTGCTGGAATTGTCTATGTATGAAAAACACATCTCAAAAAATTTGAAAGCATAATGGTGGTCCTGGAAGACACAGACTCACTTCTATTAATGGTACAACCTTTGGTAGAATCATAGAATAGTTTGGGCTGGAAGAGACCTTTAAATGTCATCTAATCCACACACCACCGGTAATAAGCAGGGACATCTACTTGATCAGGTTGCTCAGAGCCCCATCCAACCTGACCTTTAATGTTTCCCGAGATGAGAAATCTGCCTCCTCTCTGGACAACCTGTTTCAGTGTTTCACCACCCTCATTGTAAAAACCTTTTTCCTTATATCTAGACTAAATTTACCCTCTTATAGTTTAAAACCTTTACTCCTTGTCACTACGGGACCCACTAAAAAGTCTGTCCCTGTCTTTCTTATAAGCTCCCTTTACATACTGAAAGGCTTCTCAGAGCCTTCTCCAGGCTGAACAACCCCAGCTTGAGAGTGGGCTCAAGCTTGCCATGATTTTTCTCACCACACAGCTACTTTACCTCACTCATGTTGGACCTCAGCAAGCTGTTAGCTATCTATCCTACCTGGCTGCTGCAGATGCCCTTCTACACACAGTGTTGTGTATCCTCGGCAAGACTATGCTGCATCTGTGTGAATTTGTCATGTCTTCCCTTTACAGGGGGCACTGAAGACATTGATTCTTTTTTTTGTTGTATATATATGCATTGTGGAAAGCTTTCTTTAATATATTTTTTCAACTTTAGATTTCTGTGTGATTAAACATAAATACAGTTTTAATGGAGCCACAATGAATTGTAGCAGCTAATAATTTGGGTATTTTTTATTCTGCAGTTATAAAAATGTTCAGAGCAAGGATGGATACTGCTTTCTTTGGAATTGCTTTGGACATATGCTATTTAATGTATGAATTAATCTTTCCATAATTTGGAGTTAAAAGGTTAACAAAGCATTCTGAGATTGCTGTTTACCTTTTTATTTTGAAAGATAGGATAATTTCAAAACCTGGGTACACACAGCAGCAGACCACCAGGCTAAATAACCTAGAAAGAGGGTATTCCGGAAAACTGATTATTATGGAGACAAAACCTATTTAAAAAAGCTTCAAACTGTTTTCATTTTAAGTACACCAGTGGGGTTAAATAATATTAGTAACTTCTGTTAAAGTAACAGATCATAATAATTTAAAACAAAAGGTCCCAGTGCACTTGCTAATATCCTTTATGGCTTCAGTAAAATACATCTGAAATGATTTACAAAGCAAAGCTTCTGGATGAATTCTTCCAGTTATACATGGGAAGAGAGCCTGTTTATCTTCATGCATGTTTATATAGACCCGTGGAAATTATGATCTAAATGTGGGTGCCGTACTAAAACATAGCCATATATGCAGAATAAAGAATTCAAAGCACTTGCCATCTGTCATTTATAGCACAAAATTATTGTATATTGTATAGGCTTGGTACAATTCTGTATCCTGACCATAGAAGGACTCTAGAATACGTACTGTACCTTGAGACCTTCAAGGGAAGGGAATAGTGTGCGTAGGAAAAAGCTCAGGGCAATGGCGCTCTGAGCAAGCATGTCTCTTACCTGGTTTTGAACCTTCAGACTTCAGAATTGTCAGTGGAAATAGCAAAGAACTGGAAAAATGTTTTTCCTCTACTACACTGGCGTAGGTTTTCACTAACTCACCTCATCAAAAAAAAACCAACAAATCAGAATGGAAGCAAATGGGATAGCTGTAAAGCTGAGTGTATGGGATATTTTGGCAGCTGAAAGCAAAAGCAACTTGGCTAAACTCCTTTGCAGAATACACCAGCTTTCCCTAAACTTCTTAAGATGGGATACAGGACTGTACGGCTTTTGGTACAGTAGTTGCCAGACAGCATGATTGTAGCAAGAAGGGAAAAGACCTACGCTTTCTAGGGATGTTGGTGTTGAATTTGTTTGTTCTTAGGAAAACCAGTCTGAACTCATTTTACTGTATGCTCTAGCAGCTTTTTTTGTGTGGTATGGAGTCTGCAGGGCTGGGTTTCAGGGAGTATGTTCCCATGCTCCTAATAAAACTTCATGGCAGTGCTGAAGCATGTGTTCTCCTTTGACTCTAGCTAAGGGTATGTGCAAACCTCTTAAAGAGATGCACTCTAGAAATTGGAGCAAATGGAGTGGATTGTTGTCTGCCATTTTATCTCAGGCTAAGGTTTCTGAAGAGATACTTGTGAGCTGATAGCTACTTATTAAATGCTGTCTTTTAGGAGTCTCATAACTATTGCATTCTGTTCCATTTCTAACTAGTTTGAAGTGTAGGGCTCTCTCATCAAGGGTATCTTTTAGGCCAGAGAAGGCCAACCTTTCACCCATCAGAACCCAGGATCTTAAAAAACGTGCCAGCTCCAAAAGCAGCAGGCTGAGAGAATGTGTTCAATTTTGTCTTTTCACCAATATTTTTACAGTAAACAGAATTTCACATGTACTGCGTGATTTGAAATATCTAGAGGAGTAGTTTTTTCCAGTGTGTTGGTCTTGGTGTCATTCTTTCCTTTGGCATTTTCCTGGACGATGGACTCTACGGTAAAATTTCTTCTTTGTGACACAAGCACGCTGTTCAGTGGGAATAGATGGGGGATGCAGTGTCCTCCCGTCTTGTGTTCTTACAGAGAAAGCTGTGAAAAGCACCCAGGCAGATATTGGCACAAATAGTTGTATCCAGGACCTTCAGGCGTTCATGTGACTTTCTGCTATTTCAACTGATACTTTTCTCCTGGTTGATGATCTTTCTTTTTGCTGTCTTATCTTCCCTGCTGCACTCCACATTTAGTCTGCTCTGCTTTAAAATGAGGCAAGTAAACCATTTGCCACATTTTCTGATGGTTATCAAAGTTTATTTTTTCGTTTGGTGCATATAAAGGTTTTAGCCTGATTTTGACCTACTCCTTTGATTCAATTTTTGTTCAAGATTGAGATTTTTGATAGATATCAATGATCTTATATTCCCTTTTGGTCCAAATAGAACATAAATTTCCTGAAGAGATGGTATCGTGTACACTATTACTTTATCTTAAAAATCATTGCCTTTAATGGGATCTCTAGGTAGGTTTCAGGAAAGCAAAGTCTTCAGCAATTTAGATATAATCTGCAGAGAGCGTGCTTGGCCTATTGTTTTGAACTACTTTGGAAACTACTGAGCCAATGTTACTTAAGCCGTATTAAACTCTTCACCCAATTATGGCCTAATCCTTCTAACCAATAGAGTAGGACTTGATTTTGAAAATGCTGTTGCTGACTTCAAGGAGCCTGTTCACTAAGCCTGACTATTAAGCTTATAAAGTGCTCTAAGGTTGATGCATTAACACTGAGTTACCTTCTGGTTTATCTACTGATTTTCCCCTTAGACAATTTTAAAGAAAAAATACAAAAAATTACATCTTGCCTTAAGGCTAAGGAAATCCACATCAACTTTATTTTCTGATCTTTATGGGAAAGATTAATATGTTATTCTGTCTTTAATCAGTTATTGAAAAAAAGAAGGAAATATACAAGCCAAAATGACTAAATTAAAACTCTTTATACTTAATGTTTCTTTTGCCTGGTGACTAGAAAAGATTATTATTTTTAAGCTGAGTTGCTTTCCTGAATACATAATACAGGATGTGAGACAAGAAAAGTGGCACAAACCTATTTTTGTTCATTCATAGATCAGTCTATTTAATACTTATTGAGCTGCAGTAGTTTCGGAGAAAGGAAAAAAACCACATGCATTCTGAGTGCTGGATCGAAAGATTACCTTTTAAGTCCTTTCAACACCAGGTTTAGTAATGGAACTAATCGTTCAGTTTTGGTGAAGTGTTACGATTAGCTCTATGTGTGCTGAAGTGTTATTTGCTGCTGTCATTTGTTGCCTGCTTTCAAGTTCTGCATACTTGCCTAAGATAAGAAGTGAGGCAATCATTAGTCTATAAACATGGTGACCAGTTTTAGCATTTATTATGACTTGAAGTCATGTGTGATGGGACATTGTATTATATTACAGTGAAATATATAACAGAAGGGTGCATTTGTCTGCCTCCCGGCTTTGTCCCTGGCTGGCTGATTTGTGGCTGTTCTCTCTTCTGGTTTTCAGTTATTAGGTTTATTGTCAAGCAGGAATGGACTATTTGCTGAGAGCTGGTTTTCTTCTCAAATGAAAGACAAATTTCAATGAAAATGAAATAAAAATAAATTGGATATCAGTGTTAGAGTTAGTGGGGAAAAAAATTAATCTGAAACTTAGCCTAACATACTTTTAAAAGGATTTTTAAAAAAACATGTTAAGAGGAAAGAAAAAGTTCTAGCAGTTTCAAATTGTCTTGTTTTGATATAGTTCTTCAAAGAAACTATTTCAAGTTTTCAGTAATTCACTTAGAAATGTTGTATTTGTAATGGTCCAAAATAAGGCAAGTGAAAAAAAAGGCACTACAGAAACAAAAAAAAAAGACCAGTATGGAATTACCTATTGCTCTGTTTTTTTTGTGTATGTGGAAAACTTCAAAAGTTACAAGATTTAATCTCACTGAAGGTTGTTAGCCCATTTTGCCATACTGAAGATGTCATGAAACAGACTGTCCTTTGGATGGCTGTGAATTGTAGTTTAAGATGGATATGCTAAGGGAAAGTATAATTATTCCCTAAATATTTCTTATTAGTTAAGGAAGAAATAAGAATTTCATTTCCCTCAAAAGTGAGCCTAAGTTTAAAATCTACAAATGTGGAATTAATAAATGTATATATTAAAAGCACCCAATCTTATAGCAAGCTTGTCTTGTGGCAGTCCCAGGAAAGGAGTAACATCTGGAAAAAATGGAATTTTGTAGTTTCCCAAAACTAAAGAGAGGAGAGAGTAGAGAGGTTGCTTAATGATTTAAAGAAGGGAAAGAAGCCACTCTTCCCCTGCTGTAGCACCTAGCAAGGCAAAACAAAGTTACTGAGGTTTTGGAATAAGACCTCAGTGAAACCACATGGCGCTCAATTAAATTCAAGAATTATAACTTCATAACATATTAGAAGTGAAGTGCTTAGGCAGACTTAGCTGATTTTGAAATTTAAGGTCTATGACCTCTAGCTTTATACCTGTTGTTTAAATTATTCCCTACTTCATCGAAGTAAATGAGTGCTGAAGGGGTGTGTGGTGGGGATCAAAGAGGGAATAAAACTGCCTGGATTTAACTGAACCACAAAAGTTTCGCTGCTGCCGCTTCAATTAATGAGACAGAGCAAATAATTGTTTCTCATCATTGCTTTTGATTCGATGAACTTTTAACACGTGAGTCAGAGAGTGTGGGATTCATTTCCATCTTACACAGTCGTGGCGGTGGCTGCATTGTCCTCCATACTCACCCCCAGACCTCAGAGGTGGCTTTACAACATCTGTGGTTGTTCCTATGGAGTCTGTATCCATCCTTGGTGGATGTGCCTCTGGACATCGATTGCGGTGGTCTGGATCTCTGTTCTCTTCCCATCTTTTTTATCACTGATAAAAGGGCCCCCTCTCTCCCCCTCCCAGAAAAGAAAAAACAAAACCCCAAGAGTTTAAACAGATTCTGTTATTTTGAAGAATGTTGTTCTGAAATATTGCATATGGTATCATTTATTGTGTCATTTTGCCTTTAGCAGAGTTGACTCTTTCCTCTGAGAAATACTACATTTTGAACTGTCTGGCAAGACAGAATTGAACCACATGTATGCTTTTTTCCTTCATAAACTTCTTTAAGGCTATATTCTTGAAACACCAATGCCATCATTTATTCATAAAAATGAAAAAAAAAGTTCCTCTTTGAACGTTTGGAATTTTAAGTTCATTCAGATGAAGATCTGTCTTCATATTAAAATGAATGTATGTTTCACAGATGGTGTAGCTCTCCTTGGCTCTGAAGTGCGTAGGGAGTTCGGTTCTGAAGACAAATAAAAAATCCCAATAATGAAAAGTAAATGTAAGGTGCGTAGAAGCACTACAAATAGGAATATTCTTCTGCAAAATGTCACACCGTTTTTATAACAAGGATAACACCAATTGCTAAACAGGTATCTTCTGTATAAGTAATGGTTTTATAAATGAGTTTTGGCTTAGTACTTTTTTATTATTCTTCCTGTAGAAGCTGTGACAAACTGTACTGTACTGGGAATGGAAGCAACCTTTGACATTTTTAATACCATCATTTTGCTTAAGAAACCCAGATTTACATAAGTGTGAAGTCTTTTAAAAAAATCTTAGGTTTCGCAATCCTTGAAATTTTCAGTTTTTCATGGCTGTCGTGAATTTAATGATAATCTCTTCAACTCTTCAGATGTTCAAAAATGTTTTATGTCTACCGGAAGAGAGAGATGCAAATGCAAATATTTGGACCTAAATAATCCACCAAATTTTAGGTACTTAGAGGAGGTTTAAGAGCATAGCAAGAAGGCAGGATTGCTGGAGGTAATTTGGTTTATTTACCTTTTCACCTCTTTCTTCATTCACTGTAAAAGATCGGAGGTGGCCTCCTGCATAAGTTGGGTGTCTCACTGACCTTCCTAAAATTAGGTGGAACTAATCTGGATTGTTAATGAAATTTATTTTTGGTAATATATTGCCTGGAGTGCAAAGGGGACTTACTGGAAGTAACAATGCATGTTTGGTTCCTCCTGCTTACATGAAACTATGAAACAGCATGATGCATATCAGAGTAAAATTTGCGATTCCTAGATTGTTTTAATATGGGATATGGGACAGTGGTTTTTGTCCTTGTGTAGAACATTAAGATTATTTTAGCAATATTTGTTCTAACTGGAGTTATAGATCCCACTTTTTTATTAATTTTCCTGAATTTAACAGAATTTAAATAATATATGCTGTTTTCAAGGTTAAGTAAAGATGTTAAATGTCTTTTATTAAAAGAAAATTAAATAAGCCCCAAATGAAACTAAGAGCTACATTCTGCAGGAAGTACTGACAGTGTGTGTGGTGCACACCAGAGGTGTGGTGAAGACTACTATAAGACTGATCACTAGAATATGAATGCATTTTTTCTTTTTGCTTTGTTTTGTTTATTTGTATGTTTTTTGAAGTAGTAGTAGTACTGAAGGTTTTTTAATACTTTCTCTTGGCTAAAGTATGGTTGAAGTATTCAGCAGCATTATTCTTGCAACTTTGGCTCCAGATTATTTCCACTGCATTTCTTCCATTGCCATACAGGCAGATCTTTGTTACTGTACTTCGGCAGTCCACCAAAAAAAAGCCGTTTAAAATAACACCAATGGTTTCCAAAATGCCTACATGCAGAAAGCTTCGCACTTAAAATGCATTTTACCAATTCTTTGGAATAATTTGATGTTCGCAGAGGACCTGATGTGCTCCTTGGATTTTTTTTGAGGAGTATAAAAGTGTATTTTTTCTCTCTTGTAACTTATAAGTATTTTAATATCCATTATTAAACTGTGAGCAATGGAATTGACTGGTGAAAGACCAGTGCTTTCATTGCCATTAATAGGCTTTCAATCATATTAAAAAATTATTTGTCTTTTGAATTCGGATTATTAATCTGCATTGCATTCAGCAACAACAACAGAAAAAGATTTTTAAGTGAGATATCCATTTTCAATTAAGGATAAGGTACTTCTGTGTGTATGCGGATCTTCACTGTGCATTCACCTGCATTTTCAGTGGCGCAGTACTTTTGCATTCTGTAGTGGTTCTTTTCTGTCCTGAATTTTTAATTGGTTTTCTCTCAACTGGCTAGCTATACTTCAGCTGCAAACCCAGTCATTTCATTAATTATTTTTATTTCTTTAACATGCCCTCTATTAATAGTTAGGCGGGTTATTAAGAATACAGACATACTATCAAATATCAACACTAAGAAAGTTTGTACACATGCACATATGTAGGTCTTTGAGTGTTCACTGGTTCACACTTTAAGTCTAATCTCTGTTATTAATCATTTGTATTGCACCACAAATGCACATAGTGCAATCTTTGTGTGAAATACTCCCTTTTTTATTAGTATTTCTGAAGTCATTCACGGTGTGTTTCTATTTCATTAAAGTCATTGCTTTAAATTCTTTTTTTGGTTGATATAGGCTGTGTATGTATCAAGAATTGTGAGTTGGGATTTGAACACTCCTGTGGCCAGACCTTGAATGGTCATTCAGAATTGTTTTTTATCTCATGAAATACTATTAACAGTTGGAGGTGATAATAGGCAATTTATTGTGTGTATTAATTATCAGTCATTGCTGCCGAGTGAAAGAGGAGGAAAGGAAAAATCATGCGTTCTGCGTGTGTAAGCCTTCACAGGTGAATTAATAGATGAGAAGAGAAAAGAGTTGAAGAAACAGTGAAGGGAACCATGAAAACAAAGAAGTCTTTTGATCTGGTAGTATCTGAATTAGCAATGAACAAAAAAAAAAAATCATTCAAGTGGGCCTTGCTTAATTTTCTTAAAACCATCTTTTGTAAAGACTTGAACGTTGAGAATGGCTCGTGTTGCCTTCAAATGATCTGAAATTACTCTTGAAGTATTTTTAGTAACTTGTAAAACAGAATTGCCAAGCTCCTTTACCTGTTTTTTAAATGGTTATGTAGTCATTAAAATTCCAGGGACCTCCCTTAGATTCAGAAAAGAAATAGAGGAAAAATCAGGTCCTCCACTTGCTGATGACTGAGGCAGAGGAGCAGCCAGAGGCTGCTGTGGAAAAACTTGAGTGCAAATCTCGTTTACTGTAAAGTTAAGATGATCAGGTTTTGGGGGATAGCCATTCCTATTTTAAATAGGGAAAAGGCACTTTTCAAATTGTTTCATGACTCATAAAGGTCTCAGTCTTTTCCTTTATGGAAATCTGATCAGAAAGTTACATTGGAAACCACTCCCACAGAACGGTTCATAAATATTAAATATTATCTCTTATTAATCCATATTTTAGTTTAACTCTGGCTCATGTCAAGTTTCTTCCTCAGGGAACACAGGATTCTTTACAAGAGAAGGTGATGAGCCACAGTCTCCGAGGAATTAAATTGTGAAAACAATCTCGGTTTTGTACATGCTAATATAGATCTGTTATTCCCTTTCCACATCTATCACAACACATTTTAAATTGTGGCTGATCTTTTATGCAAATAGCTGTCTTATTAGACGTTGCGGCTGTATGTGCTAATGTCTCCATGGGTTTCTCGGGGTTTGCTATCTAACCATCAAAGCAGCGGAAATGAATGATGATTACTGCATTGCTTTGAAGAACAAAGAGAGTGGAGGTTCTAGATGTGGGAGTCGGTGACACCGAACCACATGGACAAATGCGAGCAGTTCTGTGGCTCATATTAATTTGGGAAGTAATTTTTGCCTGCATTTTCCTCTTATGTTTTATTGGAACTGGTAAAACTGCAGAAATGTACAACTGATGTTTTGTAACAAAACACTAGAAAGCTATTGAAACTGTGAAAAGCAGGTCAAAAAGAGTGGCACAAAATAAGCCAAGAACTAGTTTTGCAGTGTAAAATGTATCTGTTATCTCCTCAACTAGCTTAAATTTCAGATGTTATTTTACACTTTCAGTACTGTGATGTGAATATTATATGAGAAATCAAACTCAGTCAAGAAAATGGCTGGAAAGCATAATAGATGGGAAAAAACCCCCAGTGGATTACAGTTCACTCCTTCTGTGTCTTATATAAAATGGAAGTATTCTCTGAATTAAACCAAAGTAATATATGGAAACATTAGAACACTAGGTTTGAATTTCAGTTCAGATTTAAAAATAAGGGTATTCTTTTATACCATATTACTCCTGAGTACCTTTTAAAAGATCTTGGTGATTTTTGAGCACCAAAATTAATTTTACATGCTGTCCCAAACTTTAAATTAAGGAGCCTTGTTCCATCTGTGTTGTTCTGGTTTTGTCACTTGGCAATAAATGCAGAATAAACACCCAAAAAAAAAAAAAAAAGAAACTTTGGAGGTTTAACAGGCACAAATCACTGATAGGATCATTCCTGCAGCTGTACTTAGAGCCTTGTTTGAAGCTATGAAGGAAACAGTGGTGGATATGCAAGGTCGTGATGCTGACAGTAGTGCTTTGGTGTGCTTTTGTGCCCATGGTTTGGCATCAGAGTGCTTTCAAGGGCTGCACTTCCCAGACAGTGTGTCTTGGCAGGGCACAGGAAAGGACAGAAGTATTAAAAAAAAGTATAAAAAAACCTGTTGCAGATACTCCAGGGCCATACGTACGCAATCTGCAGATGGTTTGTGGCTACCCAGGATGGCTCAGCCAGAGTTTGCCCTTGGCACTGTGCTCACCAAAGCCAGCTGGGAGAAGGCAAGCGCTGGCTTTGTGTGTCTTCTGTGCTTGAATGGTAAATATGACACTTCTGGAAAATGTCAGTCCTCTTGTGAGCAAAGGAGTTGATGTTGGGATGCCTGTGTCATAACGATGGTCAGATGGGGGGGCTTATCATCACTGTGATGAGTGATGTCTTCAGCCCAGCCAAAATGGTCAAAAACTAGTGTTTAGAGCAACAAGTGTGACTATAAAAGCCAGGTATGTTTTGACTGTGGAAAAAGATGTGAAATGAACGTTTTTGTGGAACCTTACTCCATCCTTTGAGAGGCAGACCTGTGAGGGCATGAATAGGACACCATAGGGTTTTAAATTGATATCTTGGGAGTTTGCTAAAATGCTACTCAGATGACACACACTCAATTGTGTGGATGGTGTGGGAGCACCAATGTAGAAAAAAGAATGGCTTTGCATGAAAGATAATGCAGTTCCTTGTGCAATCTTAGTGTCACCTTCTTGCACTGTACAGCATGAGAAGCCCATTTAAGAACTGAGGTGGTTGGAGGTGATTTAAACTCTCAGGCTGAGGGGTGTAAAATGGGCACAGCCCCAGCTCTCACCTTTTTTCTCCACTTTTTTTTCATTCACAGTTCTCTAGAGCCCATGTCAGGGAGGTTGGAGAGTGTGAGGTTGCTATGTTTCGGGTATTTTGTTCCCCTCTGCTCAGGGTTGCTGGAGGGCTGCATCTGCAGGTGGGTTTCCTGAGCAGTTACACCTGTGGCTGCACACATGCCTAGTCCTGCCTCAGGCTCCCTGGTGTAGCGTAAATGTGTTTGCCAACAGTACAAGCACCTCACAATACTACATTCACTCCTTGGTTTACTAAAGAAAAAATTCTATAGGAATGTAATTCAATGATACCAAGTGCTGAATTACAGTGCAATCAGTTTAAATCCTTTTTTTTTTTCCCCTTTTATTATTCAAACTAACAGACATTCTGTAGTATTAATAACCCATGCAATAGGGAAAAAGGTATGTTTGGAATTTATCAAGTAGGCTTCAGAATAGTGATGATTGACTCCAGTGTCTCATTGTATTGTGGGAAGACATATCTTTGTGTATAGTCATGTAAATGTTGCTTGTTACAGTTTTTTCTGGTAAGTCGTTGATTTCCTTAGTGACTTATTTAGGAATAATGCTTTTTTTTATATATTAACAGTGATTTTTGGATTGCAAACGATGGGTAGAAAAGATGCCTCTACAGCAAGGACTCCTGTTGACCAGTACAGGAAACAAATAGGTAAGAGATAGGAAGAGAAGTTTGTGTGCTTAAAAAAGTCTGGTTTTTTATTCCTCTTCAAAAACAGTTCATGTTGATTGTGAGTGGTACAAAATAGTACGTGCTCCAGGAAAACATCTTTTGCATGCTGTTGACTAATTCAGCAAAGCTTTTATGCAGCCAGTGTTTTGTGTAACTTGGAAAAAGTCCACATTTTGTGTTTTGAAATTGTAGTGAAACACTGCAGTGCAGTGACTACGTGATATTTCTAAACTGTTCGAACTTTCCTGATTTTCCTGTTTGTCTCCATTGTAAAATATAGGCATTTCTGACAAAATACTGTTGCAGCTTTATAACATTCTTTTGATATGGTGAATGAGAAGGAGCATTACACCATACAGTGACATCTATTCTCACATTAATGGAATACTTTTAATATTTTAATCATTTATTTTCCAAGGTTTTTTTTCTGTTCTTACTCATTCTAAATCTAGGTAACTTGTTACAGAATATGCACATTCCCTCACACAGGTGCCTACATCACAGACACAATTCCCTCTTTCTTTGCTTAAGTGTAAAGGTGACTTATTTTTAGAATCCATATATAGGATTCTGTCTCTCTAGTTGTTAAATAATATTATAAAACAGACACGGTATTTTAAAAGTACATATATAAAATAAAGTACCTTAATCTATACTCGGTTGTTTAAGTATGTGACTCTGTTTTACAGTTGGTAAGTACCCACATCTGTGTTTTAATATGCAGAAAAATAGCAAGTGTCTAGGAAAAAATAGGCAGTTTATAATGTAAATATTTTCTCATGGTGAAAGGGCTAGGGTTTGTGAACAATTTTATTTTTTATTATCTCTTAATTTTTTTAGTGCTACCTTACTGTTTTAATATAGGTGTTTTAATGCTCTTTTCTGTATTGAAAGTTGGAAGTAAGGGACTATTTTATATTTTATTTCTTTTAAATAGCTGTGGAATGCTCTATCTTTTGTAATCTTGGGCAGTTAATGTGGTTGGCTTCCTAAGTTCATTCTCTGGGATAGTCAGAAATGTGGCTGAAAACCTCTTAAGTACTTTTACAAATGTGAAACAGTTATACTGGACGAATGCTTAACTAGATGGGCTCTCCACTTTTCTGTGATTTAGTTTCATGTAGAAAACCTCGCAAGGGAACTAGTACCTGACAGAAGATGACACTACAAATATTTCACCCAAATAGGTGTGGTGAGAAGCGGAGCCCTGCAGCTTATCTTCAGGAGAACTAATCATGTGTAACTGGGCGTTTGGAGAGAGGAGGATTGCATTGGCTTATGGCATTTTCTCCATGTGTTTTTCATCACCGTCACTTCTTTTTCATCCATCTTCTTTAGGGTTGCTTTTCTTTCTTTTGTGAACACCTTCAGATGACCACGGTTAGTTGTTTTTTGAAGACCTGCATAGGGTGAAAGAGCCTGGTCATCTCCATTGGGATCCCGGGAGAGCAGGCTGGGCCACTGGAGGGCCAGCGAGGTGCAAAGCTGCGTTGAAGTATGAAACTCATAAAATTAGCTCCTGCTGTTCCACAGCTCGGGCTACTTTTTGTACATTGCCAGTGCATGGCACCACAGTTGCACATCTGTGACATGGCGGGACTCATGAGCTGTGCCTGGAGCAGGGGAGATGACTGATGCTGTAGCAAGAGGATTTCTATTGGGGCCCAGCACTCAGACGGATCCTGCTACATAGCTGACTTTGGTTTTGCGATAACATGTTGTATCAACAATTTGACATCTTCCCTGTTACACGATACAGCGCTCTGATCCATTGGGTACTGCAAAATACAGTGTCTGGAGGGGCTTATAATAAGCTCGTTTTCCTTAGAGGTGACACGTTGCTCTTACTTGGCAAAAGCAAGTGTTAAAAATTATTGTAGGGAAGAATGCCTCACACAGGCAAGCAAATAAACTATATTACCTTGGAGGTGTTTCTGTGATTGTAGTTTTCCTTAGAGGACAGAGAACAAGAACTAAAATAGACTATCCACTGCCGTTTGCTCTGATGATGGTTATTTCAGCTCCCACTCTGGTCAGTCACTGATGTAGCCATGGAGTTTGCCAGTGGAAATTAGTTCTGATCTCGCTAGTCAACTTAATGAATGTGAGGGAGGGTGACCCGAGAGTTTATGAATATGGTTTTATACTTTAATGTTATGAGCATGTTTGAGTTTTACATATAAGTGTTTTGGGCTATCTTTAGGCCTGGTAGCTGAGCTTATTGGAGCTATCATTCTTTATCATTCTGTTCTCATTATGCCCTTAAGTGCAGTGAGTGTGCTTTGCATCTGGTCTTGTCACTGGGCACCAGTGAGAAGATCCTGGCTCCATTTTCTTTACAGCCTCCCTTCAGGTACTTTTATACATTGATGAGGTCTCCCCTGAGCTGTCTCTTCTTCTGGGTGAACAATCCTAGGTCTCTCAGCTTTTCCTCATAGGAGAGATGCTCCACATCCTAAATTTTAACTCCTCCTGATCCAGTTCTTCATGATCTGATTTTATTCAGATACTTATTGAAAATTATACAGGCAGAATTTCAATTTTTTCTTAAAATCCGTTCATCAAATGAGCCCTAGATTTGGCAGCCTAAGTACTTTTGCAGGGATACTTTAGTGTTGTTATGACCCAAATAAGGGAAATTAGGGGATCATAACAAGTGTGAGGCTGTTCAGTAGAAGACCACACAGAATACAGAACGCTGTCATGCTCTGTGACTGTGTGGAGTCACTGGGAGGGTCCTTCTTGTTTGTGAGAGAACAGAGACAGAAGGCTCACCTGTTTTGGAGATGGATGTTTTATCTCCCTTTCCCAGATAGTTTATATCTAGAGACAGTGGGTGAAGGGCGGCTGCATGGGGTATGTCTTTAAAAAAATTAATTAATCAAACTGTTTAAAGTTTTAAATACGTGCTTGGAGTGGTTGCCATCCTTCCTTTCCAGACATTCGAAATCTATCTATCCATTCTTGAAAATATGATGGATGCTAGCTGAAGAGCTATGTCTTGCTAACTAATGATATGGAGTTATTTTTTAGCTCATAATTTAATGTTTTCTAGCCTTGATGGATAGAAAGTAACCAGATTGAAACATTTTTAATACTTTTTTTTAATGGAAAATGGCAGTCTTCAAGGAACAACATGTCACAAAGTCATGTCAACTTCAACATAATTTTCAGCTAGATGTTTAGTGGAGTAATTTGAAATAAAAGCAGATTTTTAATTTCATTTTGTTCCAAGCTTTCTGTTTTGTTCTGAGTTTCCATACGGCATGCCACATGTTTGCCCTGTGCCACAGTTCAAGTTCATGTTGATTGTTTCAGCCGTTTGCCTTTTTCTCTCCTCCGTGAGTGCAAGATCGCTTATGTATGTCTTATTTGCCACTGTGCTGTTAGTGGTTGGTATTTGCTTCAGTAGCATTTTCAGGGGATTCCTCCACCATAGAGATTGATACTGCTCTTCTCTGTTAGCTGGCTTTCAGCCATCTCTCCTGCTACCAGCCAAAATTTGTCTGTATTGCCTCTTGTTCAGCAAGTGCTCTGGGATCCAACAGTGACACTGCCTTTTCTGTGGGGAGCAGAGGCGGCCTCTTAGTTATCAGACAAAACTGGCACCAGCTTCATGGAGACTGTCCCCAAGTGGAACATGGAACAGCAGCAGCAGCCTTTTCAAACTGGCTTAGACAGTGCCTGAAGGAGTGAGGAGGCTGCCAAGGGAATCTTTCCCCATTCAGTTCCCTTTGAGCAGCCAAGAGTCTGAAGGAGTCATGAGGAAAAGTAATTTCAACGCTCTTTATTCAGCTCGCTCTCACATACCCAAACATATACCTGTAGTGCAGCAACAAATGGGGCAGCTGTTCTGCATAGCGTCTCCTTCTCACTGCTGCTGTTTGTGCTGCTGTGTTTAATTTGCTGGGATCGGAGGAAAGGTGTGAGGCAGTATGCATCTTTCTGCATTTATGCAGCTTTGCTCTGCAAATGCTGTGAAAATAGCAACAGGTTTTGCACCATATTTGCTTTGTTTACTGTTATGTGTGCTTTAAGTTCCCAGAACAATTCCACATGTATATTTTCCATCCTTCTTCATCTGGTGTGTTGCTTGCTCGGCATGGAAGCTGCAGGATTTGTGGGTAGTGTTCATGACTCGTGTGATTGTGGGATCCTAAGCAGGCATACTGAGGGGATTATAGCGTAACTAAAACCTGGTCTACAAATACGGAATGTAGACATACTTTTGGCTCCCATTACTATTGTGTTGCTGTAGCATAATTTTTCATGAGGAGAGGTTGTTTGCCAATCAGTCGACCTCCTATTTGTAGACTCAAAGGTCTGCTTATTGTCTGTTCTCTATCTTCTGACTTGCTGGCTTGATTCTTTAGGGGCTGGAGCTTATATAGGCATAGCCCAGGGAATCTCTGGAGTAAACAAGGTTCCATACATCCCCTGGGAAGGAGTAGAAGTTATGAATGAAAATAAATTCTCAAGATGCTAGGCTGAGCATGATAGCTCAGTGGTGGAGATGGTGTTTGTTGACGTAGCACATACAGAGCAGTGGGGCGGTGAAGGGGACTGTGTGTGAGTCCCAAGACCCCGGCTGAAGCAGTGCAGGAGGGGAGAGGGAACTGCCTACATGAACTGAAAATTAAGACTCTGTAGGTAAAGTCACCCCCTCTTTAAAATTTCTTGATTTGGGGAACTGGTGACTCATGCAGAAGGCATCTCATCCTTTTGTCATGCCTTATGGTCCCACTGCAGCCCTGATGAGATGGAGAAGAGCTTGTCTTTCAGCATGAGCGTGGTGGGCAGGGCTGGGCTCTTTTGCCTCGCAGCTTCCTACACAGAGTAGCTCAGCTGTCTGCTAGGTGATTGAGAAGGAAAGCAGTCCCGGTCTCCCCACAAACAACTAGGAATTGTTTGTGGTAATATGGTTGCACTGGCAAAGTGAAAAAATAAACGGATGGATGGATGGATGGATGGGTGGATGGATGAGTGGATGGGTGGATGGATGGATGAATGGGAGCTGTCAGCAGCCAGAGAGTCTTTGTGTTTCCTACCTCCAGCCATTGGCTCAATCATGAGCTGGACGTATTGCCTCCTTGTCTCCAGGGGGAAGCCCTTCTTGTGGCTGATTGCCATCTCCACTTGCTGTGCTGCTAAAAGAAGCATCTTTACCCTGTACCACCTCACCTTTTTCTCTCTTTTCCATTATTGTTCATCTTCTCTATTTTTTTACAGAGTTAATGTCCCTCTGCCTTCCTTGTATATGTATGCCATTACATGCTCAAATCAAACTGGCCCTTAACAGTCCTGCTTTTTAGCTCAAAAAAGGGAAAAGTGTTACATTTTGATACATTCTTCTGAACTCTATTACATACTTTAAAGTGAAATGTGATTGTTTTGCTTGTTATCATCATCAAAATTTTAAATTTCATTTCTGAAACAACAGTAACGCCAGCAATGGCAAAAATATTTGGACTATATTTGTGCTGAAAATTTCAAAATTATACCATTTGTCACAAAGTAGGAATTCCTGTATCTCTGGTCTGTTAAGAAAAGGTGCAGGACCAGAAGGCAGCATTTGCATCATTGAGATTGCTCTCTGCTGTCACAAGCAGAACTGTAGCAGGACTGATGTCAATGAATTGAAAAATTCTCCAACCAATTTTTTTAATTAGTCATCTTTTTTTTTTTCACCACATTTCATGACAGTCACCTCTTTACTGGGGGAAAGGTAGTAGAGGAAAAGTGCAGAAACATATACTTGATGTTCTAAGTTGAGACAAATAGGGGAGAGACCTCTCCTGCTATTTATTTAGGATGTAAAACCAACCCAAGAAATAGGCAATTCCAGTGCATGGTTTGCCTCTTTTTTTTTTTTTGCATATGGAACACTACATTTACTGTCTTGAATTTTTCTAATAAAACTGTACTATTAAGCACATAATAAAGAGAAGTAGGAAAAAAACACCTCCTTTTGCTATTATGTGTGACTTGGCAAGTTTTGGAATCTTTTTCCTATGCTGAGTTGCATACTTTGCAGTGATGTGCCATGATACCATTTGTAGTCCCTTTTGTTTGGGAGGGAGTTTGATGAAGAATTAATTTCTTGCACAAAAGTTGATCTAGATCTTTTGGTCAATGATTGCTGCTTTGATTTCAGTTTTGTGCTAGTGTCACTGCTTTCTTGCAGGTTAGAGCAGGAGCAGCTGAGGTAAAAGCCAGTCTGGTTGTACTAACTTAATCCACATTTTTTGTTGATTTGGATTTTTTTAAGTATGTTATGTGAAAGCTGATGATAGATTTTTAAGCCCATACAATATGCGATCACTTATTTTTTCAAGTCCAAAACAGTAAAGGCTGTGTTTTATTGCTTTATCTTAGAGTAAAAGAAGTGGTGGTACATCTGGATATGTACTTGTGTTTGCAAGATTATTATTTAACTTTCATTTGCTGGGCAGACACAGCCACCACCTGAGCAGGGGTGGAAGGGGTGGCTGCAGAGCCCGGGGATGGTGGGAGTGTGCACACATTGTGCATAAATGCTAAGGAGGAAGGTGGTATATCTAACCCTTGGCTCCATCCCCTCTCCACAGTAAAACTATCGTTTCTTTGAAGTTGTTTGATTATACTAGTTTTACTATACGTTTATACTTGTTCGGTACTTTTGTACAGATGGAGGCTTATAGTCTGCTCTTATTTCAATCTCATCAGCAACATCACCATTGCACTCGATGGAGTCACTACGAATTTTTTATAGGTGTAAATGAGAGTGAAATTTGACATGCTGTTTCCAATTGCCAAACTACATTTCAGCATGGTGTTATTTCAAGCACTTGCAATTCTTGTAAGGGCTCTTGCAGTGATACATATTTGTGCTAGTACTTACTCTCAGCTTCTGATCCATTCTTCAGTGGATTCTTTTCTGCAGCGAAAAAAATCGACCTAAAACAACTCTTTGCATCCTCTCCGAAATACATAAAAATTTCACTATAGACACATAAGCATGTATATATTACATTCCGGGGCAAAACGGTTTAACATTTTTAGACATTCGTGTACCAGGCTTTGAAAATCTTAGCTGATATGCATGAAGGATTGACTTTGAAGTACTCGTATTTGAATGTGAATCTGTAAATCTAAGTTTAGACGTTCATTTCTAAAAAATCCCAGATGTAATTTTTCTGTGTATACAGTGTTCATTTCTATGCATTCTTTGTGTGTGGTGCATGTTCTTATATTTGTAGGTAATACTGTGTCAATATAAATGCAAGGAAAGTTAGGCAGTTAATTATAAATCTACATAAGGCAGCACTGCAGGGAGTATAAAAATGAAATACCCAGTGCACATGCTTCTATTAAGATGTGCTTGATAGATGTTTAAGGTGGACATTATGCATAGCTGCATTTCTTCAGTTACAGTGCTATGAGAAGTAGTGCTATTTTTTTGGTGCTTTTAAGTTTTGTCCAGCCCTTGTCCTGCAGTGGAGGGTTGCAGTCTGTTAAACCTCCTTCACCCTCTGGAATAGCAGAAATGAACGCAGCATGGAGTGTGCTGAACATTGCGTGGGACACTGGTCTAAGAAGAAAGGCATAAAGTGCCCTTGGCTCAATTCAAGAGGTTTATCTGAAGAGACTTTTGTATTTCATGTTTCAGGATCTGACCATGTGTGTCATGTGGTTCAGCAGGTATTGCACCTATTTATGGCCTTTAATAAGATGTGTTAGATGGCTGTTTTCAGAGTAAGCATGACCATAGAACAATACTCTGGTTTTTGTAATTAATTTCTTCATGTTGGTGATTGCTATCATGCAGTCCACTAGTTGTACAATGTCAGGGATTTCTGTAACTAGTTTTTATTAAAAACATTTTTTCAGCGAAAGATTTCACTTCTGTTATGCTTTATTTTGTTAGAATGTTAGGGAAGGGCTACATGTAGTTTTCAAGGTCTTGAACTATTTATGGGATTGTCTGCTAGGCCCTACATAATACTTGCAGGCTTTAAGTGCTGGGTGGGAAATAAAGTAACAGAGCAGTGGGAAAGCAATCTTAGTAAGCTCAAACTGCTAGAATGAAAATATAAAATGGCAGTTGCTTAATTTGAATTACAGTAACAGAAATCACAGACAACACACGACTAGCTTTTTCCTCAATGGTTAAGGCAGATTTAAAATAAACACTATTGAAAGTGTTCACGCTTCAAAATTATTTTGATTTTTTTTGTGTAGCAGTTGAATCAGTACAGCAGAGCACCATGAAGTGAACAAACAGCTCTACAATAAGAAGTGGAATGTGAGAAATCAAATACTCCACCCTGACTGAGTGTTCTGGTTGCAGTTAATAAATTTACAGCTAATATAAGACAATATAATCTGTTGTTTAATCTCTGAAATACTTTAGTTGAAATCTGGTTTTCGTCATCGTCCCAGCTACAGGGATACTCTGTTTACATTGGGACTGGCTGAGTTTTGCTCTGCTAAGCTATTGGTACTGTTCTAAAATAACGCATATATTAAATGATAATATTTTCGAGAATTTTGACTGCATGTTAAATAGGAAAGGTGGATAAAAGCCTGCCTTTTCCTTGGTTTGTTTTCTGTGAATATCTTATTATCATCACCATATCTGCATTGGTGCTGTAAGATTTGTAGCAATACTAGTATCCTCAATTGTGATATTTGGGTTTTCATTAGCAAAGTAACAGTAATTTTAGACTGCATCTTTCTTTGTTAGAATTAATTTTCCTGTGGTATTTTAACTGAATACCTGTGGGCTTTCTTGTTCATAAGAACTGGGGTTTGGATGATCTAGGGTGTGATAGGTAAGAGGATGTGACACAGCTCGTCACTAAATCACTTGCTCAGGTTCAGCCTAGGTGATAGTCATGGGAAGATGGTAACTGCCTGGCAGATGTTGGGTGGCATTTATGATGCGATGTTTGTGCATTCTGTTCCTAGTGGAGAAGTGTTGAAAAACATCATTATTTGTTGGCAGTCAAAACAGAGAGGAGCCGGATAATGAAGTAGCATATGGAGTGAAACAGTGTCTCAGCATTAGATATGGTCCCTTCAGCTCAAGGTTACAGCATACTGATGAGAACATGGCCCAGAGTCACTGAAGCTGTTGTGAGTAAGTCTGAACTCAGAGTGTGCCTCAACTTAGTACCTCTGGAGCATAGTGCTTGTGTTGGCCTGCTTCTTAGCAGCATTAATTAACTCGGCCATGATGCTGTGTGTTATGGCAACGTACCTCCTGATTTGAAGTTGGCCTGCATGTAGCCAGTTCACATCACAGGCAGAATGAGTGTGCAGCTTTTTGTGTAGACCTGGCCTGAGCGGCCTTCGGTCACTGTCACTGAAGATCTGGAGGAAATTTTAAGTTGAAGTAGAGGCCTCCAAGGACTTTTGCAGGCAATGAGTGGAGATGTGTAAGAATCACTTTGTGGGCTTCTGTTCTAACAGGTGAGAAGCCTGAGTTTGGGTGCATGATTCATGTCTGCACTTGTAGGCTATACAAGCCTGTTACGGCTTTCTGACACACAGGCCAACTGGCATCAAATGTCCCTGACCATACTGTTAAACTCCTTGTCCCTAAAATGGAGTGGCTGCTTGCAAACTGCTTATTGAAAATTGCAGTATGTATTTTTAGAGGTATTTTTTGCTGTCTGCATGGAACAATGATGTTGTCTTCCATACATGTGGAGGGCACAACGAAACCTGAATGCAGTTCTTGTTTTTTGGCACAGCCTTTTCCGTAATGTTCAGGTATAATGCAGTGTATTTTTGACTACCAAACATTAGAAAGAAATGAAGTGCCTAGTGGGATTGTCTCTGAAGAAATTTTGGCAGAAAAGGTAGGCTGTGGTCCACTGTGTCTTTTCTGGAATAGATGGGGACTGTGCAAACTGGAATGAACTGCACAGGGAGAAACATTGAATAAATTGCAAATCAAATAGAACTGAAAGTACAATCCTTAACATACTTCATACTGTGAAGTGTCTCAGAAAATCGACCTGTTAAGTACAATACCAGATGGAAATGATTGGTAGAGTTACAAGAAAATCAGACTAATGTCTGTAACACAGGAGGCTCCATGTATCTTGATAGGCAGCTTGGAAAACCACAGACCCTGTAGCATATATTCCATGGAAGAGTCTCTGTCCAAATGAGTTAATGGAAAAAGCAAATATGACCTGTTGTGTTTGTGCAGAGAAAACTATCAAATTCTAATGAGTACTCATCATGAAAAGGACAGAGGGAAGTTCTTTCATGTATTCTTCAGAGAGAGAGAATAAAATTTTTGACAGTAGCAAAAGCAGAAAATATGTAGTCTGTGAGTCTGCAGGGGATCATCTCCCCATCTTCATTCTATCACTGACACAAAAAGAGAAATTAAAAAGCATAGTACAGTGCTAACTGTTTTGCTTTATCCAGCTAACTTTCAGGTAATTTTTAATCTGAAGAGAATCACTTCCTACCGTCAGGCCATGAGTAGGAAGGTTGGATTTTATGGTGGTGGAGAATTGGGACAGATATCACACTCCTGAATTTAGCAAAATTATTGCAGATGCTCATCCTTGTAACTGGGAGCAAAATTCAACCTGTAATTGTGCAGATAAAATTAATAACATTTAGGTGCTGGAAAAGATTTGTTTGTTGTCAAACTACTATCAAAGGGCTGTGCGTGTTGCTAACTTAGTAATCATTTTGGAAAAGTTTCGCAAATAAGGAGCGTAAACACCAGTACAGGTTGCCCAGAGAAGTTGTGGCATTTCCATTTCTGGAAATTTTTGGAAATAGAGTTGTATCAAGTATTGAGCCACGTGATCTACCTTTGAAGTTAGCCTGACCTAGCTTCTGGTTAGAGTAAGCAACCTCCGCAGCTCTCTTCCATCCTGAATGACTGACATTCTCTGCCATTTTTCTTATTTGTTTCTGAAATGCTGGTAATAATTTGCTTAGAGTTGTACTGATGAAGAAATGGAAAACTAAGGATATGGCACTTCTTGTACATCACTATGTGGGGGTGTCAGGGTGGGTTGCATCAGCATCTTGAAACATGGCTTGTATCTTTACTTTGATGACAATCTAGCTCAATACCAATGCTGTCAATGCATCAAATGGAAATCTTAGCAGAGATATCCTCTTCTTTCTGATAATCAACCAAAGTATGATCATAAAAAAGAAGTGTATCTTATCCTTCTGTGTACTTAAAGCAGAGGTAAGAAATATCAAAGCTGTTAAATAGGGCACTGGAGATTGTGTTTGACTTACTGAGTACTGCTTTGCTCAAACATGTTTAAGAAAGATGAATCAAAAGTGAAGGAAGTGTTGAAAGAACTACTAGGATGACCAAGAATAGCCTTGTTTAGCACAACTGAACACAAACTAAGACAAATATGGTTCCTCTCAGTGGATGTCTTGAGAGTAAGCACTTGAGAAGACAACAGTCCATATATATACAGTCTGTAACTGTGTATAAATTGTTCATGAAGAAACATAGCTGGAAATTAGAAGGCAGTTTCTTACCAACAGGAGGTTGAGCTTCTTGAGTAATGTCCTACTTGTAGTGCTAAAAACAAACAAACAAAAAAACCAAAAAAACCTGCAAAGCTTTAACTTGTTTTCCATCTGATCGTTTTCTATGATCAGTTTTGAACAAACTGAATGCTATGGGTGCCTTCACTAACAGAGTGCTGGATTTCAGTAGTTCACCGAGTCCTTCCTAGTTACATGTTCCATATGGACAAAGTTTCACTGTGAAGTGGAGCAGCTTTCTGAGATATTTATAGCTAGAAAATGTATTTGGAAGTATTGCCATAACTTTCTAACTGTAGTTTTACTTGTGGAAAAATTAATACTGAGTATTTTCACTAAAATAAAAAATTTTGGGAGAATTGAAAACATAATTCTGAATTTCATAGGCTTTTTTCCTCTTTGTTGAAAAGAATATGAAATTCATGCTGAAATTACAGGCTGGAAGGAGAGGAATGACAGGAAAGAGCCACATTTTGGTCATAACACCTGCCTTTTTATTCAGTGCCTGTGCTTTCAACATAATGTAGTGAAACTGTCAAAACATTTCCGCAGTATTGTCTTTTCCTATTTGTTTTGTTGTTGTTTTTTTTAATAAACTACTGGGTGTCCATTTGGTGTTGCTGCTCTTTTTGTTCTTCATATTGTAGAAATGTAATACTTAGCAATCTAGTAGTAAGTATAGTGTGCAATTTCTCAGAGGATCCCCAGCTGTGAATCTTTGACAGGACTTTCCTGTGTTGCCCCTTGGCTCTAGCTGTTGCGGCATGTCCCACTGCTAGGAATGGAGCTGGTACTAAGGCATTCTTGTCATCTTTTAACTGGGAAACTAAAAAAAATGGTTCATATCAAATACTCCTAGCAATTAGCTCATCTCCAGGAGGGCAAAAAAAGAGTGTTTGTATACTATTTATAGGCATAGTATTTGTAGGTTGTGAAGGAACCTGGGAACATGTTTCGTTCAGTAAGTAAATAGAAGGAGTTTGGGCAAAGTTTACAGCAAATGCCAAAAGTTGTGGAATAAGGGCATGGTAATATGGGCTGTCTCCATGGCATACATCACTGACTGAAGTGTTTTCTTTATGTGGAATTCTCTTTCTGCATCTATCTACTTGTTTAATGAATGGCATATGCAAAAATCAGTCATTTACCAAGAATTATTTTAACTTAGCTTAGCATCTTGTAAAGGAAATTGATGTGGGTGTGCAGCACTAAGCATTACTGAAATCTTCAGCATGAAATTCTTCGGAAGTGCATACCAGTATAAAATTCAGCATAAAATTTTGGAAGTGCATACCAGTATAAGGGACATTGAAAGACTTTTGTTCTCAGTAAGTCTTGGAATTGGTAGATATTGGCTAGAGTGAGTTATAGTTAGTTAAAACCTGGAGTAGAAAGCAATCAGGGCACATGCATTTATGTAGACTCTTTGTCACTAACATATCACAGGGACATATCAACTGAGGCTGATATTTGATCATGGCATGGGATGCTGGCCTCTGAGAAGAATGAGGTAAGACCATTTCTTTGTGTTACCACATCAAATCTCTGCACCTCTCCTAACCCAAAAGAAGGAAGAGTGCTATCTAGAACTGTTTGCATGTTTGATGAATCAAAGTGTGCATGTCTTGTTCAAGGTCATACCCAAATCATGCTGCTGAGAGAGGTAAAGATATTCTGCTCCTGGTCTGTTACCCCAACCATAAATGCATTTGTCATCTTTCATGGGTCTCTTGCCTCATTTACTGCACTTCATCCAACTTGATCAATGAGTCTTATCATCCATATTTACTTAGCTGCTGAAGGAGGAAGGGGCTTCTGAGCAGCATACATTATCATAAAATGATAAAAATTCATACAGTTCTGTATGTGTGTTAGGAGCAGACAACTTTATTCGTTGAGTTGTCCATGCCTTCCTTTGAACTTGCTAGTATATGCACCTGTATTAAAAATAGAAGTGGGTGCCTAAAGATTTTTTCTATGATATTTTTGTGGAGAAAAACAATAAAAAATAAAGCACTAGCACACCAGAGAACCGTCATTGAGTGCTTTTGTCACACTCTGTAGCCCTTTCATTGTAAGAAAAAAAATACTGATTAGAACATGAGCATTAAATTAACATTGTATTTATGCCATGCCTTTGGATTTTGTATCAAAATAACTAAGAAGTAACTCAATATAAATCTTCATTTCATGCATATTTCACTCAAATGTTAGTTGCAGTAGTTTTGTTTTAATAATTTAGTATCCTCTGTTCTGCATACGTAAAATCCCTTTGCTAAATTCTTAGAACTTGACATAATCGGTTCCACTGGCTTTTTCTTGGATCTAGGAAAGTATGTCTGTCATAAGGACTGTGTTGTTACTGAGAGTGAAGTCGTGTCTTGTCTCTTCTGAGGAAATGAACTGTTGAAAAATGGGCCATAGCGAGGGCATGTGACTTTGTTTTGTTCTGTATTTCTGTACCTATCTATCTACAAAATGAGACAGAAAAACAATACACTCCGAATGTGAGACTAACATCTGGGTTGGGAGGAACTGGAAAATTACTCTGAAAAAGAAATGCATGGACTGTTTTTCACTCTCCATACTATGTATAATAAATGTGTCCTTTCTGGTATGTTTAAAAAATGGAATCAATCAGAGCGAGAAATGTTAATAGAGAACTGTTGAGGTAATTTACAAATAACCTCTCTCATCTGTCCTGAGCAATACCTGTCCTGTCTGTTGGGAGCCCACCATGACATGAGGTGGGCGACTTTCTCTGCTGATGCTGCACATCAGGACATTCATGCAGGAAATGCACTTAAATGAGGACCAAGTCACTGGTCGCTTAATGGTGCATCGCTGAAGTTACGTGTCCTGTATCGTGTGCTAGAATGTACTGGGTGACTCCACACCAGATGGACTTCTTCAGCAAGGGGAGACAGAGTAGAGTGAGGGTTACACAGGACCTTTGTGATCAGAGCAGTGCTGATATAAACACTTTGTGGGGAAACTGGCATAGCTAGAAGTTAGTTTTATGTTTAATTCTGTTTAATTTTGTATGCTTTTAATTCCAGAAATTGAAATTGCTTTGTGCATGCATTTATAAATATTTAGCACGCAGTTTTAATGAATAAGAAATGGGCTTTAAAGGTCACTAGCAAATTTAGTTACTTTTTCAGATACTTTTTTTAATTGTTTCCCGTTATATTTGTAAACATAATTCTAAAATCTTTAAAAATAAATTAATATAGGCCATCAGAGAATCATCCCTAATAGATAACACTCACGAGTGTTTTTCAATTCTGCTGCACCTTTAGACCAGGATTTCAGGGCTTCTGATGAGTTCCAAAGTCTTGCAAGGAGAAGAGATTTCCCAAGGTCATATAGTATATAACTTCATGGAAGATTCAGGAACAGAAAACACCTCCATGCTTTATCTGCTCTAACCGAATAGTTTTCCAGATGGTAGGCTATTTTCCTCAGCAGTCTCTCCAGTTTTGTATGTTTTCTACAAAAGGTAGTGTACTTAAAAGATCAACTGTGGAATAAAGTTTTGGGAAAAATTATTCTGAGAGCAATCTGTGTTTCTTTGAATAAACTGCCTAATACATGTATTTTGCTATTTAAATTGTTTATAATATAATCATGTCCAAAATAAGGCTATTACTAAAACCTACTGACTTTATTCATGAAAACATCAACAGAGCACTGACACTGGATGATGAAATTAAGGTCTCAAATAAATTAAAGGTAACAAGGTCTCAGACAAAGTCTTTGTTATCACTCTGAAGGCAAAGTGGTTGGAAGAATACAGCATTTAAGTTACTTGACGAACTTATATGTCTAAAGAGAAGATGTGAAGTAAAGCTTAGTTATTCTTCATTATATATTGAAGACTGCAGAACTAGACATTTGCCTGTAATGCAGCAAGCCCAGTTGTGAAGTCAGGAGTAAGATGCCATTATTGTACATTTTAATACAGCATATGGATACAGACATAGTTCCTTTTCTACGAGCCTTCAGAAAGGGAAAAGATAAGAATGGAATAGTATGTGTGGAAAAATAAAGATGAATTTTAGAGTTAGCCAGGCTCCTTTATACAATTATCATAACACAAACACAGATTTCATCACTGGCTGAAGACCAATTTGGCTTTTGAAGCTGAAATTGTGTCTCCTAATATGCCTTCGAGACGTTATTACACCTTTAGTTCTGAGGTCCATAAACTATTACTCTGGGTGCTCATAAATATGCATTTCCTTTACACTTTTAAGTAAGCTGCTATCGCTGTCATTCACTTTTAGTTAAGACCTGTCAGATGGTGTTTCTGTGGAAGGAAAGAAGTTTAAAGTATGGGCGAACTGAAGATGCATAGTTCTTATGAGTGCTAAACTTATGAGTTAGAGAGATTATTCCTCGCAAGTAATTTTAGGATCTCAAGGGATAATGGTGATGTGTACAAGAGATGTTCCCTTCTCCGCTAATTCCATTAAAAGCCTCTGATTTCTGCTTTGCTAGAGTGAGACTCCAAAAACCTGCTTCTCCATCTTACATAATCACTTTCACAGTATCGTGTAACATCCACCTCTGCTAAGACTGTCAGTGCATTGACTCGTGGAGTGACAGTGATATATAGGTCTGACAAAGCATCCTTTGCAATATGTTTCATTGAAGTGAGAACTGCAAGTGCTGACAGTATTACTGGAAACCTTTTACTTAAGCAGAATTAATAAATTACAACTTGTATTTTGGGATGGTCTTGTAATATACAGCTGGTCCAGAATGATATGACTTACTAGTAAGGAATTACTGCATCTTGGCAGACAGCATCCAATTTATTTTCAATTGTGAGAAAAGCATTATTCACTGGATAAGACACTGGATCAGGATTTAAGGCTTGCAGGATCACAGTTGTGCCATTCTTCTGGACCTGACCTCCAGACCCATGTGGTGCCACAGTCCCACTGTGAAATCCCCTAGGAATAGGCCCTGGTCACACATCAGGTGGTGTGGGATTAACTGCAGCAGAGGGAGAGAGATCCTCCCCTCCTGAAACACCACTGGCCCTTTATGTAGAAGATTTTATATTGTTTTATGTAGTACCTTGTGATGTTATGGTGCTTATTCAGCAACCACCATTGTGAATGGTTTTTTGTGATGTTGCCTGGCAGCAGCATGATATAGACCAGAGTAATATGGAATAAATTTCAGATCAGTGATATTGAAAACATTTTTCAGGCAGTGGTTGCTTTGGTCCTCTTCATGTACTCAAGAGGATAAACTTTTGCTAGAGGTGTGGTCTTGAAGAGTTTCTTGCAGATTCAGATAGGGTAGGACTGTTGAAGGAGTTTTCTTCATTGGGGAAAGAGGCAAGGGGGTATTGCTTTCCTTTTGATCATGGTCTTAGAATCATTTATGTTTGTGTTGGCTTTTTTCCTAAAAAAATACCCTTTTAAGGAATCTGACTTCTTGTGTTCTGTTTAAGGTTAAAAGAAACTTATGTAAGACACTGGGAGAAATTTCTGGCTATGTAGTTGCAGGGAACAGAAGAACAGAGAAGGTGTTTTGTGGAACATCTGTTACATGGATATGTTTTATTGTGGGCAACTGAATTGGACGACCTGGTCATCAGTCTCTATATTTTCCTTTATTGTATTTAAGTGCTTTCAGTGGAGAACTATTAGTAGTATTTTCCTACCTTCCTGCGTAAGCACTGGCTAGCTTTTATTGGCGCTAACCTCTAGTAATTATAAAGCCAACATCACAATAACAAGTAAACAGATGGGACAGATACTATTCATAAATTATTGAGTGCAGCTTCCTCATCCTTCAGAGTAAACTCTTCAGGACAGGGACAGACAGTATCTTGTAAGCACCTACAGTACAACAAGGAGGTAAGCAACAGCCAACATGATTTGTTAAATCAATCCAACTTTCTTCTCTGACAGAGGAGCAAACCTGGGGGAAGAGGAAGAGATGCCATATGCCTTGACCTTGTCAAGGCTTTTTGACAATGCATCCTGGTAAACAAACTGGAGGTGCATGAATATGAAGCTGTATAAGATGGGCACCAAATTGGTACAAAAGCTGTTCTTGTTATTTATTATATGGTTTATTGTCTGTTTGTTGAAGTTGTAATGGGGGATCCATAGTGGTCTGTCCTGGACCCAATATTTTAATTGTAAGTGGGATGATGGATGCAAATTATAACAATGTGGGAGGCAGCAAAGAGGTAATAGTTTAAGATTAAAATTTAAACTAAATTTTAGAAATTTATGAAGTGGCTTGGAAAAGTAGAATATAACCCAAAAGGGAAAAAGGCAAGATTCTTAACTTGGGTAGAAATAATGCAGACTGCATATGGGTAAGAAAAAATGCTTAGGCAATAATTTTGGAGAAAGGATTTGTAACAGTGAGCAGATTCACAGGCAGACTGTGATTGAATGTGTGTGTAAGGAGAGTATATATATAAAAGATGCCAATAAAGCATCAGATGAAGTGCTGTGTTCAATTTTGTACAAAGATCGGGGAAAAAAGTCCAGAGAAAAGCAAGAGGAACTCAGAAAATGAAAAGGACTGATACTGAAGGACTGGTTCAATTTGGAGAGCAGAAGGCTTGAGAGATTTAATGGCAGTGATGACGTATATAAGAGCCTTGTTCAAAGAAGAAGGGAATAAACCAACTGTCCTCTAAGTCTGTGGTGGATATGACAAAAAGTAGAATCATAGAATGGTTTGGGTCAGAAGGGACCTTAGAGATCATTAAGTTCCAACCCCCTGCCAGGAGGGTAATGTGCTAAGAGTTCAGTAAGGGTGATTAAAGTTAGATATTGGACATAAGGAAACTTTTCTTTGTAAACCCAGCGAAGCACCAGGGCAAAGTTAGTGAGGCTGTGCCATCTTCATTTTTAAGAACCTGGTTTTCTGTGACTCCATAGTCCGTATGTGGAACATGGTTGCTGGATGTGTCCTCTAAGTCAGTATCTGTGACAATGATGTGATCAACGATGTAATCATCTCTCTTTCTCTTGTCTTTACTGCTTAGCTTCTGTCTGGCTGATCCTTTTCTGTTCAGCTTTTTCCCCTATTAAGAGAGTTATGAGTGTACCTTCAAACAGGATAATATAAAAAAAAGTCTGAGGCCTCTAGGGACAGAGATGGCGAAGACCAGAAGAGCTCTTGCAGATTTGTGCAGCTCTGGAATAATGGTACTGCATGCTACCTCTATCTCCCTAGAAAGCTCTGATCCTAAGTCTGTTTCCACTTATTTCAGGGTAAAACACATTTTCCTCTTTCCAGCCAACAAAGTTAAATAAAATCCATGTAAGCCAAGTTGCAGCTGGACACTGTCTGTCTCAGAAAGGCAGAAAGACTCTTTATGTGCTGAATGTTCCTCTTACTGTGCATCGAACTGCCTTTTTCATGCCTCTCATAATCAAAGAAATAATATGGTAGTTTCTGTTGTACAAAAATCATCTAATCAAATGTTTGATAAATGTATGACTTATAATTGTGTTAATGATGGGTGCTTCACTAAGCAGTAGTATTTTTGGCCTGCTTTTCTCATTTTCAGCTTTTATACTAAAACATGATTGTTTATATAAAAGTCCAACTGCTAATAGTTGTTCCATAGCAAAGTAGTAAAAATGTGCTCAAAACTACATGTACATATTAATCCATGTATATACTGTCTAGATGGAAAAGTGAAACACTCATCCAGTGATCTGTTTCAAATTAATTGTGTTAATTTCTTTTTAAGAAAGACATTTAATTTTTTCATAGTTGTCTGTTTGAGAATGAAACATTAAAGAGATTGTTAGAAAGGTTAATTGAAGAATTGCCATTGTGTGTTGAAGATACTCCTTTTACGTGGAGCTATTACATTTTAATGACTATAGTCATGCACCTGTTGAACTTGAGCAAAAAATTGTAGATTATTTAGCGTTGAAAGGCGTCAGAAAGGACTGCCCATCAAATAGCATCTAATAAGCATTGATATTTTTAGTGCTGTTCTTCAGATCTTCTATTATGGTCTTGCAGTTAACTGAGTATATTCTATAGGTGTTGAAAACAGTAAAATTACCTGACTTATTAGCTGATTTGAAATATTTATGTTATTTTTTACTTTGTACGTTATTGATAACTAGTTTTCTGAATTGCTTTTCTTAATTGCTTATATAGATTTTTAAAACATTCCTTAAAGGAAGTATCAGAAACCGTGCTAATTTAAATAAATTCTTACTCATTACAGTCAACATAAGCCTAATACGAATTTTAAATGTAAAGCATTTCTTTAATGAAATGCTACTTCTTATGGCCACTTACAGCGAATTCTAAGGGATTTTCTAAGGGATTTTGTTTCCAGTCAGAATATTACATTTAACAGATATCACCAGACTTTGGTTTTGGAATCAGGGAAAGATAGCAATAACTAAATGGGTATACCTTGGTATACTTAAGAAGAATGCTTTATATTTTGTGGTTTTGTTGTTTTTTCTTTTAATCTTGCATTCAGTATAAAAGAAACTTATTCATTTTAATGCATCCTTCTTGTTGGCTTAAAGTTGAAATAGAGTTACTTGAAAATTAATTTACCCCTCATGAATGACTGGTTGGATTATCTTTGTAGCATTAAATGTCAACCCTGAGCTCAGAGCACATTGTGTCTACGGTAAAAAGTTGTCCCTGAGCACTTAATGTTGTGTTAAATGATGATGTGTCCTTGCGAATGTATTATTAGTGTCAAGCTGTTCTGTCTCTCAAGATTGAAAAATGGTCAGTGATTTGAGCTGCCATTAAACCTGAATAAAAAAGAGAGAGGCTGTGGGGGGTTTTCATGCCTTTTTTGAGAACAGACATACTCTATAAAATAATTTCTGTTAACCTAAGACTCCAAAAACTCCATTTGGAATCACAGCAATTAAAAATAAGAAAATATCACTTCTGCTTCTCAGGAAAAGAGTGGTCATTGAATATGTCTGTGTGACATTAAGAGCACAAAATCAGCAATATATACTTGAAAGCTTGGTCTTGTTTCTGGAGACATGACCTAGAGTTCTGTCACCAATTCTCAAACATAGATTTTAACACTGTTATTGATGTGCGATTTGCTGTCTGATTCTAACTGAGTTAGACCTGAAATTTTTTGTGGAATTTTGTTTTTCTTAGGTTCCTGTAGCATCCTAGATGAATAGTTATGTACAGTTTTAGAGTTATAGTGTTATGGATATTTAAGATGTGTCATATGTGAGTAGGGTTTCAGAGTATCACTGGATTGAAATTATGTTTATGAATATACAGTGACTGGTTTAAAATCTCTCAGATATTTGATCATATACTTCTTTATACGCACCTTAGAAAACAGGTGCCTACGTACCTTTATGGTTCTGATTATGTTACAAAGTACTCAGGAAAACACTTCTTTCTCCATGCCAGGCACCTAACTTGTTGGCATTAATAAAGGAAATTTAAGAAAAATTATTCTTCTGTGTATGATAGAGCCCAGTTTTGAGAGGTCCCAGGGCATGTAGGAAAAAAAACCCCCTATATTTCCTTATATTAAAACCCAAACTAATTAAAAGTTATGAATTGTTGAGAGTGCAAGCTGGTTTGAAGTTTTTCGCCTATTGACTTGCTGTTTATAGACCCTAGTGAATTCCTTTGGTGCACTTTAGTTATTGTAGTTACGTTGAAGCAGTGTGATTTTGTGTCCAAGTTCTTACTGAGTTGTCAGTTGTCACTGAATTGTTCAGTGGTGACTGGAAAAAGGCGAGTGCTGTGCCCATCTGCAAGCAAACTGGAAGGAGGACCCGGAAATATTACAGTGAGTCTAGTAAAGGGCAAAGATGGCCATCTGAAGTACAGGATATACCAGGAGAGGCTGAGACCTGTTTAGTTCAGCTTTAAGAAGAGAAGGGTCAGCTGAGAAGTTATTGCTGTCTACAGATCTTTAATAGAAGGCTACAGGCAGGGTGAAGACTAACATTTCTCAAAGGTGCACAATGGTAGGACAAGAGGCAAATTAGAACATGGTAATTCTAATTAGGTACGAGAAAAATGTTTTTACCAGGAGGGTGGTCAAGTGTTGGAAAAAGTTGCTCAGAGAGGTTATGGAATATCCACCTTTGGAAATACTCAAAACTCAGCTAGACAAGCTGAGCTAGACTAGCTCCCTGAGCAACCGGAGCTAACTTTCAGGTTGGATCCAGTTTAGAATTTGGGTCTGTTGTGAGTGGCTCTCTTGGACTAGATGATCTCCAGAAGTCCCTTCTAACCTGAACTATCCTATGAGTCTGTAGCTTAAAGCCTCAGCAACCATAGCTAGCACACAGGAATGGGTTTGAAGAAGCAGTGTGATAATTCTGGTATGCCTTCACAACAGTGGCTCTATAGTACAGAGGCAGCTAACTGGCTTGGAAACTGCCATGACATAGCTAAGCAAAAGTGGAATTCACTGGGAACCACTAGCTAAGCTGTGATTTTAAATGCATTTTACAGTCCCTTCATGGCTCTGTGATGTTCTCTCTGTAGTGCTAGTAATACTTCACATAATTCCTTCAAAGGTAATTTGGCCATGTCCGCAAATGTCGCGAGAGTCTAAATAAAGTCATGTAGGAAACCGTTTCTCCTTCTGCACCTGTTCTTTATATCTGTCTTCCTTGGCTCAGGTTTACTCTCCTTAACCTTAGAAGTGAAACCGTCCTGCCTGAGTTGGTTGATGAACAACTCTAGGCTCTCTTTGTTGTTGAGGGCACTAAAATAGGTGCTGTCAGGGAGCACTCTAGGCTGTCCTAAACTGTCACTCACTCTTTAGAGGAGTCTCTCTGTGGGAAGTAAAGAGAGACCTAAACAAGCAATCACTTAGATCTGAAGTTGGGTGGAATGCCTATGACCACCTAAGTCTTGCGTGTGACGAGTTTGTAGAGGATAGCATGACCGAGCTTTCCTCTGTCTTGGACCTTCTCCCCTGCCAGCGAGATCTAGCTTTTCCCTTCCCCCTGTTACAGCAGGAAAAGTGAAGAGATGCTTGAAGTCAGACTGTGGAAACCCTGAAAAGTCCAGCAGACCGTTTTCTTGTTCTGTGGTGTTTTGTGGAGGGTTTCTGGAACCTTCAGTAATTTAGATCAATAATTGTAATAAGAACATTGATTTCAGCTTAACTAGGTGTGTGATTTCACACTTCCAGTTTGACAGTAAAGCTCGCCACAGTCTGTCTCTAGTTTCTAATTACCTATGTATACATTTTGGTATAGATTTCACCATCAGTTACATTACTATACTTTAAACTACTACTTGTAACTAAAATTTACCCAATAGTTTTAGTTTTATTGCACCTTAAGCGATACTTTAATGTATGAAATGGATTGCTACTGTAAGGGAAATGTCTTACTAATATTTTGATTGTAAGTATAATACCGTTGCAGAAATATTCAGGACGGCAATTTGTTGGTTGTTACGAATTATAGTGGAAGTATTGAAAGGAATTTTAAATCTGTAATGTTGAGTAGCAAATTTTACTATCTGTCAGTTTTTTTTGGCATGCTGTAAATAACTCATCTTCAAATAATTTGTCCGCGTAATTGAATTTAGATTGCACATTTCTCATTTCAAATATTTTGACTCTTATCTATTTGCTTTTCCATTGTGGCTTAATTGGTGTGGTCTATATAAACGGACAATAAATTTATATACCTTTGTTATAAAGATCAGTCAGTGAATAGAACTTGGTATTCATCCCAGACAGAATTATGATTGAATGTATTTGCAAGATTAAAGCACCGAATTTACTTTTTTCTAATTAAAGGCAATTAAAGATTTGCAGACACAAATAAAAGACAATGAATTGAGGAATAAGTGTAGGAGCAAGTCCATTTGCAGGTGAAAAGAAGTGCCTTTGAAGCAGAACCAGCTGTATTTTCATTGAAAGAATAACAGTTTAGGAAGCTTTTCTGCATGTGTTTGCTTGATAGCCTAATGTACTCATAAGCAGCTTACGCAGTACAGTATTCAGAAAATAGCAGTGCATTAATTTTTAAAGTAGCAAATGCAGGCAAAGAGCAATGCTGCCACATGATGATAATGAAGGTGGATATTGTAAAGTCTATTGAGAGAAAAGAAAGCAGGGAGCCTCCGAAATGTGAACATTTATAAAACAATAACTAGATATTCATATGATAATAAGCTTGGACAGCAGCATCAACAAAGGCCAAAGATGCAGTCCTATTTCTGCTTAAGCCTGATGAGTTGAAAAGCTGAGAGCTAGTCTTTATTCTGTTATTCAATTCCAGTAATGAGCTATTGTTAAAATGAAAGAGTTAATGTCTGGAATGGTTGAGAATCTTAGGTTTTTTCTCATGTAGTTATTCTATAGATTTGTTCAGGTTGTATCTTAAAACAGCAACATCTTTAAACACAGTCTTAAATCTAGACAGTTTTCTTAAATATAGTGCTCAGCACATCGAGCTCAGTTACACCTATAACAGAGCTTAGTATATATGCAAAAGTACAGTGTAACACATACTACCTGGTAATGCCACAGTGTTTCTCTAGGCTAGAAAAAAAAATGACCACCCACAACTTAATGAACTTGTCTAGCTTATATGTATTCTTTAGTTTAAGTTTTGCATTAGTCATGGTGTCATTGGACATTTATTTAAAGAATGCTGAATATACCAAGTTAGGTAATCTCCAATTTGTTATTAAATTATTGAATAAAAGATATATGGGATCTCAGTTTCCCTTTTGAGTAGAGAGAAATCACAAAAACTCTTGTGACATCCATAGAGTTTTAATCTGAGTTACATGACGAGAGGCAAACTCAGGTTGCATATTGTATGAATCCCTCATATTTACTCTGACAGAGACACTTCGGTGTTTTTCACAATACAACTATGTTTGGTAGGTCAAAAAGTCCCTATGTTTCCCCCTTACCCTCACCTTTTTATAGTTCTATAGCTAGTAGAATAGTCTTCATTTCTTCCTGTGGCAAAGTAGGATCTGTAAAACGGGCACAAATTGTTTCATCAGCTGCTGAGGTCATTTTGCCACCAAAGGGCTGGAAAAAACCTGTGCAAGAAAGATGGAAAAAAATGGGCTGGATGAAAAGTGAGCCCTGCAAAAATTCCATGGGGCAAAGACAACTTCAGACACTGAGATAGAAGGGTGGATATCTTTGCACATGGTTTTCGGAGGGATTGGCAGGAGGCAGGACAAGCAGGGGGATGAAGGCTGTTGTCTGTAAAAAAGTTACCTTATCATGGACTAGATATTTGTCCTTAAAAATAGAAAGAAAATTATGAAGAGCTGAGCTGAGATGAGATGAGGTGAGCTGAGCTGAGCTGAGATGAGATGAATTGCTAAAAGTAAGATTTGGTCTGGAAATTTTTGAATTCTGAACTCGGGAAAGCTCAGTGTTTGTCTTAAATAGACATTGGTTAAAGCAGGGAAATGAGGCTTTGCCTGATGAGTCCGTCTTAACTGGCTTTGATGGTCAGTTCTGGGAAGAAGAAACAGCTTAAGCCGATGACTCTGAGAGATAAATGTACCAGAAAGCTTACAGGATAAGTGATATAAAACTAGAAGACATTGGGAGTTGTGAATATACGTGTTCCATGTGGTTGAATTTGCAGACCCAAAAGAACATAAGGAGCCTGTATTATTTATTTTTGCTTGTTTTCCAGGTGGTAATGATCAGTATTCATGTGGTAGGGGCTTTGCATTTCATAGTTCTTTATAGTCCTGTATTGCAGATGTCTTTCCCAAGGCCTCAGAAAGTTCAGATGTTTTAAGAGTCTTCTAGTACAATTGCTGAATCTGGTTTTCATTACAAAGGACTGCACAGATGCCCTTTTTAAACTTTTGCACTTGGTGGACTCAGACTGTTTCCCTACCATATATTTTTTTTCCCTTTTGCCTATCACACTTAGCAAGGAGTAGTAAATTAATGGCAGGTGCATAGATTTGGAGAACTACCAGCTCTAAAGTCATTGTTAAAATAGCCCATTTGTTATATAGGGAGGTTTGGTTGTTCATATCAGATTAAACATAAATCTGGAAGTATTCTGTAGACAAGTGGAATCCAGTCTTAGCCATAGCCATGGTAATGGAATAAATAGTACCAGAGCACTCGAAACTGATGGGAAGAACACCAATAAGCTTTCTTTTTTCTAGGATTAGACTTGGTCCTACAGATAGATCAAGTTCATAGGCTTGGTCACCTGTGCAATGTTTACACCTGCTCGTTTCACCTTCACAGCTGAACCTTGGAGAGGAGGAGGGACAAGGGGCAATAGGAGGAAAAGGAGGTGGTTTTCAGTAGCCAACTTGTTTCCCATTCCTAATGGGCCTTAAAAGGCTTTCTAGTTTTCATTGTCTAATGCTGTTTGCGTCACTGGAGGGGAAACCTCTGACTGTCCTGTTTTATTTGACCCAGGTGGTAGAACAGCAAACCTGAATTATGAGAACTGAAATTGAACCAAGTCCTTGTTAGTTATATACTTCTAAACGAAGGTATTTTTTCATGCTTAAAGCATCTCCAATGGATAAATTTCTATAGTTTGTTCACAAGTAAGTAAGAACAGCTGCATCATATTATTGAAAATTGGCTCCCAACAAATAAACAAAATAATTCAAGGCTAGGGTATATCTATTCCAAATTTCAGCCTGGATAGAATTTTTGTGAGTTGTAAACTCCTGCCATTTATAATGGAAATTCTGACCGTGCTTTAACTATTTCATTACAAAAATATGACTGCAATAGTTAAGGGAGAAGAACTGTTCTCTTTCTGGTTGGATTTGTCTCATAAATTAGCCATTTTGGTGGCTCCTGCAATTCTTTCCCTAACTGTTCAAAAAATTTACTATACTCCTAATGCATCCTTTTATGAGATATCATTGACTTCTGAAGAGTAATGCTGCAGTGGTCGTGTCCTGAAAATGAGATACATCGACTGGGTGAATATATTGGAGCATCAGACATTAATAGTCATTCTTTCATCTCTTCTTCACTTCATCATCTAAGAAGCTTCCTTGGGTATATGCTTTTTCTTTTTTTTTTTTTAATAGATGTTTTCAATTATTTTTCCTTTTGTCATTGAGTATTTTCTAAGTTGTTTCAGATCTTTTGTTAATAGTATTTGACCAAAGGATGAATATATATAATCCCAAGAGTTGAGGAGAGATCACACAATGAAACCAAATTCGTAACTATGAGTTCAGCATCCACAGTACCGAGCTCCATTTTAAATATGAGCAGAGTGATAGAAAGGGTAGGCAAAGGCTGAGATGTTTTTCCATGAACCCAGCATATCACTGGAGATGACCTTTG
Organism: Cuculus canorus; assembly: GCF_017976375.1. NCBI lineage: Eukaryota > Metazoa > Chordata > Aves > Cuculiformes > Cuculidae > Cuculus > Cuculus canorus. The sequence goes on from NC_071402.1 coordinate 26,640,823, forward strand.
TTTTCCTACTCATGTTGCAGAATTTTACCACTGCACTGTAATATCCCAGATTTTTGAAGGTGACCATAAAATGAGAAGATTGCACTATTGATTTTGAATGTAAGATAACATGTGGTTGAGAAAACGGAGATGTTGCATACACAAAACTACAGGGCACAGTTTTACAGAGGTTAAATTATTTAAATGTGACAATAATGAAAGCTAATGTACAACTAGGTAAATATAGTGATTTAAAAGTGGCCAAATATTTCTGCTCTAAGCATGGTTGCTCAGCTTTGGAAATAGACAAAAAGGGCAAAGGGCATGTATGCATTGTGAGAGGAGAAAGGGAAAGGACTTTTTTGGAAAGCCAAAGCAGTTGCACTGCGGCTTGTCCCCTCTAAGCAGTTTCTTCGCAGATTCCAGGTTTCCCTCTTCTCCTTTTGTCACTGTGTCTGTATCTTGACTGCTGCTGACTTAAAGAAGCATGTTTCTACAAGCAGTGGTTTTATTAGCACTTCCTTGGACTGAGCTGCATCTCTGAGTTCTGATACTAGAAAATAATGATACAGTTAAAACATTTACACTTGCAATAATGACCTGTGTTACATGTTTATATATGCCTTAGAGGTGACTAACCAACAAAAAATTATAATGAAAATTTTATTTTGATTAAAATGTGAGGGAAAAACATTATCCACCTTTAATAGACATTTTCTGTTTGATGCTTACTGAACAATTAATAAACATTGTACTAGTGGATAGCTATCTGTATGTGTATTTTGATGTCCCTCTGGAGTACTGAGTTCTATGCTGATTTGTCAGCTCTTGCTTGTTTCTGTCTGTGTTAAGGACTGTTCTTTCAAAGAAGACTGAGCCCCTGTCTTACAGAGTAGCTACTGTTTAACGTGCTGGACTGTGGGATCTTTTCAAAATGTTAGATCTGACTTTTCAACTTAAATAATTGCTGACATTCTTTATATTCTTTTTGCATAATTGTCATTAAATGTGCTTTTCTACTCTAGGAAAACAAGATTATAAGAAAACCAGGCCTATGTTAAGAGCTACAAGATTAAAAGCAGAGGCCAAGAAAACTGCAATAGGCGTAAAGGTAGAGATCTATTTGATAGCTTGTACCACCTTTGTGTATATGTTGTTTATTTTCCCCATAGATGTGCTGTGTGAATATTGATTTCTGAGAGATATTGTTTATGACACTTCCAAATCTAAGTGGAATGCCAGAATCTAAAATATTTATGATGGATTGCTTTTGCTTAACCCTAAAATACCTAGAACAGTTGAATTGCTAAAAGATTTTAAGTAGTCCACATCCTTGTTATGCTGCATAATTACTTTAAGGTCAATAAAGTACCGTATGCTTGGAAAATTGATCTTTTCAGGGAGCCATGCTACACACAGAACAAATGCTTTAACGATTTCATGTAGTTATAAAATTTACAATAGACATCTTCCTTTTTCCTCTTCCTATTCTATACTTAGTAGTAATTTAAAGACTGGGTTTGTTAAGTATTGTAAATTATCATCATTATTATCTCAGTCTTCACTCTTGTGTACTGACTCTGACTTGGAAAAGAAGGCTTAAATAACAGCAGAACACACAGAAAGGTACTGAACTTTGTTTTGGAAGTGACCCTTTTTCAGGCAGGTATAAAATATAATAATGGCTAATTAATAATAGCTATAAATATGAGTAAGGAGGACAATTAGGAATATTTTGTGCTATCTGCTGCCCAGTGTGTCATCAAAACAGAATTTATCTGAACACACATTGTTTATTTAAGATGCATCTAGAATTTTTCCCTCAAACTTATGTTTTAATCAGATTGTCAAACAGTCTAGCAGCAAGGGTAAAAACTGAGCAAATAAGAAATTGATCAAATACGTGGGTATTCTAGTGAAAGACACTTTAGAAATGTTAAAAGAACATTTTCTTGTTTCTGGCAGATGAGAAATCAATTTTTTCAAGTTATGGCTTATAGCAAATGCCAAGGTATTACTACCAAGCTGTAACAGCTGTTGAGCTGCCAGATGATGTATTTGGTTGTCTTCCAGAATTTGCTATTATAATCACAAAACTGTGCTTTCTTTTTGCTTCTGATTGCTGATCTCGATCAAGCATTACCACGCGATGCAGTATGTTTTCACAACATAATCTCCTCAGTTAGTGCTGTGTGTCAGATTTTAATGAGAAAAAGTAGATTGCCTTTTTTGTTTAAAGGATAGATTATTAACCTTTTGAATTCATTTTTTTCCTTACTTTCTTATTAAATTTTACTTTTTCTTTTCATTTTAATTTCAATGACGTGACCTTTTGAAACTGATGTTCTACTTTGAGGCTTTTACTGTATAGCCTAGTTCTTTTAAAACATGCAAGTTTTTTGCGTGTCTTTCACAACTAAGAAAAATATGAACCTTGGTTCTTCAAAACCTGATTTATTTCCTTATTTTCTTAAGTAATTCTTATTTTAAAATGAGGGATAATAGGAAACCTTATGTGCAATCATATGTAGAATGAAATACCAAGTGTTAGTGAGTAAAGAAATAGGAATGATGAACAAATAAGTTCATGCATGTTATAGCAAAACAGAACACCCATTGACTTCTAGGTAAGAATGAGTTTTGTTATGAAGGCATACACATGCTTTTCAGGTCATCAGTTGTTGTATTTCTGGGGCATTTGCGGTGTGCAATGTCTCAGGTTTGCAATTCTGTCTCTGGCTTTAAAGAAAGTTGTCTTTGAAATATTGTCTTTTGGCTGTAATATTTTTTGCAAACCTGGACCTTAAATAATGTGTGTGGATCATCCACAAACAGATCACAGTCACTTTGCTTTGCTCCCTAATTGCTGACAAAAGTTGACAGAGCTGGGAAGGTAAGGGAGACTTGACAGAGTGGGAAGGTAAGTTGGGTGCCTTTCCCTCCGAGTATGTGCTTGTGGAGGAAGGAAAGCAGGGCCTTTGTATGCATCCTTCTCACTGAGGCTGCTTGATGCCAACAGTCTCAGGCTTACTAAATGTTACAATACTTCTACCAGAATATGGGTAATCCCTGTAGAATAAAACTCTGCACTTCTACTGGCAGACCCTGCAGCGCTTGGTATGGAAGCAAGGCATATTTAATATCTTGGGGTAAGCTTGCATTTCTTCCCATCTCACAGTGACGACTCTTCACCCTGCTCTATCCCTCCAGTTCAGCAGAGCATCATCATGGGCAGTGGATGCACCTGGAGTGCCTGCAGGGAAATTGCCCTCCCTACCTGAGGAGAGGGACACGGCTGCTTAGGGACATGGCTTCTTTCTCCCTGTTTTGAGAGCCCATAACCATCTCTTGGACAGGGCTTGTTTTGCTCAGTCCACTGTTAAGTTCCTCCAGCTGTCCAAGAGCAAACTTCTTACGTTCCTCCACACCTATCCCAGATACATCTCTGTTGTCTTCTGGATAAATTTTGAAATAAGATTTTCTTGAAGTCTTCTTCTCATTCCTCATGTCTGTGGCTGTCAGAAGAGTCAGCAGACTTGAGGTCCCATCAGGTTATATGGATTTATGAAACTATTTTGAGGCTTAAGTGTACATTCCTTTAATTGTTTCCTATTTTTCAGAGATTTTGATTGTGCCCGAGCTCTTCCTTTGGGAAGATATCGTCATAGTTGTCACTTAATATTAGCAAAGTTTTCTGATGGTGATAAGCTATATGATGCAGGCCCCAATTTTGTGCTATGATGGTTGATTAACTTCACTCTATGCTAAGGAAAAAAAAAAGTGGTGTAACTGCAGTGCAGTGCAAAAAGTAGGCAACACTTTAAATAGAAAGGTCCAAAGTTCTTATAAATCTTGGAGAAAACACATGCATATGTGTATGTACCATGTATTTTATTTGTTTATCCGGGTTTCAGTGCATGATGCAGTATTTCAAAATATATTAGCTATTTCTTATAAAAATCTAAGTTGCAGCTAATAAAAATATTATAGAGGAAGGATATCCTTATCATACATGTAAAAGTACAAGCTCTCTGGGAAAGACAAATGCTTTTATAGTTCTGTGGAATAGCTAAGACAATACATACCATACTGGCACTTAAAACAATAGGATTTTTAGTGCTCGTTGATACCCCTAGAGTTGTTTTGTACTGGTGTTCTGTAGAGCTTATATTCCTGGATGTAAAAACTAAGACTTGGTGTAGTATTTAGAGGGGAAAAAAAAAGAGAGGGCTAGAAAATAGTGGAGGGATTTTAGCCATTAATTTCTATGAAGATAATGAAATTCAACTTATGTGTTTCACCATGAGAACTGACAACATTTGCTTAAAAAAAGGTTCTGTAAATGACATAAAACTTTTCAGAACCAATCCCCTGGAGATCCCTTACATTTCATCGTTGGCATACTAATTAGCTTGTCTTGTCAAACTTTGATTGCCTTGTCATTTTAATGCAAGATTTAAAGTAACAAAGTTTCTTTCAGTCACTGGCATTTAGTACTTTTTAATTTCCCCAATGAAAGATTTTATCCATGTTGATAATGTCAGAGAGGCAGCTAAACACTAATAGGTATCAAAAGTTAGTTCAAGCAAGGTGACCATGCTAGTACTCAGAGTTAATGTTTGCTTTTTAAACGTGTTTTAAAATTACATATCATAGCAGAGCTATTGTGCTGGCTCTGTTTGCATATATGACACTAATGCAGACCAGTGCCAAAATATATGGTGTCTCTTGGAAAAGAAGGACCCCTGCCTTGAGAAACCACTTGGAGAGAAAACAATATGCTGTATGTCTCCTAGTGTTTGGATAAGACAAAATTCTTTGTAGCAGTGCCAAAGAGAGAATCTCTGACCCTTCTCTGCATGGTTGTTTTGTTGTCCCCCTTCAGGGTGCTCGTGCTGGTGGAAGCCCACCTGCTCTTCCTTACCAGGTGGAGCAGCAAGGGGTCTGCATCATTGGTGCTAACTCTGCGCTCGGTGGGTGAGGAAGAGATGCCAGCAGGAGGGTAACAAGCAGAAAATGGTTTGAGGGATGTGGAAGCTCAGCCCCAGATAGCTGAGGCAGAGGCTGCAAGCAATGGGAGTTCTTGGGGAAAGGTTTTTACACAGGCTGCAAGAATGAATCGGTGGTCCATGGGACAGATGATGAAGTTTTCTCCCTTGCTGAAAGTTAGACAAAAATCTGAACAGTAGTATTTTACACCCACTTGCAAAAACATAATCAGCTGCAGAATACTTCTCCATAGAGAATTATCAGCAACACAGCACATTGATAGAGTTAAGGAAATAAAATCTCCTAATAAAGTGAGAGCTTACTGTCTGTCATTCTTTTGCATATCTACTTAATCTATTGTGTAGCTAGCTACTTCACTGTTAAGAGTTTATCTCATCTGGAACAAGTTATGTATGAATAAACAAGACATTCCTAGTGTGCTTTGGCAAAGGATATTCTCTGAATTCACACTGTTCATAATCTGCTAAATTAGTGAACTACAATTGCCAAGATAAGTTGGGAATATAGTTTCATAGCTTTGCAGAAATTAAGGACACAAGGGACTCTTAGATCATTTGATCTGGCCTTCTATATGTTACAGATCATAAAATTTCATCCAAATACTTTCTAGGAAGTCCAGGCACTTTATAACAGCCAAAATACTGTGTCTTTAAACCAGCTTATGTGCCTCACATAAAGAGCAGGGCAGCTTAATGTGCCACCAGTGAACCAAATGTAATATTCCCAATGATCCCAGTAGTCTGACTTGGGCCCTGACTTCGAAATGGAAGGGAAGTGAAAAAAATGTATAAAGAGAAAAATAAAATCGGATTGCTCCCTTCTGACCGTGGCCAGACTGCTACATTTAAGTACGATAACCATGGTGGTTTGACCATGTGAACAAGATGCAGGAGCTTAGGGGAATTTTTCTGCATCATCTTGGAACAATAGGCTTTGGTCTTTACTGATGACCAATCCCTAACAAAACCTCAAATCTTAGGAATGAAATCAATACAACTAGGGGGAAATTTCCTGAAAATGAAGAAAACTTCTTCCGATCCTATACAAAAAAAAGTCCGAAGCACTGAAGCATGAGCTGCCATTACTTTTAACAATCTGGTACTTCTGGGGTTCAGAATAGAGCAGTGAGCATGTAAGTGACCCCAGTCTGCCCAGGGCTCTGATGGAGAGCATTCTGGAGGGCTGAGTTTGCCAGTTCCAAGGCTGGCAAGCAGAACCTCCTTTTCACACAAGCCCAGGCTGAAGTATTCTTCCCAAGAGTGAGATAAAAATACAGTTTTTTGGAGATATCTGACCATAAAAGACTCACAGCCACGAAAGACCATGTTTTCCCCAAGAGGTAACTGGAATGTTCAATCATTCTTGCTCCTAGGAAATGGCGTCTTATTTCAAGACTGAGCTTATCAAACCACAGCTGGACCTTGAGAGGTTCTTGTAAACAGGATAGAAGGACCCCACAGTGTGAAATGACTTACTTAAATATGAGTGATTTAGTCATGTGCTGTAACCAAACTACCTCTTATTCTTCTCTATGGTAAAATAAATGCTCATCATCTCCCTGCTGGAAATCCCTCTGCCTTTGCACATCTGGAGATCAGACTGAGGGAGTGGTTGCTCCTTAAATCCAAAGACCTTTTAAAAATCAGTCTTTCAAGGCAGAGTCCTTTGCTTTGTAAGTACTATCTATATCTTTGATACCTGTGTATATTGATTTGCATTTAGCTAGATTGAACTGAATCCTCTTGCTTTGTGATCGTATAGCTGGACCTTTTAGATGACTATATAATAGTATGTTGTTCTCATTATTTGAGACAGTGATGATCTTTGTTGCATCTGAATTTTCTACAGTAAAATTTTATAACATAAAAATTACTGATAAAAGGTAATAAATTTGTTCCTTGTATTAGATGTAGAATGTCCTGAATTAAGGAAGTAAACATCCATTTTTAAATATTCAACAAAAATGGTCACAGTGAATGTCCAGTTAAGGTCTTCCAGTTAGAAATTATATGAGATAAGAAGGTTGACTGTCAAGTCCATGTATGTTTGTTTTAATTCCACAGCTATCCTTGGTAAGCATGGTTTTCTTTTCATCTCTTTTTCAGAAATAGCTAGAGATAGTTTAGCATTTAAAAGACAGCAATTTTTGTCACTCTTTCACCTTATTTTAAGCTGGCTTCAGGTAAAAAGTTATCGTTCTCTTTGGAGGACGATAAAAAATATGTAGAAATCCAAAATTTCCCAGAAGTATGATATTTCTCTATATGTTTAGGAGATGATGCTGCCATACACAGTGTCCAGATTTGTGTTATAATAGCCAACGTTTTTTCTTCAGCCCTATTTTTTCATCTCCTGATTAATCTCATTTAGATCCCAACTCTGCAGCTTGCTCCATCAGGGTGAATCTGAGGACATTATTCAGGAATTTTGGTGTGAGGCACATAAGACTGACAAAAAATGTTAGGAGAATTAAATCTACATTACGCTGTAATGGTATGTGTTTCTTTTATGGAAATCTTTCTGAAAAACTTAACCAAGCTGAAATCAGTAGGGTTCTACAGACATTATTCTAAATGTAAGTGAATATAATAGCAAATTCTGTTCTTTTTTAAAGCCTTCTTTGACTGCACTTTGGGATTTGAGACCAGGGATGTTATTTCCTAGTGTTCTGTACTATGTTATAAAAGAAAAAAAAGGCGAAAAGCCCTGTGATCATTTTAAGTTTATTTCTATAGGACTTTTTCTATATTGGTTAATTATTCATGATGAAATCCTCTGAGTAAATGGATTTTGCAGAGGGATGATGGGGATGATCCATAAAGTGCAAGAGAAAGGGAGCTATATATGCCAAGCGGGGAGTATTTTAACATTTCATTTCTATGCATGGCTTAAAATACAAATAGCAAAGCCTGATAAGTGTAAAACAAATTAAAATGACAATATATACTGTTGTTGCAAAGACAGAATAGTGTTGTAGCATGTCATTTGCTATTTACATTGCAAAAATTATGCTTATAAAAGTTCATAAACTGGATGCAATTCTTAAGATTTTGCATATCCATAGCCGAGAGCCAGGTGTCCTTTGTTAGGACATTAATTTTAGATTTTTGTTACTCTGCCTTCTTCAGTAACTCAAAGTTCTTGCATAATTCTCAAACCTGGAATTATTTAATAAGGCTTTTCATTCCCAGGGTTTATAAATACTGATCCAGTCACCCGGTTCCTAATGCCTGTGTTAGGAAAGTGGTATTGTTATCTCAGTATTTTTCACTGTAAAACTTAGGCAGAGGAATTAAAGAACTACTCCTGTCAAAGCAGTTACTGGGCAGCCTGAAAACAAAAATCAAGATTTTCCCAGTTCCGTTTCCTAGAAAACAAATCTTTAGTGTGGACATTCCCCAGAATTTTGCTGCTGCTACCACTGCATTTTGTAAAGGAGACTGAGGAGAAGGGAGAGGAAAGGTGAACCTATTATAAAACAGAAAGCATGGCAAGCATGGCATCCAAACAAGGGGAAAGACTTTTTAATACTGGAGTGAATTTGCTCTCTGTGTCAAGTGTGAATGGTGCCTGCATTGTATGGTTTTGTTGTCCACTCTCCTGAGCAGATGGAGCTTGCAGTTGTATGTCACTTGTTTATTACATCCTCTTAAGATTAGTAGCTGTGTGGCCAGATGGGTCTGGGAGCACAGCTGTGGATACAAGGAAATAAATGAAACCTGTCTGATGCTGCCATGCCCTTTTGTGAGATACTGACGTGTTGCAACTGCAACAAAGCCCAAATCACTTTCCTTTAATATATTAGTGAATTAGATGTACTTTCTTTTTTTTAATCAAATTATATGAAATAAGGAGGATGAAGTTCAGAGGATGATATAATTCCAAGAGGAACATGCAGTTGATATTTGTAGCAAACAGCCTCAGCAAATATACAGGAGCAATTTCAGTGTGGTAAAATAAAATACATCTCAATTAATCATCCATATAAAATGTAAAGCAAAGATTTCTATAGAACAAAGACTCCTATAGAGCATACGCCAACTAGGCAGTAGTATTTCAAAGTTTATTAGATGGCATATGTTGAATTATTGATCCAACATTCTGATAAACTATATAATGCATCCATGTAAATGCAAATCAAATGCTGTTCTATAGAAGAACGCCAGATTATGGGCTAGAATTTAAAAAAATGAAGCTAGTGCAATTTTAACTCCTTCATGACAGTGGATACACAAAATTGGTCACAAAGCCACCACTGATCTACAGATACTGGATGGAATGCACCTTACATTGCAAGTTTCCACACTGTTTACCAGCTCCACTCCTCTTCTAGTCTAAGGAGAGAAACAGGCATTTTTAGGAAGAATTTGCCTGACCTGAAGACACAATGGATCTTACAACAAAGAGTCAGATTCTTTCCTTGGATGGTAAAGGGAGTCTGATTGTCTAGGTGCAGTGTAGGCATCTTCTCTCAGTCCCACTGGCAGAGTAGATTTGATGCGGTGTCTTCTGTACTGATTCAGATTAGCTGTTATAAAGTCATTGAACTGTTTTTCTTCTCTCCTTTTAAGTATACAGCTGGGTTGTTCTGATGCAGATGGTTTGTAGGTAAACATGGAGCTGAGATTTGGAGGGAGGTTGTTACTCCTTTGTGTAGAGAAAAAACTTTTTTGGGGGATACAATCTAACCTGTTTCTTTTGAGTGCCTCAGTGTATGATGTTAAAAAATACATCATGATGACAAGGAATGAAGCAGTGCATGTTGTTAGCTGTGAAAGTGGCACTTTCTGTGACCTGAAGGAACATAAGGATTTTTCTCAAATTTATATTTCTTCTTTCATTGTCTATCAAAATGAGAGTCAACACTATAGGAAGCATGCTGTCCTTTCCAGGAAAATAAAAACTTAAAAATTTGGATTACTATTACTTTGAAAGAAGTAGGGTTATAAAGACAATGATCCTACTATGTTTTATAATATCTGGGATCTAAAGCTGGAGTTAAAAGTCCAGCCTTAAGATAGAAGATGAAAATAGGCAGTCACATAATCAGTATGACGTGTAGTGCAAAAACATTTTTCTGCTTCTGAAAGCTGCTATAAATCATGTATACTTTGGAAGACTCTTTTATGTTAATTAAGGAAGATGCAGCAAGTTGCAATATTTTATGGGAAGAGAGGCAAGTGCAAATTGTTGTGCTTTTTGCCTTATTGCAGAAAAGTTTCGTCCAATTCTGAAGGATTTTGAAGCTCCATATTGTAATGCATGCCAGGAGGTTGGGAGGTAGAGGTAGCAATTTTCATTGACTTCCACCATACTGTGTTTGCTTCATTAAAAAATTACAAATTTGTTGGCAAAAAGCAGTAACATATTGCTAGAAAACATCAAAATTCACAGTGTAAATTCATAACTTAAATTTGTGTTCAAAACTGTGGTTTGTGAATTCTGTCTTTGCTTTTGAAAAAGAAGGAATAGCATAATAAGAGGATGTAAAGCTCTTATTTCTAGGTCTGACCAAAGATTTGTAAGTCAAATATCCTACTTCCAGCCATATATCAGACTCCAAATAAGTATGTCAGACCAAAATCTTTATTGAGTCAATGGACATTGTAACATTTTGAAATGGTAATCACAAAGAAGAAAACAGTAAAGTATCAATGACTTATGCAATTATATATGTTATTTTGTTCTGTGTTACAGAATGGAAATAATATTTAATCCTGATTTATCTGAAAATATAGTACTTTTTAACAGGTTTTAATTTCTTTTTTCTTATTTCTGCAGGAAGTTGCCCTTGTCCTTGCAGCTATACTGGTATTTTTGTTTGCTTTCTATGCTTTCTTTTATCTTAACATTTCCAATGAAGTTGACCTTGATCTGGATCCAGATGAAAACTAACAGATGCAATGAATCTATCGTCAAGATTTCTTCAGCTTGAGCAAGACTATGTAGGAACACACAGTCCCTTTGCTGTGAGACAGTAAACGATGCCATTTCTTGCAGTCCGAAGTTTTGCAATTCATCAGTCACTTCTACATTCCAGGTCAAAAAAGAGAACACTTATGCCTGGCAAATGTCTTTGGTTAACACCAAAGCAGGGGCAGCAGTACAATACATGAAGTTTAATGTTTACATTATTTTTTTCCTCAGGCAGAGAACTTTGATATCAAAAGACAGGTGCTATTATTATCATGGGTATTGATGCTGACTTCGTAGGAGGAGAGTCTGCCTTGACTAAATTTAGAAATCAAAGCTTCCTAATAGCCAAATCATGTTCCTTTTACTTCCTCAAAAGACAGCAGAAATGCCAAATAAGAAATCTTCTCTTTATTGGTACTTAAAATACGTCAAAAAATATTCATCCTTTCTCTCCCTTTTAATCCTTCTTGTGCATGTGTTGACACGCGCAAGGACGAAGATGGAAGACATTATAAGAAAAAAATATCTTTTTAGAAGCAGTCTGTCACTTCCTATATGGACTTAATTTCATGTCATCCCAGATTCTGTGTGCCCATATATCTGCAGTAATCTTTTTCATTCTTTTGCCAACTGTTCAGCACACATGTGTTCTGTCAGAAATGGCACCTGGATGACAGAAGCTCTAACATTCGCATATGCCTCTGAAACACAGTTCTTTGCCTCCTGTGCTGTCTGAACTAGTGTAAATAGAAAGTTCAGTTGATGTTGGTTTTAATTAGTGTATTGCTTTATTACTAATATAAAGTCAAAATTGTATTTTAATTATACTCTTCCTGCTGGTTGTGGTATGAACTTGCTCTACCTGTTAAGGGGATGTTGTAAAAAAATTGCTTTCCAGTTATACAATCTTTTTAATCATCAAACTAATGTAAGAAGTTGTAACTATTAAGAAACTTTTTTTTTCATGGATTGTAATAATTGGGAAAAATATTGGCCCCATGACATCCTTCAGTTCTTGCAAAGTACTTTTCAGAATATGCACTGTAGATAACATTTCTGATCCCTTTGATAACCATAAGCCACTTGAAGAAGCTTGTATGACAAAGCAGCTGCAGGGAGCTGTAAAATTCTGGCTTTATCCAGTTCTGCTTTGGCTTTGGCATATAACTGAGCTTGTGGTTTTAAAGATTCAGTTTTGATCCTTTTAAAAATGTGGTCAGTCTTTCTCTAGTTTGGATTCACTTTGATACCAAGAAAAGCATAGAGACATGGATGCTGAATGTGGCAAAGGAGTTAGGCAGATTGACTTCCAGAAAAATTTCATTAGCAAACTAGCTTGGCTGTATCTTTGATACCAATTTCAGGGATAAATCATAGGTTTAGTTACAACTGAGATATTCACTGATTTTTCCAGAAATGCCTGACTAAGGTTTCTTATAGTGATTTTGAAGACAAAGGGATATAAATCATAGCAAATATTATAATGGAAAATATTTTTATTTTAAATTGACGTAGTCCCACTATCACCACTTAAGGAACACAGATCAGTAAGGTTAATTTTTAAACCATATACATTATGAGTCTCTAAGGATCCACTTCATGTCTGTCATACTCCTCGTTCACTTTATGCAATGCAAAATAACTCCTCTAGAAATTCAGAGTACATCAGTCTTCTGAGAATAATATGGAAGAGAAGCATATAGATATATGTGCCAATGGTTTTCGTTTTCTAATTTTGGCTGTTACAAACACAAAATCTTATGCATTCATATGACATAATCCACTGATACTCGCACACATGATTAAACACTTAGCAACATGTGACATTTATGATGAAGCATTATCTGACACATGGCCCGATTTTCAGTGGAAAGAAAGGCAGATCACAGGCTGTCTTCTTGGATGTGACATGCCTTTTTCTTCACCAGTGTCACACCACATGTCACAGAAGCTGCAGACCTCTCCTGTTATTTTGCATGAGCAAATTTCTTGTTCAATAAAAAGCTGGAAGGATTGCTTTCTTAATGTCTGCACGTAGCTCCCTGGGTGATGTGTTGCCTGAGAATGATGCAGGTTGTCTCGTAATTTGCTTTCTGAATCAGTTATGTGAAAAAGAAAGCTATTCTTACTGTCAAATTTATGAACATGAAGTTCCTACAACAGGAAGATTGCATCTCCCATAATTATGGCTTATAGACATATCAGAAGTATTGTGTATGTGTGACTGAAGCAGCTTCCTGTTTGTGGCTTATCAGTCCATATTGCCTACAAGTGCCGTAGTTTGCAGTTTGTCTGTTGGCTTCATTTAGGCTAGGCCTTTTCTTTCACAATTAAGATATTCTTATGTAACAAGAAAATTTCCTTTTGCTTACATAAATTGGATAGACATGTTCAGCATACATAGATATACATGGCAAATATTGCAGCAAATAGACTTTTTCTCTTACCAGCACAATAATTTCTAATGGGAGCATGTCAATAGGTTTCTTAAAGCTCAAAGCTCCCACTTCTCATCAAATTATTCATCCTTGGTTTTCTAAAAGGCGCAAGCACAACAGTATTGGCAATGAGTTCTGATTCTGAGCTTACTAATTTATGATTCCCCTGAGTTCACTGGAATTGCAACAGATCTACTCCAAGGGAAAATCAGAATCAAACCTGAAGTTATTTCTGCTTTCTGGAGCACTACATTGTCCATGCCTGATTTTTAAAGTAGAGACTAATTTTAATCTTGGAAACCAGTGGTTTATTTTGCCCTTAATTACATCTGAGATTAAATGCCTCTTGTTTTTTGAGCCACCTATCTTTGTATGAGTTTGCTTTGTGTCTATTTTCATAATAAATGTATTTTTACTATTTTTGTGCTCTTATTAATGTTGGGTGTGTCACGCTGAATTATATATACATTTGAAAGGACATTAAAGCAATCTAAACAGCACAATGTTCAAGTGTGAGCAGTGTTACTCACCATTTTCAGAGTATCTGGAGTATTCTAGGCAGTTCTAACCCCTAAGCTCGTATTAAAACTAAGCGTAGCCTATGAATACTTAATAAAGAGAACTGCCCTTGGCATCCTACGGAATACCAATAAAGCAGATTTCTTTCTGCAAAGTTGTTCCATGTAGCTCCTATCAACTTCAGACAGTGAGTAATACTTCTATGTACTTGTTTCAAAGAAAGATTGCAGATCAAACCATTTACACAGTGGCTTAACAGGGCAGTTTTTTCAAGGCTGTTTACCTCTGGGGAAAGGGTAGACATCAGTATTGTTGTTCCTCTCTGTTTATGGAGTAAACTTAATTTCTTTCCAGCAGAGGTTGTAGAAGAGATGCTTATTCTGGGTCTTTCCTCTTTCAGTGGGAGCAGATGTCCCATCTGGAAGAGTCTCGGGCTAGGACAGTCTTCCAGCAGTAATTTTGATCAGTAAATCTTTCCTCAGCAGTTTTCATTTTCCCTTTGGTCCTACAAAAGCAGAAGCAACATGTAGACCATCTCAGGACAGAAGCTTCAGTATGGTAGTTTTACTGCTGCTGCTGGTGAACATTGCCAAGGAAAGGCTTTAACTCTATTTCCTAGAGTCCATAAATATATTTTACTGAAAACTTAGGAGGCATGTTAAGCATTTCCTTAATGAACCCTAGGGATATATTTAAACTTTTCTTGAAGAACACTTTATTTAAAATTCACTGTTGCATATCATATAGACATCATGTGATTCAGGATCTGTCATAGCTCATTCCATGCATCAGACCAGCTGTAGCAGGGCCAACACATAGACTATGAGATTATGCCACGACATGTAACTGCAAACATACACAACACAAGCAAACTCGTCTGTTCATTTAGGTGTCATCTAGAGTAGTTCACCTAACAAGTTGTGGTTGAAAACAAACAGTTTTTAAACAGCCCTACTAAATGAAGGCACAGTGAAAGCCCTACAAAACTGCTTATCCCATTTGTATGAAAATTGCTATCATGGAAAAGGCTTATTTGCTGACTTAGGGCCAAGTTTTGAATGCTGCCCTTTCAGAGAGGAAAATGTTTCTAGCAGCTCCCAGTTGAGTGATGATTCATTTTCCTCTACTACGGGATTGTATTCGTAAGGCACAACTGAGCCAGTTGGTGAGGGTCAAATTCTCAGTACTGTAAAGGACTGTACTTGAAATAAAGACTAGATAAGTTAGAGTGCCAGCAAACAGGATACTACAGATCTTGGTTGCATTTCAAGTTTTACTTACAGTAGCATAATAATTAGTGGTGCTTATGACTAAGAAAATAACAATATGGCACATCAATAAGACAGCAGAAATGTGATGTTGGAACTGCTTCTTAAAAGATTTTGTAGTGGATTATGCTTGCACTTTGGGAAATGAATCCATGAGATGAATAAACTGGCAAAGATTGCGTGTGATATATGCTTACAATATTTTTCCCTGAAAGAGCCAACAGAGATATTTTGCAACACTTTCCCTCATCATCCTCTTAAGTTTGCTGTAATGCATTCTTTTGTAGATGTATTTCTACACTTCTCCAAAAGTGAAAAAAAAAGGTTTTTTGCTGTTCATCAATGCTTTTAAATGTCAGAATCCTCTACTCTTTCTTTTATTGTCCCCTTAATCACAACCAAATTGGTGAGGAGACAGCCAAAATGTGAGGTACCAGTGTCTCTCAAGCAGATGTCACACCACTATTTTTTAGCTTGTTTAAATGAATAAACATGTTAAACTGTGAAGTATTACATTTTAGATTTTTTTCATTAAAAACAGAACAATCTGTTTACTGTTCTTAATTGAGACAACAATCCCGGTGGTTGCCAGTTTTGGCAGTTGTAATGATGAGCTATAAATACTGGGACAAATCAACTAACTGGTGATTATGAAGGGTAGTTCAAGTAGAAGCCTCATTCTGCATGAATACTTTTTTCAGTGCTATATTTTTTTCAAATTTCTATAATTGTTACACTGGTTTTGCTTGTTAAAGCCACAAATAAACACATGCCCAAACAATAGGCTTGATTCTGTTGTCTTATTCTGAATGATTGAGAAAGCAGATAAAAGCTGATAGCCCTGCAGCACAGTCCCTGACTTGCCCAAATTCTCCCTAAAAGGTGTTTGTACAGGTCAGTTATAAATGTGAGTTAAAAAGACCTACTCTTTGCTGAACCTTGGAAAAAATGAGCTCTTTGAGAGTTTTCCATTTCATAAAGAGACTGTAAGAATTTTAAAGAGCGTGTCTACAGGAGGTGAGTATCGAGCTTGGTTACAAACTGATGTCATTCTCCTATCACAGTTTCTCTGGGAATTAAATTGGAAGAAAACCAAAGGAAAATGGCTAATTCTTCCAGTACACAGCCACCTCACAACTCACTGTGTGGCTCAAGAAGAGGGTAGAAGAAAAGCTAATTCTGATATCAAATCAGAGCTGCCTCAACTTACAGGTTTTTATAGAGAAAAAAGACCAAGAGGAAACAAAGATGTCTGAAATGAAACAGTTCTTCATTGGATCAGTGCTTCATTTGTTAAAGTAAAGAATAAATGGGGATTTACACAAAGCATAGGTCAGGCTAAACGCTATTGCCTTCATGTAAAAAATGTCACATTATATCAAGTTAGGATAGCTTTGTTTGTCTGTTATCCACTTAAATGTAAATATACTGATATTGGCAATGTCCTCATTTCTCTAGAGAAGCTTTCTTCTGTTGTACTATCAGCAGAGAGGAGGGACAAGGAGGGAAATGGCAGGGGAGACCTTTTGATGATGCTGCACTCCTAAAGCATCATCCTTGCTCAGTGGGGAGCTGATGGTGTTTAGGGTAGGACTGCAGTCCTGGATTTTTTTGGACAGGCTACAAAAAGAGAACAGAGCAGAGCTTAACCTACAGGGCGAGTCTCCTACCATTACTGGTGCTTGATTTGTTACCACAAATAAATAGAAGCTGAGATGTTCAGGCTTTTTACTTTTATTTATTAGGTTCTTAGGGAGGTACCAGAAAAATTGGGGGAGGGGGTTGGTTTGTTCTTTTGAAATTTGTTCCTGCATAGTTGTTTCTCTTAATATCTGTGGAACTGCTTTCCAATCAGACAGTGCCAGGCTCATGCCTACTCCTTTTGCTAGGAAAGCTGTAGTTATTATCCTTTTGTAAGGAGGGGCTGGTGGGGGTCACCTGCTTTCTCCCCTGCTCTCTCCTGACTGAAGCTGAAGAAGACTCAATAAATTTAGCCTTTCCTGCTTGAGGAGTCTTCAGAGCAGCCTACATGGTGAAAGTCAGGTTTTGCGTCCTTATTTGCTTCCTTGCCTTTTGATGGTTTTCTTCAGCTTCCCATTTTAAAAGATAAGCTAAGGTGATGTGGTTTTCTACTTAAAGCAGGGCTGTTTTAACCGTGGTATCATGCTTTCTCACTGCCCTAATGAGCTCATGACTGTTCCTTCTTAAAAGGCAGACAACCATATTTCTGTTTATCATAGCCATTTTCAAGCTGCTCTTCTCAGGCAGTACTTTACCTTTGTGCTGCCGTGTCTCTGCTGCACCGGTAATAAAGGGACGTGCTGAACAGAGAAGAGAGTAGAGTGGCGTCTTCATCGATCATTACCAAAGCCACAAATTCATTTAAATTTGGGTGATATATGTGGGGAAAATTTTCCCAGTGTGCTATATGTATTTTTGTTTTGAAGAGCAACCCTTTAAAACCTGCTCTGTTCTTGTGAATGCGATGTGACAATGTTTGCCCTTATACATGAAGGCTTGCAAGTTCAAGTTAAAATAAGGCAAGATACAAATATTATTATATTACTTACATTACAGAATGATAATTACTTCCCTTTAGCTAAAGTTAGCCTTAAAATATGAATTTCTTGTAATATATATGACTTTTTCTGAAGACTGTGATGCTGAAATTTGGTAAATTTTTCACAGAAATGTCAGATCTATGACTCTAACAAGAGCAATTATTTTGAAATTTTTCCTCTTCAACAAGTGTTACTTTACATATTAGGAAATTTTCAAGTTGATATCATGATGGAGTGGGTAATACCTGAAGGACAACTGAAAAGAACAAAATAAATTAAGAGACTCTTCACTTGCATTATTCAATCTCTCATATATACACTGCTGTGACTGGACTATGTCAGTGTTACAGGGTGATGGAGAGGCAGTGCATATGAGACAATCTACTTTGCTTGTGATTGCTGCACCCTCAGACTCACAAACTCACATGGGCAAGTGTTTCTGCTACACTATGTTATGTTCCTATACACAGAAGAGATGTCTCTTACTATGTGAATTCCTACATACAGAAGAAGAAAACTTCTGTTTTATACATCTTCATGTAGAATATACAGATAAGAGAAAAAATGCTCCCTGTGAGCAAGGGTATTTTGGAAACAAGAGTAATTCCTGCAGACAGGAGATATGCTAAGGCATAAAATGTGTTAAATCGAAAAGATAATATAAATCCAGAAAGGAAGTTTTCACCACACTGCACATTTATAAAGAACTCCCCTGTCATATATTCATCATTCTTTACAGTACAGCTCTCTAGAGTAGTTTTCACAAAGCTATTATTCTTCCTATTCCACCACTAGTTGGGGATCATCATTGCCAACTTGGAATGAAAAATGATCTTTTATTTCCCAGAAGTTAAACAAGAAAAGTAAAGTATCCCTGTTAAGTGTTGAGTTACTCAGTTGCTTTCAAAGTGTCTACCAGAGGGTATGTACAATAACATGTAAAGCAAAATGAAGTATAACAACAGAAAAAATTATAACTTTCAACTGTTCAGCTAACTATGGAGCTGTCCTGAGGGTTTTTAGCGCTTCCTTTGTGCTTCCTTGCAAAGCCTTGAGGAACAGATCTGGAACACCCACGCATCAACATTTATCTCGGTGACCATCTTAGTTTTTACGTCCGTTGTAAAGAATGAAAACTTCATGGTCATCGGTCTGGAGTAGGCTGATTCTGATCTTTGCACATAGATCAGGCCTTTCAGCTTGCTCAGCTCAGGGTTCTTCAGTAGATTCCTTCCAGAGACCCATAAGCATCTTGAAAAGATACTACACACTCTTCTATCAGGTTAGCAATGAGATCAACACAAAACGAAGAAACTGAAAAAGTGACTTGACCTCCCTTGGAGAGAGAAATATTTGCTGAGGTTGTCTGGCAGCAGGGTACCAGATATATCAAACTGTATGAAAGGAGGAGTGAGCCTGGGCAGATGGATCTCAGGATGTCAGCAGGGACTGGATGCAGATGTACTGCCAGATGCTTCTTCTTATGCACTCCCTCCTCCAGTGGCACAAACCCAAGAAAACTTATGAGGACCCCAGTGCAGTCTTGCTCTTCTGGAGTAAGAGTCAAGATCATTAGAAGTATTTCTTGTGCTAAACATGATGAAACAGTGGTCAGTTTATTAACAAGTCAGGATTATAGGAACTTTTAAGTGCTAAAATAAACCTTCCTTGACCTAACAGTAGGGTTCATTTGTAAATGAACCTTTGTGAAAATCCAGGCACATTACAGATAACGAAACAGTTTAATACCTTTAACAGGGAACTCCATGCAGCTGAATATGAGAGAAAAAAACATTTCAATGAGAAATATGTTAATTCTGTTCCAGAGGAAGTACAGAGGCCCCAGCTCTGATGGAGTCTGAGGGAGGAGTCATGTGCACTAATGATATCTGCATCCTTTCATTATGTGCTAGTAACAGTGTAGTCCATCTTCCACCCAGCCAACAGGAATGCTTTAATTAGGTAAAACAGGATTACAAAACACCAGGCTACCTAACTGCCCCAGTTTAGAGAGCTGCAGAAATAAAGCTCTCCATTCATTAAATCATAGCTTATAAATTACCCACTATTACGTGCCTCACAGCCAACTATCAAAAGCGGATCCACCAGCAACATGTTCACGTGCTGTCAAGTTCTCTTGTGTCTCAGAAGTCTTGAGAAATATAGAGACTGTCACATGTAAGATTTTTTGTCTTATGTTTCTCCTCTCACAAGGTGTTCCTTGACCTTAGGTTAGGCTGAGAGCTGGAGTTGGCAGGCTAATGAGGAGGAAAAAGAGGATATTCTGTAAAAACTCTGCTATATGCTAGTCTTAATCAGTTAGAGGCAGACATCTCAGCTGTCCTTGGAGGTAGAACTGGGATAAGTACTATGGGAAAGACACTGTTGTTCCTTTTTGGAAAACACAGTGGAAAAAGCTTTTCACCATTTATGTCCCAGTGGAGGAGGAATCAGTGATGTAGAGTGCTGGATAGATAGTCCTGAAATAAGGAGAGCAAGAAAAGCAGCCCCTTCTTCCAGAGCCTCAAATCCACAGCAGTGCCGTGCCCCTCCATCTGAAGCCCAAGCCTCTGAGCAGCTCACTCTGCCTGGGAGCTTGGGAAAAATAAACCTTGTGTAACCCTTCAACTGCAATTACATAGAATGCCTCTCCAAGAATGAAAATTTGCTCACACAGAAGAAAAGAGCTTGGAGATCTCTGTGTAATAATACCACCCACCAACACCTACTATTTGTGAATTATATCACTCACTTTCATCCCTCTGAAAAACCAAGATGATTTGACTAATACTGTTAACTTTCCCAATGACTTGGTTTTTTTGGATATATGACAGCTTGACAGCTGCAATTAAAAAAAAAAAAACAACCAAAACCAACCACACAGATAGTGGTTTGATTCACTGCAGCTGGCACAGATCATCTTTGCTCACAGAGAAGAGTGCAGCGCCTCTGGCTGGGCAGCTTGCATTGGAGAAGGCAGAAGTCTGTTGATGGCTATGTTCTCTCCCAGTAGTACTGCCTGCTCTGGGAGTCCTGAGTCCCTGCAGAGCCAGGGCAGCCCACAGCGCTCACTGCTGCTGCATCAGCCCTCTGAGCAGTTTAAGTGTTGACAGGGCTTATCTGGGCAGTAGACCTGAGCAGGCAGTACCCTGGAGGCAAAACCAAGGCAGGAATCCACATGGGAGGGTGAGCAGAAGCCCCTGGGGACACAGAATCTATACGCTATGTTGTCAGGAGGATGGCACCTAAATCCAATTCCAGTTAGAAGTTAAGAGAATTTAGAGGCTGGTTTTGTTTAGAGTTGACTCTTGGCTGATCCTGAGCAATGTGAACAATGGCCTAGACCAGAAGCCTCTGGAGAGCAGAAGGCAAAAGGGAGTTGCAGATGTGTGACTGCGTCTCTGAGGAGCTGCTGCCCACCTGGCTGTCTGCTCCCTGGCCACAGTGGGGCCAGAAGTGACTTCTGCAACAACCTGTCTGGAGGCACACTGACCCACTCCCTGCTACGGCAATACTAAATGCTTCTGGGTGTGCTCAGGTTTGTGGGTCCAGGATCTCTGAAGGGTTGTCTCCAGCTGCTCCCAGGATAGCCCACGTTTGTTAGAGGAATGAAAGGGGAATATGCATGAATATTGCGTGAGAAAGACTCTGTGCGCACATTCAAAGTAAGTCAACTTCTGGTGTAAAGGTTCTAAATTTGCTTTGACATAATCATATCCTTTTTCTTTACTACTTGTGATTTGTTTTTCTCTGATGTTTTTAACAAACCTGTATCTCTAACCACCACGCAGATTTTACCAGAACTTTGTGAGACTGTATCACTTTCTGTCTCCCACACATGTGTGTTTTCTTGGACTGCCTTAAATAAGATGTTTAGCACTCACTGAGTTTTTCAGGAAGGCAGTACGGAAGAGTCGCTACTTCTGAATAGTTCTGAATT
The DNA here is from genome assembly GCF_017976375.1 of Cuculus canorus. Lineage (NCBI taxonomy): Eukaryota > Metazoa > Chordata > Aves > Cuculiformes > Cuculidae > Cuculus > Cuculus canorus. The sequence continues at coordinate 26,662,454 of NC_071402.1, forward strand.
GAAAATAGCAGGTAAAGAATAAACTTAGACCCTCATTTCCAAAAAAATAAATTGAATAGTTGTACACATTATTTAGTCATGGATTAAAATACTTATTTCTAATTATTAAATCATTAATAATTTAAATAGTTTAAATATTTCAATTAAATCCACCACGCCAAATAATACCAAATTCATTAAGATGAAAGTGATAGGTTGGGATGAAATGAGGCATCTTAGAAAGTGGTTCACTTTGCTCACTGTGTGATCCCCACAGGCTTCATCTTGAGACTTGCTCAGAACACATTTCACAGCCACTGGGAAGCTGCAGTACAGGTCCATTATTGTCAGGTTTTTCCTTCCTCCAGTATGGTGTTGGGATAGCTGTACAGCTTAAGATTTTGCTGTTATTATGCGGCAAATCTAAAAAACCTAATAATTACTGAACACCTCATAGAACTTTTCTCTAGAGTTAAGAGTTTTGAGCTGTGGTTTTCCTACAAACCTCAAATCAGATAATTTCCTTTTCATTATTACTTAGTTATTGTACTCCTCCCCTTTCCTGATCCTAGTCTGTCACCTGTATTGACATTATCTGTGTTTAAGCATAGGTTGTGATTCACTCCAGAAGTGGCTGCATTTCGGATACTGGTTAAAGTGGTCCCACCACATTTTGCAAAGTTTGTAGAATGATTTTAGAGAAAACTTTCTATTTAAATGTAAATTATTTCACTATTATTAGCAGCAGCAACTACTAGGAGTGAACAATAAGCATTTATTTGTCCATGTTTGGTATAGAAAGAAGCACACAGGGGAATACAGTATTTGTCTAAGTATTGCTTCGTGTGAATGGACTGATATTTTAGTATCAGCCTTATATTTTTTTGCCTTGAGTCAGCCAGCACTAAATGTAATGAAAACAATTTGGAGGTTTGTTTGAATTAGGTAAACAAATTGTTTTAAACAGTTTTGAACATGAATTTCACATTATGGCTTCATTTTCCTGGCAGGGTTTATTATTGCGTTGTAGAACATCATTTCTGTGACTGTGTGAAGCACTCAGAGAAATGGTTTACAGGTGCATCTCACCTGTTGCTCATTGTGGCAAGATGCATACTGTTAAGAGAATGGCCGTAAAATGTTCTACATGGACATTCACTACCTGACTATCTAAACATGGTGCATACAAGTAATTCCTAATAAAATCTGCATCAGTCTTTGTTAGCATAGCCTGTTCTCCAACCTGGGGGGGGTGGGGGTGGGAAATCTGTCCTTTCTACCTCTGAAGCATGGTGCCTGATGGCAGAAAAATATTTGGAGGTTCTCAAATACAAACCCCAGGGTTCAAGAGGATTCAGGACCAATGAATGTTTTACTCATCACAACGCTCTGCCCTTCTCAGTATGCCATTTCTCAGTCCTTGATTCTTAGTTGGGTGTCCAAGGTCCCTGAATAGCATATGGAGGTGCCCCAGGGTGGAGAATGCTCCCTTACCGTGATTACAGGACACAGAGAAGTGGAAGTCTGGAACCTGTCTGAAATCCCATGTCCTTCTCCACTTTTGAATGGCTTTTTATTAGGTTTTTGAATTTCTGTGTACTGAATTTTCTGTGTATTTCCCGGCGTCTGAATGCTATCTTCACACTAGCTGCCTAAACCATCTCTGTCAAAGATGGAAAAGATGTCACATCTCTAAATCACAGTCCTGATGGAAATTACTGCTCCTTTTCTATGAGAAAGTATGAGAAAATCTTGCACTGACTTCCAGGGAGATGAACTCTCCTTACTAGAGTGTATCACAGAACAAATGAGCTCTGACCAGGCAGAGGAAGGCATTGAACTGTGTCTTTCATGTCCCATTCAAACACTACAGTAGCTTAGAAAAGGGAAGGACTCCAGTAGCCATATTTCAAAAGAAAATGATAGCTGCCGTTGTGTTTTATGAAAAATCCAATTTCAAGGCATTTTGGTAGAAATTTTCAGAGTACTCAAACCAGCCCTTGGGGAAGATAAACAGAGGAACACATTTTTTGGATCCCCACTAAGCTAGTGTCTGAACTGGATGTTGGGAAACTAGACCTTTTAAGACTGAAGAGCTCTTGGGTATGACCAGAATTCAAGATACCTGGGGAGCTTTTTCTCTGGCAGCTGAAGTCAGAGGGGGTTTGGAAACCTCCTGAAGCAGACATCGGAATGTCTGTTTAGAATATAAGCATATAATTTCCACCTCTGCCTGGTTTTAAGCACCTAAGTCCTTTTCCGAGTACGACCAAAATTCAGGAAGCTTCTACCCCTTAATTTATGCTCACTGGATATTGAGGAGCACTTTTATCCAGAGTTTTTCTTCCACCATTTTTTGCTAAACTAATGTGTGGTGGGAGTGAAAAAGCATGAGATGTTTCTATAACAACACTGCAAAATAATAAATACCACAAAGCAACTCTGCAATCTCCAAATAATGTAAATTTTTTTCCATTTAATTACTATCTACATTTCTGTCCAGCTTCAGAATAATACAGCTGCAAAAGTAATTAATTGATATAGGAATGCAGTTTAATAACAGCACTAGAGTTCTGTGTTCATCCGTTGGTTACAGGCACTAGCTAGCATGCTGATAACAGGTTGTTGCCATTGTTGTCACCTCATTAGAAAATTAGCATTTAATTAAGTTAGGAAGATATGGAACAATTTTGATATGGGTAATATTTGTACACATTGTCTATCGGAATTAAAGGCTCCCATCCAGCAAAAAGCACAGCAGCCTCTACAGCTGGTGGCTGTTGGCCCACAGAAGCTAAACAGACTTGCCGGTCTGTGCAGCTGCAGTCGCTGCCTTTGATTTGGAGGGGAGAGGGAAGCTGTGAGCCACACTCCTATCGGAGGCATCAGATGGAAGAAGTGATCCAGCAGTGGCATCAGTGCTTGCCTTGTAGGCACTGTAGCAAGTCCTTAAAAGCCTTAATGCATGGCCAGTGCTGGTCTATGAAGAGTCAAGTAAAGGCTGTGAAGGAAAGATGGCTCTGCTTCAACCTGGGCCTGATGCAGCCTCCCCTGAAGTCAGTGGGGAGCTTTCCACTGATGTCAGTGGGCTTTGGATGGCCTTGCTGGGGTATGCTGGCTTCAAAGCCTCCATGCTGCTGTCAGCTAGGTGCAAGGAAGGGCAGGTCAAGCTGCGCAAAGGTTAACCACCACTGGTCTGGGAGGCAGAGGGTGGGAAGAGAAGAGGACAGCAAGAAAGGGAAGGAGCTGCTGAACGGTAACTGGATTTTCCTGTTGTTACTTTCTTGCATTGACTTTGGCTGAATGGTGAGAGGTTTGATTTAGATGCTCTTGTGGATGAAAAGATCCTCTTTAAAATGCAGTGTTGAAAAACAGCCTTAAATCTCCTGCTAGCAAACACGAAACAGAAAAAAAAAAATCCCTGGTTCCTGTGGTGATTTGTTATTCGGACCGGATACTTTTATTTAGGTTGATGTAAAATCAGAGGAACAGTCAGACAACATTGAGCCTCACTCCTGTGGGGTGAGGAATTCACACCTACATGTGCCAGCACTGCCATGTGCATCCGTGGGGGATTCCTCCAAGCAGGGCTAAATGGTTATATCACCTCTGTCATCCCTCTGGCGCAGGAGCAGATACTGCAAACCGTCTGCACGTGTTTAATGTTGCACATGCAAAGCCATGGAGTCATGCCAGCATCCCACAAGTTTCTCCCACTGACATCCCAGCAGCTGCAGCCGTGGCAGCAGGATCTGTCCTAACCCCGGGCTGAAGCAGCCCTCTGCAGCAGCCAGCCCGCCTCGGCTGTGCTCACAGCCCAGCTCCAGTGTCTCCAGGTACTTCTGAGAGAGATGTCACTGCCCCTGCCAGCAAAAAAAAATGTGTTCCCAGCTCTTTGCTTGCCCTTTCCCCAGCCTTGCTGAGCAGATTACCACCCGCGAGGAGCATCGCAGCAGGACATTAGGGTCTCACTGAATGGTATGGGTGGACTGCATTGTGTACGATTTTCTCTCTGGAGGGATCTCACTCCTGTCAGTGCAATGGGCTGACAGGTAGGGACCGGCAGCACCCATCAATCACACCTTTAACAGCCTGAAATGCTGCCATTTCTCTTGCAGAGAGCAGCAGCCAAGCCGACAGGCTACACGGGGCTGTCAATGAGGCAAACATCCTCAGTGACAGAGCTGCTCCTGAGGGGATCTCCCTCGGTCATTCGTGTTTATCCTGAGAAACTGCCCCCCATTCTTCCTCCTGGCATGAGGTGAACAAATATCAGAGCTGAAGGGATTAAGAATAATAGCATTGTGGCCAGCTTGTATGCTTTTTAAGGCAGACGCTGAAGTGCATGATACTACGGTACGCTGTGTGTCAGGGCATGAGGCAGGCAGATAAAATGTAGTGGTATTCCTTCAGCAAAGGACAGCCAGACCCAATACCATGGGGACAAGGTGTTTATGCAACACGCTTTTAATTGGCAGCAGCAATTAAAGGCTGTTTGTGTGTGTGAAGCAAGTGATGTAGCTGAACATAAGCACTGAGGCGTCACTGTTTCTTGAGAGAGGAATGAACCTGTCCTTGAGCAGTGTAACAGCATTGTATTAACCAAAAATCATCCAGTGCATTCAGAGTGAGATGAGCACTGAAGATCAAAAGAGGAAATAATATAGCTCAAAGTCCTTTCAGTGCCCAGCAGCAATGGTTAAATACCTGAAGGGAGAGACAAATTAATGAAGAATCAAAGCAAAAAGCAGTGAATAAACAAAACTTCTATTAAAATCTCACTCTTCATGTCAGTCATATTTTTCCACATTCGGTTCAGAAGAATGGGCTGCTTCTATCCTGTTAATGGTAGCAGAGTTTGAGCCCTCGTTAACAAGTGACTGTTAGTGTGTATGTGGTTCCATGGGTAGACGTAAGGACAGAACTTTGTCTGATGAGGCCTGATGAGCAGTTGTATGAGACAGGCTGACTTAGGCCAGGACCTTCTGAAGAAAACGTCACACAGTCATACAGTTTTACGCTGGCTTTTCCATTAAATTTTTCCTATGTTTATGCATTGCTCACACTGCCAATAATTTATCTTTGGTGAGAGTCAGACCACCTACTTTGGTGCTAAAATCCAAGAATATGATTTAAAAACGCACAGGCTGTCACAGCTTAACCCTAGAGGCACCTACATCCACTCTAGACCTCAAAGCTCCTGGAAGCAAACACCTCCTGTTCTCAGAAACATTTAGACATTTAAAGGAATAACTGGAGCACAAAGTCATTATCTTGTGCTTGTGCACAGCAGTCAAGAGGCAGCCAAAGCACAGTTGGGTTCTCTGACCCATGAGCCTGTGTCAGATCAGGGCTCAGTGTGAGTGGCAGGGTTGTTGCATCCCTGCTCCATGTCCTTTGCTCCCCCTAGGTTACCCCACGCTCTGGAGGATACCTATGGGACACATTTGTACTAGCAAATCACACCAGGCTGGAACACAGTTGTGTCTCCTGCGGTCATCTGAACTGTTTACTTGACAGGTTTATCCAGGCAAAGTTTGTGCCTGAGCCCACCTGCTATGGCCAGTCAGTCTGGTCAAGATCTGTGATGCTGTGTCCATGTCTGCCCATCCTTTCCCTGTGCCATCTCTGGGCACAGACGCACACGAGTTGAATCCTTATAGCCCATCCAGTCCCTGCTCTCAGAAAATGTAAGGACAGTTACACTGTTGAATGCTGATGAAATTTCAGGTAAGTACTAGGTTCTCCCCCCTCCATGCTACCTACATTCTGGCATTTCACTAATTTGAATTGCTGATCTATTTAAAATGTAAATTGCTGATCTATTTAAAAGGCTTCAGCAGGAGCCCAGTTTACATGGAGATCCAGCTGGGATGGAGGGTCAACATTCAAGTTCAGTGTTTTCTTTCTAAATAACTTGGCTGCTAGAACAACACCTCAAGGATTTGAATTTAGTAGATCAAATTTTCTTCTCAGTACATCCCCACTGACACCACTTAGGTCAATGGACCAGCTTGTGATCTCAGTTAAATCAGCATGCGTTGGGAGTAACATCACAGAAACTAGTAGAACTATTCCAGATTTATATTTGTGCTAATGACACCAAAATCTCGTCCAGTGTACTAGCAGAGATAGAACTAAGAGCAAAACATTCATTTCAGTCCTCAAGTAAAATATACTGCCCTGCAGACTTTTCAAAATCTGTGTCTCTGTGTAACTTTAAGAGTAAACAGAGTGAACGCTTTTACCCACTAACCTATAAGTAAAACTGGTAAAACCTGGGAGTGTTCCTGGGAAGATGCAAAAATGTATTGATCATATCAGATAAGATACATGAATGCTCAAGTTATGAGTTAACAGTTATATTTGAAATGTTCTAGCTTAACACAATATTTTGAGATGAGAAGAATAATTTAAGTTTCTAGCCTTGCAACGACTGGAGTACACTACTTTTTTAGTGGTACCAACATCCCATTTACTTTTTTCATCTTTTATTAATCACTCATGTGATTCTTAGTGCTTCTGTTCCCAAATATGTGACAGCCAAAATAGTAGTGTGAACTGGAGAACAACCAGAAAAGCTCCAGCTCCTTCAGAAGCTCAGAAGGCCCTGCCCATTTAGGAAGGGGAGCAGAAACCTATGCAACTGCCTTCTAAATTGGCATCTTTTTCCAGGTGTGCAGAATGTTGGTGTGGAAGTGTGGGACAAAAAACAGTAAGAAAGATTTTTCATACAATGGAAAACAGGGGAAAAGAGAGTTATGGCAAAAATACATATATCTAAACTCTCCTGTCTCTCTGCTGTCAAATTGATGAGAACAGGGAAAAGGTGAGGGGGAAATTGGGGAAAGGAAATATGGGAAAGCTAAAAAAAAAGCTCTTGACTCCTCAGGGATCCCTCTAAAGGAGGATTTTTCCTGTCTCAGTGCTCTGGAAGCCCCATCTCTTGGGGTTTGCCTTTTGCTTTCTCTCTCTCTTTCTTTCTTTCTTTGTTTCCTTCTTTTAGAGTTACATCTGCGTGGACTGGGATTCAGTGTAGAAGAAGGTATCTATACGTGCTGGAGACTCAGCTGTGTAGACTACTACAGGTTTTATGGGAATCAGTGGAGCTGTGCTAATTTACATGACAAGAGGATCGGGTCTTTCTGCTTCCTATTTAAACTGAAATACCAAACCACTGGTGACATAATTTGTGCGGGGTTTGTATTCCTGTTTTAGCCTGTTTCTGATATGGACAAGGGGCAAAAATCACACAGAGATCTTTATTATCATCTCTTAATAGGAATCTGAGCTCCAAACTTGATAGTATGTGACTATGCATAAAATTAACTAGATGTGTCTGTTAGCAGATCTGGCTGAAGTTGTGTGTGATTATATTCTGCATGCATATTTGTTTTCAGTCATATTTACAGGGGTGCCTGTATCCTGATGCTTGGGTTAACTGTTACTTTGAGGAAATAAACAGAGGTGAGGGTCCAGTCACCTTCAGCTGTTGGAAGTTAATAAGGTGTTAATGAAACATTGGCAAATAGGAGCAGTTTAGCACTTGTTTGACACTTGATTTTTAAAAGAGACAGAGTGTAAATAAGCTGTGTTTGCAGTGAAAATTAAAAAAAGTGGGAGGTGGGGGAATAAGTAACACTCTCACAGCTTATTGGCTTTAAGCAGAAAATACTTGATAGACCACATCAGGGAGAGTAACTTGTATGCTGCAGTCACTGGCAGCAAAAAACACACAATGGTAAAGGCGTCTGTTTTCGTGCATGCCTTTTTAAGACACTCTTCTAATATAAGGCCAGTTGATGCACATGATCAGTGTAAGAGGAAATTTGGCAGCTCTGCCTCCTGCCTCTTGAAGTGTTCTGTGGGAATACTCTGTCTTGTTTCAGGCCACAAATCCTATGAACCCTGGTAATTGTTCATAAGGGATGGGCAATCCCTTTCTGCAGGGCCCCTGAACCTGTCAAGAAGCGCGAGCTGTTTTTCCTGCTGCATTAAGGACAAGGAACCACACCTTGAGAAATGGTAGCACTCTGAAGATTTATTAACTTCTATGTCCTGTAGCTGGGTTGTGGAAGTAATCTCTAGGATGCAGGGAGCAAGTAATTTAGGCTTGATATGTGTCAAGAAGGAGGTCAGCATCATCCTGAGTGAATCTTTCCTATTTTCACCCCTTAGACTATAGAAGTGAGTCCTAGAGATTGTATAGCCAAGTTAAACCTGGTATCCTGCTTCTAGCTCTGCAAGAAGAGGAGGATAGTGATGGAGCAGGAGGTTCCTTGTCATGGAAGTGAAATTCAACACAGGTCGCTTGTCAGGCTAGTGCTTCAGAGAGATCTGGGGAAAACATTTAGCAGCTTTGTTTCAGAGTGGCTTCTTGGAACAGGGATCATTGACCTCCACACCTTGAACAGATCTAGACTTAATAGGGAGATGCATATTTGTAACTGATACATTGAGGATTTTCAGTTTATGCAATATATCCAGAAACATTCCTTGATAAAATATTCTACAACAGAAGAGCAAATGCCAAGGCAATTAAAAAATAAAGGGAGATTCCCTGGGGGGCATCACTTTTTCTGTGTATTTACAAAGAAGTTGGTTTTGCAGGTAAATAGTATGTGAGTGATGTTTTCTTGCCAGGCTGGAGAGATTGGTGGATTCTAGCGGATTATCAGCCACGTCTGAAGTTACTTTAGCAGTATGGAGTTGTTAAAGTTAGTAACTTGAGTTACTTGATTTATTTTTTTCCTGTGTTCTCATGTGTCACATTCATTCATAGCAGCCCTTACTATGGTGTATCTTACCAGCATAAGGCAGCTCCTTTGGCACACATAGTGTATAATAATAATCTCTTACAGTACATTACAATTGCAAATTAGAATTAGCTTTAATTTGAAATGTAGAATTTTCATTTTCCTGAGGTAAGGATTGTCGAAGGAATAAACCTGTGGGTGTAGTATACCCACGGGTATTAGCAATTCTGAAGTGTTGAATAAATGAAAGACACAAAGCCTACATTTTTGTATAGGGTAAATAATGCCGCTCATAACTATTGAAGTATTGAACATAAAACACTCTATGCTAAAATATAGACTTTGTTTGCTTGATTCTCTCTGATGTGTTAGAAAAGCTTTAAGCCAAGAGGGACAGTAAATGCAGCCTTTAAAATGAATTCAGGCATTGCATGCTGTCTGTAATTTTTTCTATTGAATTACTGTCTTATTTTCAGTTTGAGGCAATGTATTGTTTTGTTTATGAAGACTACAACATAGTGGCTATCTTTTTGGTATCAACACACTGAAATATCATCTTGCAGTATGTTTGAAAGAATCTGCAAATTTACACTTCCCAAACATGACAGTGAATTTTTGAATGTGTTTCCCAGTAGCACAAGAGTTTGGCTGCAGAAAGATTCAGGATGTTGGGCAGGGCACAGGGGATGTCCAAAGCTGACTGTGAAGCAGCTTGGGTACCCAGCTGCTCACTCGCTGGAGACTTGGGGTCAGGATTTCCCCTGGTCAGGCTGGCAAAGAACACTGAGAGCCCTTTTTCTGCCTTTGTAGTATATGGTCCATTTCCTAGGATAATCCATTTTTTCACTACCTGCTATTATGAGGACATAAGACACCAGGAGGTGCACTTTGACCTTTCCTGTTTTCTTCTGTCATACATAGAGTATTTGCAGCTATTGGCCTTTTGTACTAAAGGTCCAGTTTTGTTGTAGGACGTCAAGGCTCCTTTTGTAAGGGGCACACAGCATAACTCCTAGGATGCTTTTGTCACAACACTGTATTTGTTTTAATGACAACTAAGCCACCTTTAGCAAAAGCAATTGACCCTTGGTGGTGGACTGACTTTATTGCCATCAGAGCATGAAGCATTTATTTTTACATCAGTGCAATAATACCAGTACTGCTATTTTCTCTAAGTATTGTTCTCTATGTATCCAAAATTAGTGAACACAAAAAAGTGAGTGAAGAATTTTTTGCAAATAGAATTTTCATCCTTTTTCTCCTTGTTTAGCATGTGAAATAAAAAATACAAGGTCTGTTTTCTCCAAAACCAGGTCAGTGCAGCAGAAGATTTTCTAATCACTTACAAAAGGAGTCATATGAGGCTGTGAAACGAGGAGAGAGAGAAAAGATAACATGAAAACCCTATCATTTATGGTATCGTAGAAAGTAAAGAGATGACGAAAAATAATAGAAAGAATGAAGGAAAAAGCACTAATATTTCTAGAAAGAAATTATTTCCGTTGGGATATTTTAAAGGTTTAACACCTGAGGAAGATCTGCTCTATGACTGTGTTATGAGTTGCTCTTTGCTCATAAAGGTTGAAAATCTGAAAATGTCCGATTTGGATTAGTCAGGGGCTAAAAATATTACTGCACAGACTTCTGCTTAATTACAGGTCTTGGAGAAGATTATTCAAGGAGTAGCTTATACTCAACCAATGAAGACAATATTTTCCTCGACTGGGCTAGAAGTTCAGGAGAGGATTCAGTCTGAAATTAAGACAGGAATATTTGGGTATCTAAATGTTAGTGTCTTAATCTAAAACAAGTCTAAACGGTCTGGCACTCTATAGATATTCCAGACTAATGTTTAATTTGTGCTCATTGAACAGGAATAGTCCTCTCCAGAGGACCTGACATCTCAGCCTGTGGTCAGGATTGCAAACTAAGTGGAACAAACCTCCTGGTTATGCTCAAATTACTAATTTGGATTAGACACCCAAGTAAACACGATCAAGATGAGTTCTATCTCTAGCCTTTAAAATCCACTTTTCAGCCATTCTAGATTCCTATCACTCCTTGGAGAGGCATTTTTGAAAAACAGGTTTTCCTCTTTTGACATATATGTTTTTCATACTACAAGGGCACCGGTGGTTTACAGAACCATTTGATTGGCAGGATGGCACACTGTCCTGGCAACAGACTTCATCCTATGAACAACAGTGTGCTGGACTTTCCAGAATTTCAGCTCCTGGCCTGAGCAGCTCTGGAGAAACTTACGGCTTCACCTTGCTGAACTGCTACTAGTTAGTTTGCAGTATGCGATGGAGAGGGGTTGCTTTCCATGTTTTGTTCAGGACCTTTTTTTTGAAGCAGTATCTAGAACGTACTGCTTATTTTACTATCGTTCTAATCTCTCTGCAGAATTAGCTTTTGAGCACTCTTGCGGTGCGGTGTTTTTACACCGGGTCACTGTTAGCTGTGGCACGTGGATTACATATATAGCTTGCATCTAGGTTGCAAAATGCCCAGGATTGATTAGAGGCTACTAGGCTCTTTGGATAGCTTGTTTTGGCTTTCTAAATGCCTTGCACAGGCCTAGCATGTCTGTGCATAAATAGTCATCACAGATGAGGAGATGAAGGAAGACAGATCTGGACAAATGGGCTGAGTTCATAAACTGGCAATGAAGTAGAGTCTGTTAAGACCTTTATCTCGTGTAATATTACCTTGTGATTTCTCTCACTGTGGCCAGGTTGACGTTTACGCAGGTGATTTTCCGACAGATAACTGTTAGAGTGTTCTTGTCCTAAGTGACTGGACCACTGAAGTTGGAAGTTCTGTTTAACTGCATTCTCCATGTCTAGATCAATAGTGATTCTGTTACAAAGCAACAAGCATGATTGTGCACAAAAGGTCGAGTCCTTTTTAATTAGGTGCTTCCATGATGATTATTTTCCTGGCATAAAAAAAAAAAAAGAAAATTAACCTATGAGTAGTTTGCCTCCATGCACTCTTCAAGGGTTTCATTTAATTTGTCTGTTATATAGAAAGAAAAGTAATTTCTTAGTAGATATTTATCTGGAGGGAAAAAGATGGTAAATAGTTACTCAGGCCTGTGAAGTGCAGGTGTTCATTAAGTGTGCCCTGACATAAATCTCTTCCTTTTTTAGTTTTGTCTCTTCTGTTTGTTTGCTCTCTCCTGTTTTATTCAGGAGCAGCCGAGTGTTACTCAGCAAGGGATATCCACCTATGGTCACTGGGGTAGATATGTCATAAATGTTCCTGGAAGCTCATTAAAATAAATCCAACTCCCAAGCAACTTTTGTTTGCTTTTGAGCATTCTCTTAAGGAATTTTGCAACCGATATTTTATTACATCAAGATATGACTTTTTTCATGGACTTATCTTTTATATCACTTTAAAAAGAACTGGTTGTGCTGGCTTTTAGAATTGGCAGTTAGAACGTCATCTGTAATTACAGCAAGACCATACTTCCTCAATAGTTTGCAACTAAAGCCTTAAGGAAGAAAATGCACATACACCCCACAACCAACCCCCAAAACTTCAGAAAGCTTGAAATTTTGCTCTGCAGTTTCCATTACTAACTTATAGGTCATTCAAAACACTGTCCATAAAAAACAACTATTTCACTTTTTTCTCAGTCTGACTCTCTGGTTGTGTTTTCCTGGGACAAATTTTTTATGCTTATATCTCTTAAATCAGTGGGAAACATTACAGCAAACAAATGATCAAGTCAAAGAGGGCTTGAATATGGAGTCATATGGGAAAAACTGGCTAGAAAGCTGCCTGGAAGAGAAGGATGTAGGGGGTGTTTGTTGACAGTCGACTGAACATGAGCCAGCAGTGTGCCCAGGTGGCCGAGAAGACCAATGGCATCTTGGCTTGTATCAGAAACAGTGTGACCAGCAGGACCAGGGAAGTGATTCTGCCCCTGTACTCAGCACTGGTGAGGCCACACCTTGAACACTGTCTTCAGTTTTGGGCTCCTTGCTACAAGAAAGACATTGAGGTGCTGCAGCATGTCCAGAGAAGAGCAATGAAGCTGGTGAAGGGACTGGAGAACAAGTCTTATGAGGAGCAAATGAAGGGACTGGGGTTGTTTAGCCTGGAGGAGTCTGAGGGGAGACATTATCACTGTCTACAACTACCTGAAAGGTGATTATGGAGAGGTGGGTATTGGTCTCTTAGCCCAAGTGATAGGTGATAGGACGAGAGGGAATGGCCTCAAGCTCTGCCAAGAGAGATTCAGATTGGACATTAGGAAAAACTTCTTCACTGAAAGGGTTATCAAGCACTGGCAGAGGCTGCCAAGGGAGGAGGTTGAGTCACCATCCGTGAAGGTATTTCAAAGATGGATAGATGAAGTGCTTAGGGATATGATTTAGTACTGGACAGGTATGGATGGGCTTGATGATCTCAAAGGTCTTTTCCAACCTAGTGATTCTATGATTTTATGATTAATGTGGTAATGACTTTACGTGTTTTCTTCTTCAAAGGTTAGTATCAAGGCACTGACCTCATGTAGTTAGATAGGGAAATAGACATGAGTTTGGAGGACACAGAAATGCCAACATTTTGTTGCCCGTCTCTTGGTTAAAACTATAATTTCTGTATTTCTATGCAATTCAAGGTATATTTTAGAATTCCTGAAAATGCATGAAAATACACCAAAAAGAATTTGATTTTTTTTAAATCAAAGATATGATATAATAAAAAAATCATTTTTCTATTTTATTAAGATTGTTCAAACTGAAAGCTCAAAGTTTTCTTTACCATGTTCAAATCTGCAGAATGATGTTACTCTGGGATTGAATACCACTAATTTTTAAGCTTTTTTGGCATTTAGTCAGAAAAAATAATGATGATCTTGTTTAAATATAGGTGATTTTGTCTATATTTCCCTAAAAAATAATACCAAAGAGAGGAATAGAAGCAGTCAGCATTAAAACTCAGTTGTGACCAACTGTGTAAGAAATTGCTCAAGGTGGCTTTCAAAAGAAAGAACGAAGTCCACAGAGACCGAGAGGCTGGCAGCAGTGCAGGTTTGAGCATGATGAGCATGATGAACTTTATACAACACATCTTGGAGATAAGAATCTACAAGGGCTGGAGCCCGAATGATGTCTAGAGGTGGATATTGCCGTTCCAGCTAGAGAATCCTAGGAAATGATGTGAAGTGGAAATCAGCTGCTGATGTAGATGTATAGTCTGAAGGGTTCTTGTGCTCAAGCCATGAGACATACAGCACAGATCTGGTAGTGTGACCAGTCCATACCATAAATTAGACTCTGTATTATGTCATTGCTCTTTTCTTCCTATAATAGGCAACTTCCCTAGTCATGCTTAATTCATAATGGAGAGTTTGGTCAGTAAACAGACATTGGAAAAGAATATTTGTCATTTAGATATTCAAATAATTAATTTTTGGCATATGTTATATTCCAGTGGGGAATAACAGGCTGGTGTGCTTGGGGACGAATGCATAAACCATTCAAGAACTGTTTGAAAATAATTAAGGAAATAAGATGCTTAGTGTATATAAAGTGGGCCTTTAATTATAATAGAAAAGAAATTCTTCAGAAATCATTTGTAAGATAACTTATTTTTCAAGTGTGCCTTGGCGGGGTTTCAAATAATGTATCAGATAGCGATCACATATTGTGTGACAGGATTACAACAAACCCAACGCATTATAGAGGCCTAGCTACTGCAGGTCATCTTCCACCCCAGTTTAATAGAGTTCTGAGAAGGGAATGGAAGAGTTCAGTCTGCATTCAAGTACTTTCTTGTGCGAGGTGTTCTGGTATTGCAACAGAGATGGAGAACTGTACTGTTATACTCAACCAAAAAATCAAATCAACCTGACCAAAGCAGGTTGATAGAATGGCCTCCACTGGGAAGGTGAGAAGCACTTAAACCCCTTCACAGAAATACAGTGGCTGCGCAGTATATGATCTGATTTGTGAAGTCCAGATTTGATCTGAATCAAAAATGAGCACATGAACTTTTCTGTTGAATTAGTTACAGCACGCATTACAGCATCTAGAGTTCATGTCTTTGTGCTGGCTTTATGCTTCCTCTGGCAAGAAAAAGAATTAAGGTTGTCAGAACTTTAGAATTAATTTGGACTGGGAAAAATGAAGTAAATAGCTGGATTAGCTGTTTGTGTCGCATCGCTACTGCAGTTTTTGCCCCAACAGGATATACAGGAAGAGATTTGTCCATGTTCTCTTTAGTGAGTTCTGATCTGCTGGAAAAGCTCATGCTGTCACCAATGTTTATGCCTGTGGGGAGAGCTGGTGCTGCTGTTTTCTTTATTAAAGGTGTCAACAACTGGAGTATAACCCTAAGGGAAAAGGGTCTTGGGTTTATCTTCCTCTGTGCTCATTTGCAAGGGATTTGACACTCTACCAGCGAACTCCCAGGAGACAGCTGTTAAGTGCCAGCCCTTATGGAATCTGAAGGTGAGATGTTGGCAGTTACTGGGATTAAAGAACAAGGAGGCTCAGTGGTCCAGACATCATCCCATGCTTACTTCCTCCAGTTCTAAACCATGTTACAATGCATATTTATGCAATATCATAACTGCAGCAAAGGCTAATCTTTCTCTATCTGGGCTTTCTACTGAGCACAGGAAGCCCAAGACTCGTTACATCTGTTCTTTTATTATAAATATTACATTAATGCTTACAAAGAAGATGGGAGGAATTCAGAAGATGTCACCTTAGATTACAAGCTGCTGCTTAAAGTATTTTGTCAGGAAAATGAAGGTGAAAAAGAAAGATATTTTGGATTTGCTATAAGATACCACTTACATGACTGAAAAGGCAAATGGCTGTGTACCATAACTGGTTTTATATCATAATTGCATGTCCACCACCTGGAAAGTTAATCCTACTTATTAGAGAATCACACAAGAGCTGAGGTTGGAAGGTATCTCTGAAAACAATCTAGTCCACCCCACCCCCAACATCAATTTTAGGAATATTTTACAGTGCAGGGAATGAGTTCCACCAAACATAAAGAATTTATGCTTTTGAAACCACTACACATGTGATACTGTTGACATGACCTTTGCGTATTGAAAGTAAATACGGCAAAATTTCCCTCTTGAAATAGAATCACAGAATGGTTAGGGTTGGAAGGGACCTTAAAGATCATCTATTTCCAATATCCCTGCCACTGGCAGGGACACTTTCCACTAAACACATGTGATTCTTTTTACTTCTCTGCCTGGCTTAGAAACTAGCATTTCTGTAAAGGGCCCTTTGCAAACAGCTTTTTTTTTCTTCAGCTATGAATCCCAAGCTGTATACAAAGCCAAAGGTATAGCCCACAGTTTACATTAAGTAGCATTTATTAGGTGGTAATAGCGTTAATTGACACCCAGAATCAGTTGCCTGTAGGTGATCTGAAGCGATAATGTACCAGAGCTTCTAACATTCTATTTTAAGTCAAAATGCTCCCTCAGCCTGGGGAAAGATGCAGGTGTTTGGGATCAAAGAGTGTTTTGTAAATGAAGGACTTGAACACTGTAATTCCACTTCATTACTCTTCTGTTATTGCTTAATGTAAAAAGATTATTCTACCACTACCCTTCTTCTGTGTTTTTAAAGTATTAGAAAGTTAAACAGCAAAACTTAAATATAAATTCTAACACAAATAGGATATTTTTTGAAAGAAAAAGCATTTTAAAGCAGAGAAGAAAAAGAATATTGAATAACTACGAAATAATTTAGAAACATTCCTGAATCAAACCAGTGTGTTTATTACTAAAAGCTCTGATTATAAGTGACTCGTTCTTGATTACCGTGCTTGCCTTTGCAATGATGAACCCCTCCAAACACTGGCCTTCTCTGAAAGATTGTTTCAGCTTTGCAGATTAGAGTCTTCGTGGAGAGAGAATATATGTATGCAGCTGGCAAAGCAAGTGTCTTAGTGAATGGTAATTGTTTCCCAGTTCCCACAAATCCTTTCATAAACTGGAGGCTTCATTCCTTTTTTAGGGACCTCTTATATTTCATTAACAACCCACCCATTTCTGACCTATACTTCATATACTCAGGTGTTAGGCTTTAGAAAGATTGTACTCAGCAATGGCAACTGAAAGAGTCTTCATTCTCTGGTAATTTGGTACCCTTGGGAAAAGTGAAAAACACGAGCAAAAATCAATGGAAGCCTCTAAAAGTGGTGTACACTATGTATATCCATGCAGAATATAGGCATAAAATATAATTTGACTTTGTTGTGAAATTACAGATGTGCATTTCATGCCTTATTACCTTCTCTGAAAATTTCTTTGCCCTGTGTTTTTTAAGGCCCACAACCATGAAGCTGTGAGAAATGCCCCACTATCACTGCGTGTGCAGTAACGGAGCCAGAGCAATCCTGGAAAGTCCACAGAGGTCTTCTGCAATGACAGACCACAGCACTAATCCCTGCCTCAAGAACCTGTCTTCTGTCTTCAGGCAGAGTACAGTGCGGGATTGCGTGGGATAGCCAGGCAGTAAAGCAGAGTAGAACTGCAGTGCTTCCAACCTCCTTTTGCAGGAGTGTAGTTTGCAGCTCATGTTGTACCAATGGATAATGCTCCTAGTATGAGTTGGACAGGAGTTATATGTTCTGTGAGAATAAACACATTCCTCCTCTTTTAAACATATGCACTGTATTCTTCTATGCTTAAAATTATTCCTGTGGATAATTCTGAGCAAGCCTTTGGTGTCCTCAGTTGTACCCAATAATAAAACTGGTTTTCTTTATTTTTAAATAACAGGGAAGAACAAACACAATTAATGAAGACACATACAGTGGGTAAAGCTGTGCACAGAATAAAGCAGCATTTAGACATGTAGATCAGTATTTCTTAAGTTGTGCTATTGGAACATCCATGTGGTTTTTATGGGCAAATCATTGTATAAAACACAGAATAGAAATGTGTAGCATAAGCACAACAAAGATCCAATTCTTTTCTTAAAGACTATTATGCAGTTTACATAGCTTGCAATTCCCAAACAAAGAGGGGTTTTGTCAGACAAGGAACAATGTGCATTGCTGCAGGCATGAGAAAGGAGAGCTGCATTTGGAAAGTATTACAATTATAATGGGAGTAGATTACGAAGCAGATAATTAATGGTAGGGATACAGGATCTTCTTTTCCCACTGGGATTCATTCTCACTCTTCTGGTGTAACTTATAGCCCTGAGGAACACTTTTTTTTTTTTTTTTGTTTCAAGGCTCTCTTTTCTAATCTCTAGGTCTTTTAGTGTTTTATTGCATTGGTCACAAAGGTTCAAGGAGGTCATTCCAGAAGATATTCTCTCCCAGGGATTAAATTGACCCAGAGGAAAAAAGTAATTTGGAAGAGTTTTTGCAGAAGCCTTCTTCCACCTTGAAATTACAAAAAGTCTCCTTTTCCTGCAAGACAATTTCCGAAGTGCTTTGCTTTTCTGACTTGCATCATTCTTCCTTCAGGAAGATCAAAAAGAAGTATGTAAATCTAAGTTGACTTCATAAGTTATTCTAGACAATGGAAATGGTATATTAAGAAATGTACATGCTTGTAGGATTATTCTGAATGTTTAAATCATTCTTATTGCTATTGATTCATTTAACATTACTATTTGTTCAATAACATTAAGTAGTATAATTTTATCCTCTGAAGCACCTTTTGTTACAAAAAATAAGATTTTGCATGCAGAAAACTATTCTATAGAGGATGATGCTTCCACTAAAGTTTTTTGAAGTCATTCCAGTAGAACAGGGTAGATCAAAGGGTTAGTGTAAGATGTATTCCTGAATCACTTTGAAAAGCTATTGTGCATAATTATTCACAAAGACTTAAGCAAACAACACAAACATTGGGAAGAGAGAAATAATTCTTCAATTTCGGATCATTAAACTGTCTGGTCAACAACACAAACAATGAATAACAAGCGTAGCCAGTATATTCTTTAGATTATCTGATACAGACTGTTGTTTGCTTTTAGCGTTTGACCTGCAAATAGAAATCTTCCAATTCATATGCTAAGCACATACAGAAGAATAAGAGAGGACTTGTAAGTAGAATGCTGAACCACCTTGAAGTTCTTCAAAGTTTACAGAGTCATCAAAACAGTAACTCAAAGTACCATCAAAGCAGTAAGCATCATAGCCTCCTCATAGCAATATGTAAATAATTAGAGGAGAGCCATCTGTAATGCATTATGAACAAGTGTGTTCTGGATGTTAATCTAATAATACACATATATTCCTGTATTTAATGTGTTGAGATATGTCATGCTGTATTGCTAAAGTGAGGGGAAACGAATTTTAAAGCATTTTAATTTGGTGGTTTTTCTTATGTGTACGTCAGTATTTCTACATTTTTTATCTTCATAAAATAAATTTAGCCTCTGTTGATTTCATTTATGTGAAAAGAAACAAGTCTTTCAGAAGGCAAATTGATAAAAATACTTTTAAAGTGTAAAAAAAGACTTTTATCTAGTCATTCAGCCCCTTTTGGTTGAACATGCATGGATATTGTTCATTCAATTAATGTATTTCAGTATAGAGTATAAAAAGAGATTAGAAAGTTTAATAATTGTTGAGATTGCTGGAAGAAAAAGCATATATAATCATGAAGTGGGCCCTGTAGTTTGATACTTTGCATAATATAAGCCCTAGAACATCACCAAATGACAGCCTTGCTTAGAGAAAAGCTCTAACTTTATAGTTTAATAGGAAAATAAAAAATATTATTTATTTTATTGTAAAATTATATATGCAGACTTGTTTAAGATTGAATCATGTTTAATTTATATCTATTTATTATTTTGCAGTAGATTTTGTGCAGTTCAATATTACTGAAAAAATAGTACCTCTACAGAGTTGAGCTTAGGGCTTGTGATATGGTAAGGTTGAATAGTGTTGAAATATATAGCTTATAACTTAATGTGCATACCATTTGTATTTTATGATTAGCAGATAGATACAGTTTCACTGAGTCTTCAGATATATAGTTTTTTTCTTTAGCAATGGTAATAGATTTTTGTTGAAACAATATAATTGTAAAATTTTGCATTTCAGATTTCCTTAACCTACACCTTAAGAGCTTTGGGTTTTTTTTTATGAAAAAGAAATGAAACTTCATTTTTACAATGATAGACATAAAAAATCCGTAGTAGGATAGAAACTCTATGTAATAGGCATTTAGGAGACAGCATCTGCTGTTCTACTTCTTCCTTGATTGAAGGTGAGGAAAGAGGACAGAGAGACAGGAAGAGAAACAAGTGTAAATATCATTATGTCATATGTGGGGAAAATGACATGGAAGAGAAATTGGTCAATAAAATATTATTCAGGGAGACTTCAGCATAGCCAAGAAGCAAATCACGTGTCTGGTCCCAAGTCCTATTACAGGTTCTTAACCACAAGACTAGTTTTTTTCAATTGCAAATTAATAACATCATTCTGAAATTGTAATTTCACTCAGCTTTGTTTCCTGTTGTGCTGGCTGGTGGTTTTCAGTGTGTCTGGTATCTTACCTCTTATTTTTCATTAATTGGTTGGCATTTGATTAGCCACCAGTCTCCTGAACAACAGGGAATATTGTATTTGAGCAAGCTGAGGTGATAATTGAGTCCAATATAAGTCATCTGAGTGCAGCTGAGCTGGAGATTCAAAGTGTTAAGTACTTCCTGAAGACTGTTCTTATAAATCAGGTCAGTATGTAGTCTGAATTAATACACTTATGCCTGTTCGATGTTTTAATAGAGCTGGACAAAGAAGCTACAGTAAGGAACTAAGAGACTCAGTGAAAACCTAACTGTCCTAATGCCAATAAGACAAAAATATCTATATATGTACCTACAGTGCAGCCAGGCTGCTATTTTTTTTCTCTGCACATTCATTCTCTTTGCACATTTCAATATGAAAATGGAGAAGTGAGCTACTGTGGGACATTTGGTTTGTTGCTGCTTCTGTTCAGGCAACTTCATATTGCTTCTTTCCCTCAGCCAAAATAGAGTTGAAGATGCCTTATAAGAAAAGAAGTTCTACAAACACCTGCCCTATTTCCTAAGGATTTTTTTTTTTTTTTTTAATATATATACAGTAAAGCAAAGTGCCCCAGTTCAGCTCTGCCTTGTGTTGAAAAGGACTTGTTATGGTCTGTCTGGTTTTATGTTTTGCGCTCTCTGCAGTGCCCTTTTACCATCTGAAAATTTACTGCATGGCAGAGGAACACATCCCATAAATGTGAAACAAAGAGTTTGCAACATTTTGGAATCCAAATACTTTAGCACAAAAGCTTCCTGTTTTTCTAACATTATAGGAATGAGAAAGGTTCATAAATTTGTAAAGTGAGTCATTAGCTTAAATGTCATATGTGCTTTACTTGTCACACAAATTTAAAAGCTGATTTACAGGCTTAAAATGTTATCAATTGAGCTAGAGTATTATGTAATACCTAAAGTAAGTGCTCATGCTGAATTATTCAGAAGCACATATTTATTAAAGAAAAACAAATTGAGATCAAGATTTTGTGTTAAATTTACAAAGAGGAGCAAACTGACAACTAATCAGATGTAGCCGGTAAAAATGATTTGTGGTGATAAAAGGGAAGGGAGAGGAAAAAGAGGAAGGGTGAGAGGTAAACATTATACTGTATGGGTTGTCTGGGCTTTATTCTGGAGCAAACTTGTCCAAATGAATTATAAATGTGGTAACTCAATAATAAATGGGGAGCAGGGGGGTACAAGCAATAAAATTAGGTGAATGCATAGAGTGCTCTGTATTTAAGTGGATGGCGTAACATGGTAATAGGAATCTGTTACCTACATACCCTCTTTTAATGAACATTGCTTCGTTTTACTGCTGTAGTGAATATTTCTCATTTCCAAGGAGATAAGAGGGTATGTTACTTGCAAAAAAGCTATACTCATTAAGTTGCAAAGTTGCCAGCATGGCATTCTTTATACACACACACACACACACACACGTATATATGTACATAAAACATGAAATAATTAAAATGTTCCTGAACCCATGCATACAGTTTCATTTTTGCAATATTCATTTTCTCTATTGCAGAGAAATGCTGTTTAATTTGAATGAGACTGTGAATTTTGCAAAATGAGGAAGTAATAGCATTTTACTTAAACTTATGGCATCTCTGTTCATATTGAATGGTTCAGGAACAGTTTCTTCATAATTAAAGTGTCAAAAAAATGCACTTCAATCAAGAATGATGAAATTCATTCAGAATGATTTGCCGAAGAATAATAACTTTAAACATTCTCTCTTTAAACAGAATTGTTCAGGGTTCTCTCATCAATTGTTCAGGGTCCTCATATTTCCTTTTGTTGTTACCCTTGGAAATGAACAAGATTTCCTTTATTTTCATGTGCTCTGCATATAACATACATTTTATGGGTCAATTATTGGATACTCGTACAAGTGTCTTATATGAACATTGATAAATATTTTTCAAAACTTCACTGAGTCAGTAGGAAGACGTAAAATATTATACCTCCAGTACAAAGGGCACAATCACCGGAAGTCCAAATTTTTACAGTAATGTGTAGACTTTCAGGAGTCCAAGTTGAGAAATGGTAATTTGTCAGCATATAGAACTTGAATTCATAGTATCTGGCTCATTAGTTCACTGCTGAGCACAGGATAGTACCTCTAGCCTCAACTCAGCAGTCCTTAAAGGAATGGATAGGTGTTCTGCTGAATCGAGGCCAGAAGAGTACAATGCCTGTAGAGGCCATATTGGGTGAAAGATAATGTTTACCACAGGGGGTTGATTTCTTCTTCACTACAGGGGAAGGCTGGAGGCTGTCTTGGGCATAGCAATCATGAAATGATAGAGTTTTTGATCCTTGGAGAACTTAGGAGAGGAGTCAGCAGAACTGCCACCTTGGACTTCCAGAGCACAGACTCTGTCCTGTTTAGAAGTCTGGTTAACAAAGATCCATGGGAGGCAGTCTTGAAGGACAAAGGAGTCTAGGAAGGCTGGATGTTGGTCAACATAGAAATCTTAAAGGCACTAGAGCAGGTTGTCCCCATGTACTGTAACACAAGCCATGAGGGGAGAAGACCAGCCTGACTGAACAGAGCTCTCTGACTGGAACTCAGGAAAAAAAAAAAGGAAAGTTAATGACCTTTGGAAGAAGGAGCAGGCAACTCAGGAAGATTACAAGGATGTTGTGAGGTCATGCAGACAGAAAATTAGAAGGGCCAAAGCCTAGCTAGAAATCAATCTGGCTACTGCTGTAAAAGAAAATAAAATAAATTTCTATAAATGTATCAGCTGCAAAAGGAGGGTTAAACAGAATCTTCATCCTTTATTAGATGTAGGGGGAAACAGTGACAAAAGATGATGAAACTCCTTCTTCACCTTGCTCTTTAATAGTTAGAATAGTTGTTTTCTGAGTACTCAGTCCCCTGAGCTGGAAGACAGGGACAAGAAGCAAAATTGAACCTCCGTCATCCAAAAAGAAATGGAAACCTGATACTCCACATAGACACATTCAAGTTTATGTGGCCAGATGAGATCCACCCAGGAGTACTGAAGGAACTAGAGGAAGTGCTCACTAAGGCATATTCCATCATTTGTCAGCAGTCCTGGCTAACTGGGGAGGTCCCGGTAGACTGAAGCTTGGCAAGTGTGGCACCTGTCTACAAAAAAGGCCAAAAGGAGGATCTGGGGAACTATAGGCCTGTCAGCCTGACCTCAGTGACAGGAAGGTTATGGTGCAGATCACACTGGCATCACATTGGCATTTATAGGACAACCAAGTGATCAGGCCAGTCAGCATTGGTTTAGGAAAGGCAGGTCCTGTTTAACTAACCTGATCTTCTTCTATGACAGGATGACTGGCTCAGCGGATGAGGGAAAGGTCTTTAGTAAAGCCTTTTAAACTCTTTCCCAGAACATTCTCCTAGAAAAACTGTATGGATGGGCGTGCTCCTTGCTGGATAAAAAGACAGGCTGGATGACCAGACCAAAGAGTTGTGGTAAATGGAGTTCAATCCAGCTGGCAGCTGGTCACAAGTGATGTTCTCCTGGGCTCAGTGTTGAGGCCAGTTCTGCTCAATGTCTTTATGAATGATCTGGACAAGGGGTTCAAGTTTCCAGTAAGTCTGCAGATGGCACAAAGTTGTGTGAGAGTGTTGATCTGCTTTAGAGAAGGAAGGCTCTACAGAAGGGTCTGGACAGGCTGGATCAATGAGCTGAGGCCAGCAGCATGGGGTTCCTGGTGGCCTAAGTCCTGGGTCCTGCACTTGGACCAGAGCAACCCAGCAACCCCATGATATACTACAGGCTTAGAAGTGAACGGCTGGAAGGCTTCTCAGTGGAAAAGGATGTAGGGGGTTGGTCAACAGCCAGCTGAATATGATCCAACAATGTGCCTTGGAGGCTGAGAAAGCCAACAGCACCCTGGCTTGTATGAGAAATACAGCAGGAGTAGAGAAGAGATTATCCCTGTGTACTTGGCATTGGTGAGGCCACATCTCAGATACTGTGTTCAGTTTTGGGCCTCTCACTACAAGAAAGACATTGAGCTGCTGGAGTGTGTGCAAAGAAGGGCAACAAAACTGTGGAAAAGTCTGGAGCATAAGACTTATGAGGAGTGGCTGAGGGAACTGGAATTGTTCAGTCTGGAGGTGTCTGAGGGAACTGGAATTGTTCAGTCTGGAGGTGTCTGAGATGAGCTACGCACAGCTATGTGAAAGGGGGTTGTAGTGAGGAGAGCACTGGTCTCTTCTCCCAAGTAAAAAGTGATAGAATGAGAGGAAACAGCCTCAAGTTACACCAGGGGAGGCTGAGATTGGATGTTAGGAAATATTAGTTCACTGAAAGGGCTGTCAACTTTGGAACAGGCTGCCCAGGCAACTAGTTGAGACATCATGCCTGGAGGTAATTAAATGATGTGTAAATGTGGCACATAAGGATATGGTTTAGTGGTGGACTTGGCAGTGTTAGGTTTATGATTGGACTCCAAGATCTTAAATGTCTTCTCTAACCTAAATGACTCTGTAATTCTCTGAAATAAGTAAGGAGAATTTATGAAAACATAAACAATGTCAAGAAAGAAGATGGACCAAAAAGTCTTAGATAAAAGCAACTAAGTTGTGCATTTAGGACACTATAGTCCTTATTGATTGGTTAGATGGAAAATATCTTCATTATTTTTTTCGGATTTTTTTTTTAATTACTCACTGGTGTCATAAATAATAAGAGTCAGATTTGCAGCACCTTAATGACTATCTGAAAATTGCCTAGTCCAGCTTCTTTATGTAGAAAGAGACAGGATCCCTCTATGAGTAAATATATCCCATCCTGCGGTACATGTGGTGAACTACCACCAACAATGCTGCTGTGTGGAGAGAAACTAGTGAACTCTGATGAGATGTAAGTTAGAAAAGATAAAGATGGTGCTACCTGACTAACTATAAAAATGCCCTTGTTACACAAGTGTTTATCTTCTCTCTTGCCCAGCAGAATTAAGACATAGAATCATAGAATCACCAGGTTGGAAAAGACCTCTTGGATCATTGAGTCCAACTGTTCCTATCTGCCACTAAACTGTGTCCCTGAGAACCTCATCTACCCATCTATTAAATACCTCGAGGGATGGTGACTCAAACACCTCCCTGGGCAGCCTCCCCCAGTGCTGGATGACGCTTTCTGTGAAAAATTTTTTTTCTGAAATCCAGTCTGAACCTCCCCTGATGGAGCTTGAGGTCATTCCCCTTGTCCTTTCCCCTGTCACTTGGGAGAAGAGGCCAGCTGCCCCCTCTCTATAACTTCCTTTCTTCCTTTCAGTTAGTTGTAGAGAGCAATAAGGTCTCCCCTCAGCTTCCTCTTGTCAAGGCTAAACAACCCCTGTTCCCTTAGCCGCTCCTCATAAGACTTGTTCTACAGCCCCCTCACCAGCTTCGTTGCTCTTCTCTGGACACACTCCAGAGCCTCAACATCCTTCTTGTGGTGAGGGGCCCAGAATTGAACACAGGACTTGAGGTGTGGTCTCACCAGTGCTGAATACAGGGGCAGAATAACCTCCCTGGACCTGCTGGTCACACTGTTTCTGATACAAGCCAAGATGCCATTGGCCTTCTTGGCCACCTGGGCACACTGCTGGCTCATGTTCAGTCGCTGTCAACCAACACCCCCAGGTCCTTCTCCTCCATGCAGTTTTCTAGCCACTCTTCCCCTAATCTGTAGCTGCACAGGGTTGTTGTGCCCCAAGTGCAGGACCCGGCATTTGGCCTTGTTAAACCTCATCCCATTGGTCTCAACCCAGTGGTCCAGCCTGTCCAGCTCCCTTTGGAGCCTCCGCTACCCTCCAGCAGATCAACACTTCCTCCCACCTTAGTGTTGTCTGTGAACTTGCTAAGGGTGCACTCAGTGCCTCTGTCCAGGTCATTGATAAAGATATTGAACAGAACTGGATGAGGCACTGAGCCCTGGGGACACCACTTGTGACGGGCCTCCAGCTGGATTTAACTCCATTTACCACCACTCTTTGGGCCCGGCCATCCAACCAGTTTTCCACCCAGGGGAGTGTGAGCCTGTCCCGGCCAAAGTCAGCCAGTTTCCTAAGCAGAGTGCTGTGAGAAACTGTGTCAAAGGCTTTACTGAAGTCCAAGAAGACTACATCCATAGCCTTTCCCTCCATGAAGGGAAGAAATTATGTTTGTGATTTAGCCTTGTGCCTGCATAAAGTGGGTGTCTGAATGCAAGCCCAATGGCCAGACCTTAGATCCCGCTTGCTTTCTAGAGAATGACTGCTGTAGGAAAAGCTCCCAGTGTTCCTCACACTGACCTAGATTTCAGTGTTATCTAGTGTCTCTGTGCTAATTTGACCTGGTATTTCTTTGCATTTAACTGCCTGGTCCATTTAGGTATTTTCCTTCTTGATTACCACTGGTGTCTATACCCACCAGGCATGTAATCCTGCAAAGTGCTGAGTCCCATCCAGGAGGCATGGGCTATTCTCTTTTCTCATTTAGCAGGAGTCAGTCTGTCTCGTTTCTCCCAATGTTAAACTGGATAAAAGACAGATAACCATAAACAGCACTGTAGCTGGTCTTAGGATTGTACCCCAGCAAAGGTCAAGCGTAATGGTGCAGTGAAAATAAAGCATTTTGAGTCATTTATTCCTTTAAGAAGGTTTGTATCATCCATGCAGCTGCAAAGCCATAATGCTTTCATTAAAAGTCACATCTGTGCTGAATTAAAACAGGAGCCTTTTCCAGCCAAGGAGTATTTGTCAGGTTGAAAGTTTTTCTCTTAGCTCCCGAAGCTTTTTTCCAATATCGAAGGGCTAAGACAGAGAGCAGACCTTGTCACGAGCTGGTACTGAGGTTTAAGTACATTCCTGCTATGTTATTCACTGTCTGGCTCCAATTTGGAGGTACATCTCCCTTGTGTTCACTTTATTAACCTACATATGACTGGCTCTTTTGTTTAATGTGGAAATGAAAAAAAAAAATAGATGCTAGGACCAAGAAAAAGTAGTCTGAAAACATCTTTTTTCCAGATTTTCTGCTCCTTGTGACATATTAACCACTTGCATGGAAAATTTGGTGCATAAAATATCTTTTAAAAGATGTTTTTTGAGGATAGGCATTTTTAGCTTTATATGAAAAGACTTTAACAATCATGAAATCTTAGTCTTCTCTCCTCTATAACTTTTTGAGCCCATTTATCAATTTCTGCTAAGACTGGCTTCAAAGATAGAAATGTACCAAAGCTATGAAAGTCATCAAGCAGCTAAAAGAGGATAACCAAAATTAATAGTTCCACTGAGAGTGCATCTGGACTCTGAGCCCAGCAGCTGCACACTGAGTAGCTAACCAGCCAAATAATAGATGTATTCCTCTACTAATTGCTGGATTCCTGTTTCACAAGAAGACACTACATAAGCAACTTCTGGTTCATCCATCTGATGAGTGTGGGACCAGGTAATAAGAGAGAGGTCTTAAATGAGGAACTGGAGGTCCTGTGGGAAGGTCTATGGGGGTTATAAGTGTAAGTGAGGGCTATTGGACATGTATGTTTAGGACAAAAGGTTTGCTAGATCTGCTGCTCGTGGGCCAGTTCACTCAGAGAAATCACTTCAGAAAGAGTAGAAAGCTTCAATATTGATCTTTGTTGTCTCTTCAATTTGACCACTTTGATTAGTAAAAGACAATGAGCAGCTGTCTCTATGACAGCTGTAAGTGGAGAGCCTAAAGGAGCTGGGTTTCTAAAGTGCTGAAAATTAATGTTTAATGAATTTTTTTTTTAATTTAAACTGAAGAAGCAAAGCTTTGAGAAGTAATTAGGGAGAAAAGGAGAGAGAAGCCTTTATGAAGGCAAAGGACAACAAAAAGTACAGTGGAACAAGAAGAGTAAATTACCTTTTATACCAGCACTGACCACGCATCCCTGGTATTATCTAGTACTCCTCGTGCTAAACTTTGTATCACTGAGAAGAAAAGTCCTTGCCTTCAAGGGTCTTAGTCTAATTTTTCTGGGTAAAATAAACAAATGGCCAGAATTATTTAGGCTTTAGGTGCCTACCATAGGAAATACATTTGTATAAATTATCTCTCTCTCTGTCTTTCTCTCTCTCTGTGTCTATATATGTAAACATGTGTATGTATAAAAAAAAACCCCATGTGCATGTATAAAAAAAAAAAATGTGTATGTGTAAAAAACCTGAGTGCTTCTTCAGTTCTTTTTAAAAAGCCCAACAAGCAGAGAGGTCAGTTTTTATGTTGGAAACTATTTCCCTTCCCTACCCTGACATCCCACATCACTTCCGTCAAGGTCTTTCCCAGTCACAGAATATATACTGTATTTTTCCCAGTAAGGACTGTCATCTCAGAGGAAAAGTTGTACTAGGGTTTCCTCCAGGTTTTTGGCTGAGATGCTTCATGAGGGAAATATTGTGTTTGAAGATGCTTGGATGTATTACAAACAGTGTGAAAAGCTTCCCTCCACTGAGGAGAAGAAGGAGGGGGACCACCTCCAACTTTTTTTTTTCATGAGAAATGGCAGATTTTCAGATGTATTTAACAGTGTTGTGTTGAATCTCATATCCTGGGGAGACGTTCTGGCTCTGCAGAAGCTCACATCAATGTTCTCACCAGGTCCTGCGAAGCCAAGTGAAGGCAGGACTCATGGGAGCCGGGAGGGGCTTATTTCTTCCTCCATGCTCTGGAGTGAGGGGTCAGGGAGGGGTTTGGTATCCTTTCAGAGACTGCATCAAGCCAGATCTCTGAGCTCATACAGGAACAGCTCTCCCTTCCTCTGTGTTGCAAAATAGGTATCTTATTTCTATTGCATATTTTAATGGAAATTTATTTAAGGAAAATACACCTGAAGGTAACCTTTGATTTAGGTATTCCCTCAGGGATAATTGCTTAACCTTCTCCTTCCTGCAGTTATTTAAAAGGAGAAGAGAATGGAGATAAATGTGAGGGAAAGTAATATTTTTCTAAGCAAAACCAATGGAACTGAAAAAATATTGGTAAAAGAGAATTTCTGACAAAGTCCAAGCTATCTTTGCAATCCAGCTCTTTCCTGCAAAATTTCTGTGTTCACTGTCTGTTACTTAGAAGTAGAAGAGAAATAGGCAGGCTTTGCCTGTGTTTCCTCCAATAGATATTCTTGGAGCAGTGGTGATAATTGATACTAAAGCAAACTTTGATATTTCCGGGTTCCAGCAACTGAGAATTTCTGCGTTTCACTGTGAGGTGCAAACCCTCTAGAGGATGAGGGATTTCATTATTGCCAGGTTGCAATATTGTTCAGAATCCACTGTCTCTGGAGGGTGTCTGGACTCTTGTTCCTGATTCCTTACAAATTAAAGGAAAGAGGGCTTTGGCGGTCTTTATCACTACCTGAATATTGCCAGCTGAGAGCAGGCACATAGCAAATTAAGTAGAAGTAACAGGAATTAAACACTCTGGCATCTGTAAACTCATAGCAGTGGAAATTTGTAGGCTGAAAAGCTGCTAAATCAATGTTGGTCAGCCCCAGCCCTGGGTGCCAGACATCTCCCTGTGGGCACGGACACGCTGAGACTAGGCTGGAACATGGGTCTTCAGGTGGGCCCATTGCTGGGTAGGGCAGGGCTATGGGGACCTGAAGCCCAGCCTTGCTGCAGTGTTGTTGCGGCAGGGACCAATGGTCCTGGGGGACTGAAATAGGGTCCTGGGCCATGCGTAGGAGAGGGGAAGCCCTGGGAAGGGAAAATCCATCAGTGCCTGGGCCACTGGCAGTGTTTTGGTTAGCTAGCCAGGAGGTCAAACAGAAAGGGGAGCCTAAGAGCTTGAACTCTAACTTTCTTTCAGCTGCAGATGTTGGTTTAAGTCTTTTTCCTCTGTTAAGTCACCAACTTCTAGGTGGAACTTTGTGTATTTGAGACCATCGTCATCTGTTAAAACTGATTGAAATTGGTCAGATTGAAACTTACATAGCAGCAAAGATGGACAGGTGCTATTGGGATGGCGTTTAGTTGCCTTTGGGTGCTGAAGGTGCTTGGGCAACGTTTATGGGATTGCTGTTTAAAAACAGCATCTAGGCTAACCTAGCCAATACCTTTGAAGTTTGAATCTCACTGCAAAACACTTGATTTTCAAAATAGTATGTGTTTTCCCTTCATCTTCAAGTGCAGGCTGAGATTCCTTTCCTCAAACAGAAATGCAACGATGCACCTACTTGCTTTACAGTTGTCCTTACAGTTTGTGTCCGTCAGATGGCTGCGTTGTATGATCAAGGTTTGAATTACTAGACAATACTCAGGATGTAGACAGGTAATATTGTCTGTACATTTCTGTTTTTGTAGACTGTACTTTACCTACTGTTTTTTTCATAAGAGTGTTTTTGGCCCCTATTGAGTTTTTCTTGCTATGAATTTTTATCTGAAATTACTGCATAACTGTTTCCCGTAGCCCAATTTAAAACAAAAAAACCACAACAACAACAAAAAACAAAACAGAAAAACAACAGCCTAGCAACAAAGTAACTGCAAGAAAAAAAAACAAAAAAACCCCTGTTCTTTCCAGGTTGTAATCTCAAACCAATCCACTTTGTAGCCATGGCAAATTGCTGTCTGAAATGACTGCCCTATTCATCTGTTAATGTTGTTAGAAAGAAAGCTACAACTGTACCTATCGGTATAACTAAATTAGAGCAGGTTCACATAAGGCAGGCACACATAAAAATGTACTTATGAAACAGATGTATCCCTCAACAGGAAAATGACAGCAATTCTGACAAAACACTTTTATTATTTACTTTCAACAAGTATCTATAGCTGCAGCTTGACTATTGTTAAATCATTTCAGTAATCTTGTTATAGGCCTGGCAATAAAAGGAAAAGCACTTCAGCACAGGGAAATGGCCTAGCTTTTGACATGTTCAGTGGCATGTCAGTGATACGGTGGTATTATTTTAAGCTGTCGAAACAAACAGCAGCATTGTTTATCCAGGCAGTGGACTGCTTCAAAGCATAGCACATCCCTTGTGTGGAAGACAGAAGCTGGCGCAGGTTGAGCCCTGCCAGTAGGGATGGATGGTGTTGTGCATGGAAAACTTCAGTTCTGCTGCATACAGGAGCTGCACTTGTGTCTCTTGGAGGAAAATACGGCAGTGTGAAGGATCACCCTTGGAAATTAAAAAATAATTTTGACCTTAAGCTGAGCAAATTCAGGTATCTCCAGACACCTGCTTATTGTATACCATAAAGTTTACGGTCCACTTACAGGATTCTCTAAAACTACTGCCCAGAATATCTCCTATTTCAAGCCTGAAGTTATTTGGGCATGGATTGTGAATGTTTTGCAAATGGATGCAAAAGGAAATAGATACTTAACAGTTTTTTCATTCAATGTCTTTCCAGGTTTCCATAGAATCATAAAATCTCTAGGTTGGAAAAGACCTTTGAGATCAAGTCTACTGCTAAATCATATCCCTAAACACTTACATGCACAAAACATTACAGTTGGCAAGTATAGAAATATCTTTTATTATCCATTGGAAAACAGAAAAATAGATTCAGTGACTTGAATATAGTTGTGTAGGACATTTACAGCAAAGTGAGGAATATCTTTAGAGTATTCAACTTTAATCTACTACAAAATAACATTGAATCCATGTCAAAAAATGTGGAACAAATTATTTTTATTTGTCCCAGAAATATTCACATCTGATCAGAGAATGAAGCTCAGAGCATTTCAGAACAGGAGCTGAAAATGCCTAAAAATGTTAAACAGTGGACAGTATCTGTGAGAAATGATGTGCAATGCAAAATCTAATCCAGTCACAAAACTGGATTGATACTTCTGGCAGTAGTTCTGGATGAATATAAAAACTTATTCTTTAACAGAATATAATAAATTACAAGCTCTAGTAGTGAAAGAGTTAAGGTTTCTGTGGTAGCATTAATTTAATATTATATTGTATGTATTATTCTATGTAGTAAAAACTTTATTTTAAAGTTTCTTAACGTTGAGTGTAAGAACATTCTGTGACTGAAGTATTAAACTTTTTACTTTTTCATTTATTTCGGGACCTTACAATGAAATCGGCAACATGACTGTTGCTTTTTATAGTTGATTAAATTTATATTTTCTTTGTTATGTTCATATCTCTTTATTCTCAGTAACTAGTTCTTTTAACAGTTTATTTTAGTATCTACTGATTAAGAGACAAATAAATATAGTTGAAAACTATTTCTGTTTAGCATTCATTTTTCTAAAACTTCCTCCCCTTGCTATGAAACACACTGCGATTAGATTACATCCAAAGGAGAATAATTACTCTGAAAATTAGAAATAAATCCCATACTCCTTTTCTTGTTATTTTCTTTTCATTTTGGACAATGGGAAGTGGAGAAGTGCCCCATATATTAAAAATGTAAAATTTTAATCTCTGTTATTGCAAGAAACAAGATGAATTTTTGAATGTTGAGCTGTTGCCCTAAGTGAGGACCACGTATTTGGATAGTCAAGCCAAAGTTAACAAGCACAAGCATCTTAGGCAGTTGACTAATCTCTTCCTATGCATGCTCAATGAGTTTCTGCCAAAATATTTCAGGCAGTGAAATGAAATAGCTTCTCTTTTGTGAGCTCCCATTGCTTGGTTGCCCTGTTCAGCCTGAGAGCCCCAAAGGGGTGGTTTGAATGGTGAGATTATAAATATCTCAACAGAACAGACATAACAGTTAGAGTGAAAAGATGGTGGTGGAAGGAAGGAGGGATATGGGAAATCAGGGCTTTTGTGGCGAAAGGTGTTTCTCCTATAGAAAATTTCTTCTTGGCAGGTACCTGACTGGTCCTTACTCAGCTTAACCAAGGTTTCCATCTGGATCTTTTTTCCTAAAACAAGTGTAAGCTTCATCCTCAATGTTATTTGACTGATAGTTCAAAATACTTCGAGTGCTATAAAGATGTTTTCTTTTAGTGACATGAAAATTTATTTCTGGTCAAACCAAATACTCTGAAATGTCTGTCCAAAGCCCATAAATGGAGAAACTGATATTGTATGGGTGAAGGCTGGTGGGGAAAAAAGGTTTATTCATTCTGCTTACAAGAGCTATGTAAACAAAAACAAAACATGCTTTCAGGAGAGAACATGAAGAACTGGCAAGGAAACAAAAGTGTAATGGAGGAGATTTCTAGGCCACCCAGCTGTCTAATTACTGGCAGCATCTCTGGATTTTTACAGCATGCCTCTCTAACACAGTCCTTTGGAAAACAAAATGCCATATTATTGCAAAATAGTTACAAATCTAAAGCATTTTGTGTCCTGTAGGCTTCAGCTTTTACCTACAGTGGCATTTTTAAAAGACTTATTCTGCACATTGGACTAAATAGAGCAACCTACTGTTATCTTTTCATAACATATTAAAATTCAATTTACCAAGATATGTGAACTAAAAGTCTAGTTTCATTTTCCAGCTTGATCTGGAGGGCAGTGGTGGCATTATCCACAATTTCCTAGGGACAATAATGAAAACTCTGGGTTTTGTACAGTCTTGCACTTACAGTGTCTATATTGCACTGCTGTGGAATGATTTAGCCATTCCCAGGAGTATTCTAAGCAATATTTTATACGTAGTTCTTTAACAGTGTTATTAAGACTTGATGGTGTACAACTAGGCTATTTTTGAGCTTTGCTAGCAAACTGTATTAAGATAAAATACCAGCATTTAAAATCAAAAAAACCCCAAAACCAATGAAAGAACGAACCTGCAGGAATAATAACAACTCAGTTTTATTCAGTTTCCTTAGATATGGCCCTGCTTACTTATAGATAGGAAAGACCTTTGCATGTTGTAATAATGCATTCCTAATCATAAGCATCTGTATAAAATAATCCAGATGTATGTAATTATAAAAATATTTAAGTCTTATTTAAGATTTCTGGGTTTGAATCTTTGCAGTTTTTCTAAGCTTAGAAAACAAATAAAGAATGCATTTCTTTATTAGGAAAAGTCTTTTCTTTCCAGATCTGAACAAAAAACCACAATGTTATTTTTCCTTAAGTTACTGCTCTCCCATGATGCATTGTTGATGCTGTTAATACTTTTTCTATGTATTAAACTTTGTTATCACGGTATTACTGGGGGAGTAATTGCAATCCATTTAGCACAAGGAAAAAAAAAAAAAAGGTGAATGAGTTACTGTTGTCTCCAGTGACTAGTGTTAATTAACTCTGGCTTTGTCTGCACTATAAAAATGAACACTTTTTAAATGGTTGTGAAATAATCTTGTGGCTCGACTATATTTATATAAAGTATTTCCATTTTTAATCCAAGAAACTATCCAGTAGTTTGGACACCTTGCAGATCACTTAAGGAAGAAAAAAACCAAACCATTTTATTCAGGTGTGTTACACATAATTCTCTTTACAAGAATATATCAATATCCTGCGTCACAAACACAGGAAGATCGAATGACTCCAGATTGTTTTGGACATTTAGTTTGTCTTCTGTTACTTGTATCTTTAAGCCTTTTCCAGGCAGCACCTCCTGCCCTACATAGGTTTTTCCACAGAGCCTCACTGCAATTCTAATTCTGTCTCTAACCAAAGCTGCCTCCTCTGCCTCCAAGCATGTTCTCTCTCTCTATCTCATCTTCATCTATTCCTACACACAGAAATCAGCAAAGCTTTGGCATCCATGTAAGATCCTGAGGAGATTTGCATTTTTCTGTATTTTGATTTAGGAATCAGTTTCACTTGTTATCTCTTTGCTCAAGTATGCCTCTTGCCTTCTCCCAGACATCTGAAGATCAGGCCAGTAGTAACATACATCAGTCTTAATAGTGCTTAATCCAAACTCTAATGTTATTTTTTTACTTCATTAACAGTTAAGACTTTTATTACTGCTTATAAACAATATTTTGATTTTTGTAGATGTCTTGCTTCTGTGCACAGACAACATGTCAAGGTTTGCAAAATGGTTGTCATCTGGTCCCATCCAATGCAACTAAGTTAGTTCAGCATGGGAAAAAAACCTCTTGTAAAGAAGAAAAGAGAAAGTAGTCAACTTAATGCACAGTGTATCCTACTAGTGTGAACTGTCCTGTTTGTCGTGTATAGTTTTTAGATGCAAGGCACAAAACGAAAACACTAGCTATACGACCTCTGTTGTGAGCACCTCAGTATATTGAGAAACTGAACTGTGTCCTGGCAGATTCCATTATCCCAGCATACCAGAGAGATTTCAGCACACAAGCTAATTCCAGTAGAAGGAAAGTTTGGTATTTTGGCTGGTGATACTCTTTTTTTTCCTGCGCCTGATAGCCTAAATACATTATTCCATCAAGGTCATGGCACGGTAATCACTGTGTATTGCAGAGAAGACATTCTGAACTCATTGTCTCAGGTGACTAAAAATGTCATTTTACTATGCATGCACATATTGATTATTCTTACCAATTCCAATTACAAATTGTACTGTGTTGCTGGACACCAAATAAATATACCCTAAGGTGATCCTCAGCCTATAGCCTATTAATCTGAGACCTGGTGCAGTTCAGATGTGACAGATATATAGTTGTTGCCCAGAAGTCTAATATGTGTGTTCAATTAGATCAAATGTGAAAAAGTGCATGATGAAATACACCAAACCTGTGAACTACACTGCTGTGTAGACTGCTTATACCTTTGTGATGCTCTAATTGTAGCCTTGAGTTATTTTAAAACTTCAGAATGCTATGGAGAAAAATGCTTGCTTGCAATAAGAAATGTTGTTTTGTTAATTTCTGCTCATTGTGTTAAATCTTTGGTATATGTGGATTGCTTGCATAGCGTGAATAGCTGTATTCTGTCTCATTCAAAATCAAAAACCAGAAAATATTATGTTGGTGTCCTACAGTAGTTGTATTATCTTGGGTTGCTATGACATTGCCACACATAATGCAACATAATTGCAACAGAAAGCAAAAAAATATTCTGGTCTGTGAGAGTGTTGATGTAAATAGATAATGAATCTTTCTATTGAATACCACAATAATAGCACAGGAACAGAAACAGATATTTATGAGACAGCAGTTTTGAAATATACATTTACTGGGATTCATATAGGAGATTCATCATGGTTCTGTGCTCCTGCACAAACAATTACGTACATATTCCTTATGCCAAGATATCAGAGCCATTAGCTACAGCAAGATCTTTTTCAGTTTTCCAACCCATTTAGCCACTGAATAGGGTAAAGCTTTTTTTAACTGCAAACCTCCTCATGATCCAAAACCTTTTGCAATGCTGACTTTTGGGCCCTTTTTCAGTTAGGCAAAGGGCTAATTTGTTCAGGCTCTTTGTACTGCAAATACTCTGTCTTTTCAGGTGGTGATTACTGGTGGGCACCCTAGAAGCATTGTGGCAGACCTGCCGTAGCAGTATGTCACCGAGAGAGAGATACTTTCCTTTGGGACTCAAATTTGGGTCAATTTGAGAATATATATAGCAGCCAACCAGCAACACAGGCACTCAGGCAGCATGAGCTCTGGTTGCAGCATCAAACACATACTGAAGGCTCCGTGGATGATATGAACGTACTGAGAGACAGATGCAATTTTTTCTGCAGAATGTTGAGAACTGACCTGATCTTCTGGGCTTAGACATGCAAAAGCAATACCACAAGCCCTCCTTCCTGACTTCTGGCAGCTCTGCATCTGCCAGCTCTCTGCTATTCATAAGTCAGTGACACGCAGACTGATTCCTCTAAGCTTTCTATGGCAAGAAGGAACGTGAGTTGTACTTCAAAGTCACCTTTGAGAGTTCAGAATTGCAATGTGGGCAACTTTGCTGAAGGCTATAGGGCATGGTATAGATGGAGTTCTGTGTTAAGGGAGCTGTAAGATTAAACCTATATATTGGAGCAGAAACTGTCTAAGTCTTCCATCAACTGAAGTCAGAGGGGCTTGACAGCATGTTAAGTCTCCACAGGGAGTAAAAAGGTTGAAATAATTTGAATTGGGAGCCCTCCCCCTCCCTAGCCAGTTACAATCTTAAATAGTTTAAGGCTCAATAGAGCAATAAGAATGCTTTACATTAGCCTCCAAAACAAACTGTAGGCTGGTGCAACCTGAGAAGCTCTGCTCTGAGTATATTCCCTGGCTGTTGCAGCAAATGAATGCATGGATATTCTGCTCACGGAATAGAAGTTTCGAATTCAGTAAGAGTTCTCCCCACCTCCACGCTGCCAAAAATTTGTGAATAACATAGTCAATGAGAAGGTGAGAAAAAACGAACAGTCCCCTCCCACCATGATTCTAAAATTATTCTTTCCATGAATGTCCCCTTTCCTACACTCATTTGGACCACTGGACTGGAAATCTATTATTTGAAAAATTCAGGTTAGCAGCAAGGAGAAAAGTGTGATAACAGCTGTCTGGTGCCTGGGTCTTCAGGAGTGCTATGACACCGGGAAACTGGTTTGTTAGATGGAGATCATCCAAAAAAATAAGATAACTCAGGAGCATGGTACAAAAAGGCAGGAGGAGAGAGTGATAGCTGGTAATAAAGATACTCAGGAGCCAAAAGTCTCAGTGGTATCCCGCTGGACCTTGGCAGTGCCATTGAACTCTCTCAAAAGTTGAACCTGATGGGCACCTCTGTTCTCCTGTGCCACAAAGCAAAACAATGGACAGGTTCACCAGGAGATCTAAGGACAGTTTTACTCCATCAGTCTTTGATAGACTTTAATTACATAGCCTAATAAAAAAATACAGACAGTAAAAGAAATTATAAAAAACTAAATCTTATAGGTTAAACATATTAATGTATATATTTCCGGCCACCATAAGCAGTCCATATATTATGCATGTTAATATGTATCTTTGAGTGATAGTAAAAATAGTATTCTGATCATATGACAAACTAGTTGCTATAGTAACTACATTTTTGCTGTAGAACAGCAAAGTAATAATGTGTAAAATGTGTAAATTATCAGTGTGTAAGAGCAACTGGTGCATTTTTGCTCTGCTATTCTGCTTTAAAATGAGTCTGTCTATGAATATACATATCTCATTCATGTATTCTCATGACACTCCTGTTGCTGGCTCCATCTCTTCAGCTGGCCACTCTTGTAGTGCTTAAGTGAGACGTGACATTCCAGCCAAAAGAAAAAGAAGCAGGAGAAGCAGAGATAATGGGCTTGATCCAAAGTTAAAACTGCTTATACTGATTTCAATGGACTTTGCCTTGGGCCTTATGCAAACAAAGGTGATTTATGAGGGATAGCATTAAAAGGCAGAGTTCACTCTTTTTGTGTGCCTGTTACCACATTCTCCTGCCGAAATCTGAAGAGATGATGCACTTGACACTGGGGAGAGGTAGGATCAAGTACTAATGTATTGGAGATTTCCATAGAAGGCTGAGACTGTCTCAGTGAATGTGGAACCAATTTTCCAGTGCTCATCTCCCTTCACACTAAATTCCAAGTTTCTAGATTTACATCCCGGTCAAATGGTTTTTTGCCATTGAAATTTCTTAGGATAGATAAGGTAAGTGTTAGTAAAATTTAAGAGTGGGGGAAACACGTGGAATGAATTCCTGGCTTAGCTGAAATCAATAGCAAAACTCTCATTGACAGTATTTTACCATTTCTGCTTAATGTCACACTGAAGAGGGCAGTGACCTAATGGCCTGCAAGAGATTGTTACCCTGCAAAAAGCAACAGAGATATTTATTTTCAGCTACAGAGAGGGGAACAATGTTTGCAGCAGTGTTGGCTATAGATCAGATGTATTCCCATCCAGGGGGAATTATCCAGTTAACCAGTAAATCATTTGGCTCACTGGCTTTAATTATATTAGGTGACTGTGATGTTTTATTTTATTGGTGTTTCTACTTTTGCTGCAGTCCACATTTTAAACTAAGTTGGTTGAACCTGAAGTCATTCATAATTTTAAGGCACTGTGTTTTTCCTATTGCAACTACAGTACAGATGTAATTATAACATAGTCTGCCTTGTAACAGCACCTGCCTAAATGGAACAGTTATTTACTAACACTCCAGGAGGGACTCCGGATTGAAGGAGATCAGCTGTGTCTCTGAGCTCATGAGCAGCCCAATACTAAAACATGAGTCCGGACTTATGTGTCTGAACATCACGACACAGCCCACCCCCTGTTCTACGTCACAAGCAGAAGGCTTTTTGTTTAAACCCGTCGAAGCCCATTTTCGAAGCAAATACACGCTCTAAAATAAAAAGTGATATTTTAAAAGCAGAATCTATTTATTATCTTAGGTCATTATCAAGAGCTTCTACATTTCCCTTGGAACATTTGGAAAGCAGAACTACTGCTGCCTTGAATTCTGCTGTAAAATTACTTTATGGGACTCTGTGATACTGTTTCAGGCAAGAGTGTTTGTATTGTAGCCTTTAGAAACAAAGCTTTTTATAAAGTCATACTCTAAAATCTACATAACTATATATCAGATGTGGTATGTGCAAAATATTGTTGTTAATATTTTTATGTGACATCAAATTAAGGTCTTTCCTGCTTCCTCTGTCATTGCTGTGGTATCAGCTCTATCACTCAATGTCAGATTTTTTTGTGTCTGTACCACCAAATTGTGAAATAAGAACTTTGCCTGAAATTCCTTTCCTTTCTAGTGGAAAATTTCAACTTTTGGCATATATCTGAGATTGTTTAGTAGGAAATGATGCTTTGGTACCTCCATCTCTGTTCTTCCTCTGTGGACTTGGTGCTCACATGGACTGTCATGAAGCACTGCAGGGGCAGCAAAAACTGAGGTGGCCCAAGCTCCAGAAGCAGTATGGGTCTCCCTCTGGATAATATGCTATAAAGCTTCATTTACTTGTAAATTAATCTTATTCAGGTATTTGTGTGCTGTCCTACAGTGTATGCCTGCTTTGTTATTAGAAGCACGGTGTACACTAATGTAAGAGATTCTAGCCCAAACAAGAGAGTGGAAGCATGAGGTGTCTGACTACAGTTCTTGCATGTGCTGCAGCGGCATTTCCAAAGATAAAGCTGTTGCTTGAGTTTTGGGTTTTTTTCAGAAGCCTCAAGGTAGGGGGTTTGTTTCACCTGGAAAATTTTTCCTTTGAAACTTGAGATCTCTAGGAGGAGATCCAGGATTTTCTAAGCAAAGATAAATCCTTCTTTCTCTCTTTTGTTTTCAAACAAGGACCCCCAAATCGAACAGCCTAAAGAAGTAATGCAAGAAAAATATACATCAATGATCAACAAAACAAATACTTGATAAATTATTTGTGCAGGAAATAATTAGAAAAGCTAAATTCTGCAAAATGGTGACCGAGTGCATTATAGTTTACATTCCTACATTTTTGTCACCTCCTCAGAGACTTCTTTTCCACTGATAATAAAGGATTAAATAACATATTTCTTTTTCTTTTTTTTTAAGCAGAATGGTAACTTGTATTCTGCTATATGTCTTCCTACACTTCTTTGATGTTGAAATTACAGCTCTTATTAGCAAGTCACCTTTAACTTGAGTTGCATCGTGGAGTCAGAACTGAGTGATTTAAACCCCTTCCAGCAGTATGATTATTACTGATGGTTATGAAATAAAGTTCATAAATAGGAGCTGGTCAGGAATTTCCTGACAAAATGATTTTGCCAGAAAACAATTAACTGACCTTGAAGTCATGAACTGATTTCTTCAGAAAAGATTTCTTGGGTTCAGTCTGAGATTCCAAAGCAAAACAAAGACATTTCTAACTACTTCTAAGCAATCACCTTCCTTCCTGGAGTTGTGTCCATTTTATACGAGGGATCACAATTTTGCTCTGTGATCAGGGTATTCCTGGTCACTCCCTGTAATACTGTAAGTACACCAGGATTTTCCTTATTTTCCCTTTGCAATTTCTTCCTCAAAGCCACATAAACTAATTTTGAGCCATCATTGGTTCATGTCACCATGAAAGAGTTAATTTTTAATGGAGAAAATCTTTCTGAGATTGGTAAAACAATCTAAGACTTTTGCTTTGATCCCAAGGTTTGACTATCCCCATCAGTATGGACATTTTATTTTACAAACGGGGCGTTAGGCAGCTCTTGGATGCACCCATTTTGTTATAAAACTCTTAACATTCACATGT
Organism: Cuculus canorus; assembly: GCF_017976375.1. NCBI lineage: Eukaryota > Metazoa > Chordata > Aves > Cuculiformes > Cuculidae > Cuculus > Cuculus canorus. The sequence continues at coordinate 26,703,780 of NC_071402.1, forward strand.
GGTTTACATATGGTAGCTTAAGATATGCAAAGCTGCAGCAATCTATAGGAATATTCAGCAAAGAGTTCACAACTCAACAGAGGTAAAGACAGCAGAATCTAGCATTCAATTTGCCAAATATTCTGAACAGAAGCCAGAAGTCAATTTACATATAAATATATAATTTATAATGTGGAAATGCTTCAAGGCCTTGCATGTAAATGCTTTGGATTTTTCTAAAAATAATAAAAAAAAAGAAGTTTCTTTTCATCCTCTTGTCTTTTGTTTCAATTAAATCATATTTCATTATTGCATGCATTACAATAAATTGAGAGCAACCTTTTCTCTCTTTGCATGCAATTGGCATATAAATGACACTTCCTACATGACTTTAAAACTCAGATAATTGTTTTATAATTAATTTACCTAAATTAATTTAATAAAGGAAAAAAAGCATGATTTTATTATAAATGTGTCCAACTCATTTAGAGAAAATAAACAGAATATAGTTTCTACCTCCAGTCTCTTTCTTCAAAACATCATTTCTCCTAAACAGATTAGATGTTGGGATTTTCAGTACTGATATCTTTTCCTCGTTGTTTCTGAGTGTCAGTGAATTCTGGATGTTGGCTGGATCAAAAAAGATAAATATAAAAATATTTGTTCTGAGAAAATGCTTCTGAAAATATTTTCAATATTTTGAATCTTTTAGCTAGAGCTTTGTTTCTTGTTTATGTTCAGCTGCTGTTCTCATGTATTTAGATCGTTGACAATACCAACAACAAATAACTCATATGAGGAAAGAAATTCTGACTTTGGAGCAAGAGCTTCTGATCACCGGAGTTTGTTTTTCAGACTATGGAACTGAATATCAAATGTGAAGACAATCCATATCATTACAATAAATTGTGTTGTAGTCATTTATTCAAAGCCAAAACTCATTCAAAAAATACTTTGATGAATGGATACATGTGAAAACTCTTTTGCTGAGGGAACAGTCTCAACTAGGAAAAAAAATCCCAACAGCTTCCTGACCTTTCTACAAATTCGAAGATAAAATTCCTTCTCATGGGCATTTAGTTTTCTTGAACGCAAACATAAGGAAACTCCACGTTTTGGAAGAATGGACTCTAAGCAAAAAAGGAGCATTTATGCAGATGAAGTATCTGGCAGGTAATATTGTATTGACTAGGAAATTGATATTGGCTAGGAAAATATGTGTGTCTTATGAGAAATAAATATCTAACCAAAAATGTAGGTACCTGGGCAGGAACCTAGGGAAATATATTTTTCTGGCACGGATTGTGAAAGTAGACAACATAGGCATAAAGAAAACCTGGTCAAAGAGAACTCAGTCTTGGAATGCCGTAATCCAGGGGAGTGGATCAAAAATTGCTCAAGAAAAATTAAAAAAAAAATTAGAAATAAAAGTAGAGCAAGGCTTTGAATACAAACAATATGTTCAGCTCTTAGGAAAGAACAGAACAGAACACACAACACATAACACATCGGGAATAAATATGTTTTTGAGAAGGCTAATAAACATCTTATTTTCTACGTGGCAGTAATGCTAGAGGTGGTAATGAGCACACTTAGATTCAGAATGGACAAACAGCTTATTGAAGTGTTGCCAGGAACTGTAGCACTGTGCCATCAAAGGAGACTTCAGCTGCAGCTGAAGGACAAGTTTAATATGAGCAAGTTTGTCTGGTACTACTCTTTCTAGATGTGGTAGCTGCCTGATTGCCATATAAGCTCTGGGCCAGCAAGAAGTTACGAATTGGAGTGACTAATGAGAATGTTACAAAAGCAATACTGTCAGAGAATAATCTTCTATCCTGATTAGCAGTAGTTTCTAACTTTAAAATTAAACGGTAGCTGCATGAAAATAGGTCCTTAAGTAAGGTTTCTTTACTGCTCAAGACATTAAAGAACCCAGTTAGTAGAGTCAGATGGACTGAAAAATTCAGTGTCTTGAATGTGGATGTGCTCTGGAATATTTTGAAGTCAAAACTGAAAAATATCTCAAAAATTTGAAGGAGAGATGTGTAGAAAGGATATAGGGTCCAATTAGATTGAAAGCAAAGAAAACTCAAAAGGACATAACAAATGAACAGCGAACACAGAGGGGATATAAAAAGGTATCGATGAAGAAATCAAGACACTCGAAAGGTGAAACATTGTGGGGAAAGAGAGAAATTTACGTTATTATGCATTGCAGAGAAAATAAAAACAAATAAACAAATATCAGAAGGTTTATTTGTAGTAAAGCTAACAAAAGAACAATGAAGTAAGCCATGCTTTGCTGCAGGCGGAACAAGTTAGGATTTTGGTATGGCTCAAAAGCAAAATTAATTTTATATTATTTTAGGTTTTTTTTTTTATCAAGGGTGAAGATGTTGAATGATGATTTGTCTTGCTAAGCAAATCAAGGTATTCAAGGGAAAAGAAGAGAATCTGAAATCTCCACATTTAAGATCAACTCAAAATCCAAGAAGTTTAATATCATCATAGGCAGGGAGAAAACAAATCATCAGCGCAGCATGAAATAATCCCTTTGTTAGCTATTATTTTTACACATTATTTTAAAGGGTAGAGAATATGACCGGAGAGTAGGAAGTATAAACTTGTATTAAGAAAGGAGAAAAAATGTTCTAGACAATTACAGGCTCCTGAGTTTTACCTCAACAGTACATATACATATTCCCATCTACAAGAAGGGTTGCAGAGAGGATCCCGGGAACTACAGGCCTGTCAGTCTCACCTCAGTGCCGGGGAAAGTCATGGAACAGGTAATCTTGAGTGCTATCATGAAGCACATGCAAGAGAACCGGGTGATCAGGCCCAGTCAACATGGGTTTACAAAAGGCAGGTCTTGCCAAACTAACCTGATCACCTTCTATGACAAAATCACTCGACTACTGGATGGAGGAAAGGCTGTGGATGTAGTCTTCTTGGACTTCAGTAAAGCCTTTGACACAGTTTCTCACAGCATTCTGCTTCAGAAACTGTCAGCATCTGGCCTGGACAGGCGCACACTCTCCTGGGTTGAAAACTGGTTGGATGGCCGGGCCCAAAGAGTGGTGGTAAATGGAGTTAACTCCAGCTGGAGGCCGGTCACAAGTGGAGTTCCTCAGGGCTCAGTACTGGGTCCAGCTCTGTTCAATGTCTTTATCAATGACCTGGATGAAGGCATTGAGTGCACCCTCAGCAAGTTTGCAGATGACTCTAAGCTGGGAGGAAGTGTCGGTCTGCTGGAGGGTAGGGAGGCTCTGCAAAGGGATCTGAACAGGCTGGACTGCTGGGCCGAGACCAATGGGATGAGGTTTAACAAGGCGAAATGCCGGGTCCTGCACTTGGGGCACAACAACCCTATGCAGCGCTACAGACTGGGGGAAGAATGGCTGGAGAGCTGCACGGAAGAGAAGGACCTGGGGGTGCTGGTTGACAGCCGACTGAACATGAGCCAGCAGTGTGCCCAGGTGGCCAAGAAGGCCAACGGCATCTTGGCTTGTATCAGAAATGGGGTCACCAGCAGGTTCAGGGAGGTTATTCTCCCTCTGTACTCGGCACTGGTGAGACTGCACTTCGAATACTGTGTTCAGTTCTGGACCCCTCACCACAAGAAGGATGTTGAGGCTCTGGAGCGTGTCCAGAGAAGAGCAACGAAGCTGGTGAAGGGGCTGGAGAACAAGACTTACGAGGAGCGGCTGAGAGAGCTGGGGTTGTTTAGCCTGGAGAAGAGGAGGCTGAGGGGACACCATATTACTCTCTACAACTACCTAAAAGGAGGTTGTGGAGAGGAGGGAGCTGGCCTCTTCTCCCAAGTGACAGGGGACAGGACAAGAGGGAATGGCCTGAAGCTCCACCAGGGGAGGTTCAGGTTGGATATCAGAAAAAAATTCTTCACAGTAAGAGTCATTGGGCACTGGAACAGGCTGCCCAGGGAGGTGGTCGAGTCGCCTTTCCTGGAGGTGTTTAAGGAACGGGTGGACGAAGTGCTTAGGGACATGGTTTAGGGAGTGTTAGGAATGGTTGGACTCGATGTTCCTGTGGGTCCTTTCCAACCCGGTGATTCTGTGATTCTGTGATTCTGTGATATAGTTTGGAACAAATTTGGAAGGAAATTATAAAGAATGATATGAAGCTAAGTGAGCTAAAATGCAACATGTATTTACCATAACTAATTTGATATCATTATTTAGTAAAATAAATGATTGACTTAACTAGGAAGCAAGATAGGTCAAATCTGCTTGGACTTCAGTAGGACATCTAATCTAATGCTCCACCGGAATTTACTAACTGCACTAGAGAGGATGGGGGTTAGTAGGGAACTTATAGACAGTCATGCAACAGCTTGTGCTTAAAGGGGATCATCAGGCTGGAAGAAGACACCCAAAAGCCTTGAGGGAGCAGTAGGAACTGATTAAAGGGACCTAATCAATTGTCATGACTGTCATGGGCTAGAGCGTGAGTTTGCATCAGAAGTGCAGTAGGTATTTCTCTGTACACACTTGTGCCTCAGCACCCAATGATAAACAAACAGGAGACAGCTCCTCACTGAAGGCTGGAGGGTGCACGTGGGCAGTTGCTGCACAGTAAATGATGTGTTCTGGCTTTTCCTCTGGTAACCATTTCCTCTGCCCATACCTTTCCTTAATAGCTTTAGTAATGACAAAGGCATAAAATGTGACAGGGTGGTAATGAGACAGAATTGGAGTTTTTTTCAATACGGAGAGGATCGAAGCATAATGCAGGAAGATATGTTACCTAGAGGAATGAAATAGTAGAAAAGAGCTTTAATTCAATAGCAAAATATGCAAGGTCAGTCACTTATATGGGCAACTAGAAAGAAATTTCCTGATAACTTCTATGGCAGGAAATGTCAGAGAAGAAGAATCAAGGTACCCTCATCAATTTCAGGATATGTCTGAGCTATCCAAGGGACATTTCTGAGAAGGCTGCAAGCCCAGTCCTCAGCTATATCAGCTAAGAGTCATTCTTCAGACTAAAGATATTAATAGGAGCATAACGAGAGTTTTTTTAGAGCTCTGAAAGAAAGGTGAATACAAACTAGAATAATTTTTGAGGGGGAAAGGATAGATTGTTTTTATGAGAAGAGATTAGAAGATCTTCATGTGTTTACTTCATGGTCAAAAATGACAGGGTATGAACACGTTACTGTCTACCTGGGGAATACTAAAAACGAAGTGAAAGGTCTTTTGGGGAATATGATAAAACTGCTTAGAGGCTGAAAATTATGAACAGACCAGGCCAAACATGAAGGTATAACTGCAAATGAAAAATTGTCAGATAATTACGCAATAAAGTCCTGAAATTTCCTGGAATTTGAGGGTCCTCATAGAAATAAAAGAGTAAAAACAGAAAAAAATAATAAATAAAGCAAACAAAAAACCCAAACCAAACTTCTATTTTATAAAAGTTTTAAAGATTTTTTAAAAACTTTTTGAGGTTTAAAAATCACTTTTTATGGCACAGTTTTCAGTCACAGCAGTTGGTAAGACCCGATGAGTTGGTAAGATGCCTTACAGACTTGCAGAAAATGTTTTAGCATTCACTAAATGAAGAGAAGAGAATGATTTGGCTTGATAGTCTGAAGATCTTGTGCAGAATGAGTATTTGCTGGAGGTTGATTTTGTGGTTCTTTTATGTTGGTCCTCAACCCTGATATCCATTCCTGTTCACTGGAATAGTTGACAATAGACTATAATTAATTAAGTGCTGTCCTTAGTTCAGTGGGGCCAAAGGATATGATGAAATAGTTTGCAGAATTAAGACCATAGCGCAGTCTGAACTTTCACTTAACTATCTATTCTTTTGCAATATTTTTTTGTCTGCCGTGTCTTTGTAAGAGGCCTAGCAAAATATTCTAAAGCTGTATTTTTATATGGTGCATTTGAATTTTTTGTTGGTATTCTTTACAGAATTCAGCCTAAAGTCAGGAAGATATAAGTTCTCTTCGAGGTGTGACCATAGTTCTTTTCAGTTTCTGGCAGCACTGGCAGGTCAGCTCCTTTAATTATGAGCAGATTAAGTATGTTGGACCTCTGCCTTCGATTGACAATATATATATTCTTGCTGTGTAATTAGTGAAGGTAAATCAGTATCCGCTTTAGGTGTAATACTCAATGAAAACTATTATTCTGAATTTTCAGCACTTCTAACCTTACAATGAATGAAGGCCACATGGACTTCCAACTATAGCCAGAACTAAAAATACTGTTAACTCAAGTGATATAGGAGTATATCCGTAGTCCACCAGAGCCTTTCAATAACTTGTAATCTTTAATGTTTGGAAATATACTTTTTCCCTTTCATCTCAAGGTAATGCCAAAAAATCCTTCATGACTTCAGCTGAAAGTTGCAAAACTACCGTGAGAAATTATGCGTGAGATTTGAAGAAAACAAAAATTAAATGCATTTTTATGTTTACTTGCCATAGACATCTCATGGATAATACAAGATTTCAGTGGGAAGTGCCTGTGCTGAGAGACAACTGCAGTGGAGGAGGAAGCATGTAGTTAAATAGTTGGAGGCGTCAAGGTTTCTTATTATTACCATAGAATGCGACGATAAGTTTCAGAAATTAGAATACTGATATGTGAAGACTTAAAAATGAGAACATCTGACACACTGGAATTTGCATGTAGACAATAGGTCACATTGCATAAGGGCCGAGAATGTGGCTTTCAGGAGACAAGACCAACAAGATTAAAACCACGCAGCGATCCCTAGGTAAAAGTACATAGTAGTCTTCCATATGGATTAGTCTGGAGGTGCAGATCTGCCTCCACATCTTAGGTAGGTGTAGCATAGACTAAGAGATCTACAACAAGAACTGCAGGAAAGGCACAATTTACAATAATAAGTCATTTGTCAGAATGGAATGCTGAGAAGTGATAGGAGGAATTAGTTTTGTTGGTGTAGTAACTTATTTTGAAAGATCCTTTCACTGGAAAGTGTTGCTTTTCAGTGAAAACTGGAGAAGTTAAAAATGTACAGTTGTAAAATTTCAGAGGTTTTGTGCAACTTAATTTCCTCTTCAGACGTCTAAGTTGGCATCCAGTCTGCTGAATTTAGTTATCAAAATTGTGCTTAGATTTTGGATGTCACGCAGAGCTCCACTTCTGAAATAAACACTTAAATTACTGCTAAATTACAGCTACTACATTTAGGCCAGTAATGAAGCAGTGGAAGTAGAAAAGACTCCAAAGAGAAAGAAATGGATGCCTTTCAAAATCAGTAGAGAAATCTTACTGGCCTGTCTCATCAAGAGGGTTAGGAAAGTTGGGCTGTTGGAGGATAGCTGAGCTGAAGAGCTTTGGCAATGAGAAAAGGTCAGAAATGACAAATAGCAGATCTTGACCTGGTGTAAGGCCATTTAGAACAGGACAGAAATGGCAGTGGGCTGGAGTGAGGAGCTCTGGTGCAGCACCAGTGCATTGCATTGCAAAGCTACCAGATGCTGCCAAGGAGTGCTTTTCACCCACCCTTCTTCCCAGGACTGCATCTCCTAGCCATCCTCGATCTCTGCTCACACTGTGCCCTCTCTGCTCTCAGAAAAGGAGTAGCTACACTCTTCTCCATCTGCCAGAAGCATTACACTATGCAGCCTGTGGAGGTGCACACTAACTAGAAGTGGGCAAACTTTACTGACATTATTTTTTTATCACGAAGTGAATATTTACTTTCATCGCCCTTAACACACAGAAGTATTTTAAGCTTCAATGTGAATAAAGCTATTTTTGCTAAATATATGAAGTCTTCACCATTATTCTATGCACCTCATCACATTTAGTGTGTAAAAATACTCTCAGTGGAAATACCTGGATCAAAACCAAGGAGGAAGCTGCACACATACTCCAAACACCTGCATATCAGAAAAATTTAACAGTGTCAGCACCAAATAGTTCTGGTTTATCTCAGAAGAATGTTTGCAGCTAATCCTCTCTTGTGGACACAGATAAACATACTGCAGCTAATACATACTTATCATAATTCAGCAGAGACATTTCAGAATGCACCACTTAACTACTTTTCAATTTCTTTTCCTGATTTGTCATTATCATTGTTGGTGTTTTTATTTTTTTAAATCATTTACAGGTGGTTGTTTGACCCTGTCTTGGAACTACATCCACAGCACACTTCAACATTCTTCTCCTCTTGTTGCTACTTTTCTTTGGATAGAAATCTACAGAGCTGTGGGACAGGTTCATGTAGAGCACCTAACTGCACTGCAGGTTTCTCAGGCCCTTTGCCAACAATACTAGAGTCACTTTGGGAGTTGAAATTTAAATTGCAGGTATATGCTCTGTACTTATACTTCTGTGGGACAGTAAATTTTTTAGTCAGATTTCAGTTTTCAGTTCCTGAGCATTATATTTTCATTCAAACCAAATAAATACTATTCCTTTCATTTAGGTATATTATCAAGTTCCAATCTAGAGTTGGTATAGATAAAGGCAGATTTATCAATGTATTGGTTTGCATTATCTGAGCCTTTACTCTCTTGTCCTTGTGTTCCTGCTATAGCTTTAACCATGCTTTCCATCAGTCCTCCCTCTTAAGATGATATTCTTCTCCTGCATGGATCTCCCGAATTTCTGTTTCACAAACTTCAGCTTGTCCAAAATGCTGTTGACTCTCTGCTCATGTATCTTGTGTCCCAGGCTTTCATCTGCTCAGTTATGCAGTTTCTGAAGCTTCTGCTATGAGGAACAGCTATTTTGTCTCCTGAATTTTCCAGAGAAGTGTATTGTAACAGGGTTACCTCCAGGCAGGTAGGGCAGAAGGCAGAATTTCAATGCCATTCGCCTGTGGGCAAAGAAGTGCAATTGTAGATGTGGGTGAAAGAGAGTGTGTTTGCCAACTAGTTTAGCCTACTTGAGTTTCCTCACTGTCTGGAGTCTCCTCTGGGGCATATTTGTACTACTATGCTTCCACAGTGTCTCTCCTGCTTTCATTGAACAAGTTGTTATGTGCAATGCAGAGACTTGCTGGCAATGTATGCTCGCAGCCCAGAAGGCCAACCATATCCTGGGCTGCATCAAAAGAACCGTGGCCAGCAGGTCAAGGAAGGTGATTCTGCCCCTCTATTCCTCTCTTGTGGGACTTCATATGGAATACTGTATCCAGTTCTGGAATCCTCAATGTAAGAAGGATATGGAACTGTTGGAACAGGTCCAGAGGAGGGCTACAAAGATGATCCAAGGGCTGGAGCACCTCCCATATGAGGACAGACTGAGAGAGTTGGGCTTGTTCAGCCTGGAGAAGAGAAGGCTCAGAGGTCTTATAGCGACCTTCCAGTACCCGGAGGGGGCCTACAGGAAAGCTGGAGAGGGGCTATTCATAAAGGCTTGTGGGGATAGGACGAGGAGAAACAGGAATAAACTGGAGAGGGGCAGATTTAGAGTGGACATTAGGAAGAATTTCTTCACCATCAGAGTGGTGAGACACTGGAACAGGTTGCCAAGAGAAGTTGTGGTTGCCCCATCCCTGGAGGTTTTCAAGGCCAGTCTGGATGGGGCCTTGGGCAGCCTGATCTAGTGGAATGTCCCTGCCCATGACCAGGGGTTTGGAACTAGATGATCTTGAAGGTGTCTTAGAACCCAACTATTCTTTCTATGATTCTATGACTTTGCTCCCAACAGTTCCAAAGTTGAGAAAGACAAAAGCAATTTAAAAGGATACTCATTGCTCAGAGTAGCAAAATTCTGCTCTGAGGAGAAAAAGTCATTGATTACACTTTCCTAATGTGGAGCGATCTGGTCTGGTGTGTCTCCACTGCTGTGGGTTTTCTCACATGCTTTGGGATGTGTGCAGACAGATGTTAGTCATCTTTGGTTCCATCTTTTGAGCTAAGAGTATATTTGCGTCCTAGAGATGTGTAAGGTGATAGACCATCTAGTCCTTGCTACCATAGGAGCGTTAATACCATGCAGCAGGGGATTTGAAGTTGCAGCAGAATCAATTACACTTTCACTTACTTCATCAAAAGTCATGAGGATATAGCTAGTAGGAAGAGTGAAAGTGTTAATTTGCCATTATACTTCAACCATCTCCAAAAGAACTGTTTCTTCAGCCCAAATTTTTCACTGTTCATACATACCAGAAATCAGTCATTTTCCTTAGTGCAAACTCCTTCTACTTATTGGCCTGACCTTAGCATATTTGCTGACATGCCACTGTCTTCAAAGTTTGCTGCACAACCTAGCATAGCATGTGCTACATGTGAGACCAGGAATTAAATGCAAACATTAGTATGCTCTTCTTTGAAAGATGTGCATTTGGGAGAATGGGAATCCACATATCTTGTGTATAAATACGTTCAGCCTGTGTTTTTCAATGATATTCTATAATAGCTTGGCGGTGCAACTGCACTTCAAAAACTCCACTTTCTTTGTGAGATGCATTCCTTACCCCGAATAAATATTTTTCTGCTATTTTTTTTTCTAGGGTGATTTGACAACCATTCTTCTTTTGAGACAAGGACAGAATGAATGTCAGTATGAGGCATGGTATGAACTGAACAAGTGGGGACTGATTTTGCCAAGTAGGAATGATATAACAGTGTAATCACACACTCTGATAAGATCACTATATACCTGCTTGTCTAAAAATTGACAGGAAAACACCTCATGCGAGGACACTACAACTTCACCTAGTTTTCTGGCATTCTTATTCATTGGCTCTAAGTTCCTTTTGCCTTTTGATTTACAGTCCTAGTATAAATTCTTAGAGAATAGAGATTATAGGTTTCTCCAGTGGCTGGCAACAGATTCCATTCAGAGCTGGAATTCTACTCAATAGAAGCAAAGACTATAGTTTAGATGCTGGTGGGTATTCCTTCTCATAGATAGGCATAGCATGTAATATCTGAGAGAGGGCATGTATATATGATTTTGCATATAAAGTGGGTTTGAATCATTCATAGGCTTTAGGGAACTGCCTGTAAGCCTATTTCACCAGCATGGTAGCCCTGGAGCAAATGCAATGCTAATACTCCTGCTTAGTGATTTTAAATAGTTTGTAAGCTGCTGTAAAAAATGTGTTGTCAGACTCTGCAACTAATTTACTTCTTTCAGTCTATAAAACAAGGAAAGGAAACATCTGTTTAAATAGGAATGTAATGGCAGTGGAGAGAGAATGCTTTTCTTGTCTCTGTTGTTCATTGTGTTTAATTGGTTTAAACAGAAAAAACGAATGTCACTGATTAATACATAGTAATATTTATTAGAGCTTGAGACCTTGTATGGGCCTGTGTAGATGAACATTTTTGTGACACTGCTGGCATTTCTGAAATAAATTAAGCAGATGTGGGAACATTCCAGACATTGCTGAAGACATAGTTCACTCCACATGGATGCAGTTATGGCAGAGTTAGCACAGATGACTGGCGTTATCAACACAACTTCTTTGTCCATAAATTCTCTGCAGAAAGGGTTAATGTGTTGCAAAAAGCATATCCTGCATGGGAATTTTCATATTCCTCTGTGGGATTAATTTATTTATATGTGCTCTATGTCTGTCTCTCAGATTATTCAGAGCCTGATAGAGGAGAATAAATACTTTAGAAAGGTCAGTCCTGCTTGCAGGGAGACAGCCTCACCATCCTTCAAACTTGCAAAACCCAGAGAAACATGCATTTCTTGCACATGCTTTGTAACGCCCCTGAACAAAGTGCACTAGAACAGCATTCAGCAGAGTGAAAAACACCAAAGCGTTTTACCCTGACCATTGTTTACAGCAAAATGCCACTCTGCTGCTCTAGCACAGCTTGGGCCAGGGGACCTTCCCTTGTCTTACTCTATTCTTCTTGGTTTCTATGGTTTTTTTTTTTTCATTTATAAGCTAAGACAATCCAAGGATGTGTTGTTGCTGACAGAGAAGAAATAAATAATTTTACAGGAATTTACAGGAATGTTTTGACATAATCAAATGAGATGAACAAAAATACTGGGGGTATGTTCTACTGATCATTTCTTACTGTGGAGCAAGTGGCGCTGTTACCGAGCCTCAAAGAGGCAAAGCAAACTGGTCAACCTGTGAGTGTTACTTCACAGGTTTGGATATAGGTTAGTATTTGTATGGTGTAGATTTGTATGTAAAAAACTAACAACAATAGCATAAGAAAGGTATTTTTTGCTTCAAGTACTTCAGCAGTATGTGTAAGAATATCCAGAAGAAAGTTTAGGAGAAATTTCAGTCTAACAAAGAATAGAGAAATCTCTCTAGAAATAACAACAATTTGCTGGTGCCTGAAGTAAGATACACTGGAATGCAAAGAGTGTGGAATACATACTTAACAATAAATAAAAATGTCTAGGGGAAAAAAAACCAACCATTTGAGGAGATGTCCAACAAATAGCAATGAGCAATCAGTATGAAGAGTTGGCAGCGGTTTATGCTGGAGCTCCTTGAACATTTGAACCTTGAAGGCTTTGAATCCTTGAAGGATTTGAGCACATGAACAGAAACTTTTACAGCATCTAGGTCTTCGAGTGACATGTAGGGCTGGGATCCTCCAGACATGATCCTCCTAAGACATGTTCTGTCTTAGCTCAGTGTGGAGGTTCTCTACCAGCTGTGCAACAGGACACATACATTTCATGGGGTAATTATTAGAAACAAAAGCAAATTCAGGTGCATTCATGGTTTTGGTCACCACATAGAAACTCATAAGTGGAAATACATAAGCTGGAGAGGGCAACCAGAGATCTGTGAAAAATATATAAATGGGTCACAATTTGGGTGTTTAATTTCTAATTTCCTTATCTATTTTTTGTCTCTAGCTAACATTTTCTATTCACCAAAACTGTGCTCCACACTGCCTAGTACTTGGTTTGCAAAGTGTTACTCCTCTTCTGCAGTGATTGACAGAACAAAATCAATGGTGAAGCATGTCTAGTGGGCAGTGAGGTAAAAAAATGATTAATATGCTAATAGTAAACTCCCAGAGAAACTTTAGGACATTACATTTAAAACTTAAATCTGCACAAGGCACACCTAGGAGCCTAATTAACATTTTTTGTGAAAAATAAATTGGAGCTAAGAAACATGGCTGGATTTTTGCAAACCTGGATTTTCGCAAACTTGGATTTTCTGAATGAGGACTCAGGTGTAATTTCTTTGGGTTAAAATGGATTTTGTATGGCTAGCACCTCTTTTTGGCTAACCAGAAAAAGGCAGCTTAAAAGCCCTTTAAAACATGGATTATGTGCTTATTTTTTATATTTTAGATATTCGTTTGCAATTTAATTAATCTTCTGAAAAATCTAAGACAGATGCTGTATTGTTAACCTCATAATGTCTAGCAGATACTCTTGGTCAGTGGGTGAAATTCAAGGTTGAAAGGATTTACATTAAAAAACATATGTTTTTTTTAGATCAGTGAAGACATGAAGATGCAAAAATGGAACTTTACTGTTGTTGTTTTAAACACTGTTTTATTTCCTTGCAAAGCCACTGACCTACGCAATTTTAAAATACAGTTTTATCAACTGGGAGAGGAGAAACGAATATGTTCTTTTAAATATGTCCTTTTCAGATGAGTAATGAAATGAAATATGAAGTTCAGCAGTGCCTCATCAGGAGATGAATGAGCCTTTCTTTACTGTCTCTGAAAGGCAACCATCACTTTTACAAGGCCAACAAATGAAAGGGCTCAAAAATCCTGTATGCAGGCTATTTGTAACACTTGAACAATGCCAATCGGAAGGATTTGAACCAGTGGGATATGATTCCATTGGTTTTCTAGCTTTGATCACAAGAGGGAGTATTTGCAAGTAATCTTTCCTTCTAAAAACAAAAATGCTGCTTAACAGTGCAAACAGTGGATTTGGACAATTAGCTGCTTTCTGCAGTGCACCAGCAGCATCCATATCAAGCTTGCAATAAGCACAAATTCAGAAAATATTTTTTCTTGTTTGTCTGTTTCTGGAAGTACACATTGTGAGGAGATCTTCAGAAATTTCATGCAGATTGTTTATCAATCATGGTGAACTGTATTAGATGAAGAAATTCTAATCTAACACTCAGAGACAAATTACCATGGCATAAATTATTTGTTGCTGTATCAAAGGAATAAATAAATCTTTCTTCCACTTGTATCTTTCTGCCCCAAAGAGACCAACTTTTCCATAAAAGATGTTTTAATTTCTATTAGTTGTAATCTTTAATTACATTCTTTTTGAGATAGTATGTTAAGGAAATGAACGTGCAGAGGGTAAAAATAATAAAAAAAGCAGGTTGGACTACTGTGATTTCAAGGTCATTATTTAGTGTTATCTGCAAGTTCATAATAACAACAAAAACGCCCTCATTCATAACCAGTGACATGACTTGCAGCTGGTTTTGGTGCTGATCAGTCATCTTACACCTAACAAAAGGAAGATAACCTGGCTGGTTATATTAGCATATTTTGTTACATGTTCTATCCTAACATTTTGAAACTAAGCCATGAATTACTGAAGGTTCATGACTTTCCTGCAAATGAAGACTAATTTTTGCCTCCTCTTTGACCTATAAGCAGAACCTGACTCAGAGGTGTCTATGCTGCTCATGCAGAGGGAAGGCACTTACATGGAGGAAGGAGGAGGGGGGAACTCATGTTATTATAAGAACAGAGGGTTGCTTGAGGTTTAAAAGGAACATGGCAGCAGGCTTCATAATTTTCAAGCTGCTGGTTTAACCTTTTCCTTATTTAAAAATGTTACAGAACTATTTGGCTATCAGAGGGACACATAGCAAGGGAGGAATTATTTGCTTTAAAGCCACACTGTCAGGTAGAGTTACGCTCTGTAAAACTGTGATTTTTTTTTTTTTTTTCTTTTTGAAGACTGCTAGATCAATAGAAAATTTCTGTGAAATCAAATATGGAAAATTATTCTATTTAAAAAAAACCCTTTTATTTATATTTAACCATTCCACCACAGTTCCTGAAATACAAAGAAAATGGCTTTGTTCAAACTCCTCTTCAGTCCAAATTTTTCTAGCCTTCTGTGAGAGTGATTAATTATTTTACAGCAAGGAGAGCTGCTCTTTGTGGTCAACATGTATTTTTCCTGACCACACGGAGGTGTTTCGATGATGGTTGGCAGAGCAGCATGTCAGGGTCTTGCTTACTGACATTGGTGATAGGTGGTAACGTATCAGAGCCAGTGGGAATATCTAAGTGGCCAAATTATGAAGGAATGGAAAATGCCAAGCCAGTGCTCAGAGATGTAAGCAACGATGGTGCCTCTCTGCTCTTCCTCTCCAAAGTGACAAAAAACACACACTTGCTGGCTTTGCAAAGTACTTGCAAAGCCTGCACTCTCAAGGATGTGTGTCAGCAGGCAGGAGAAAGGAAAGCTGACCATGGCTTCTCCATCCTTGCACTTGGAAGGAGGTATTGCTGCTGTCTGAGAAAGAAAATATTAAATGGAGATCCTCAAGTGAGTTCTAATGGCTCCGGGTTTGCTAATCTTTGCACTTTTGTTTATCATTTCATCCTCTACTCTGTGCCAGCAGCCATTCTCCTTAATGCCTGGAATAAGCACCAAAAGAGCTGATCAGGAGCCAGCCTCTTCCTACCCTTCCTGTCTGGCCTCTACTCTTCTTGATGGTATCATCTCACAGAGAAGATCCTTTTGAAGTGGCAGTGTCCATGTCTTGGGGTAACTGCTGGGAAATAAACCTGTTTCATAGACCCAGGAACAGGGATACAGTGATTTTTTTTTTCTTTAACTGCCACAGAAAAGCTTTCAGGCAATGGGTGAAGAGAGCTCACACAAAATCATCACTTTTTTCTCACCTGTTACCTGATTTCTCCTGGTTCCCATGCCTGATTTCTAAACTGCTTCCTCTTTAAAATCTATCTGTTCCTTTCATCCCAGACATACCCTTAAGAACAGGAGCACAAAGGACTAGAATATCCCTTCAGTTTGATGTGAATTGCAAAGCAGGGCTCTCTCTTTCCATTCTTAAACATGAAGGGTGGTATGAGTAGCAATGCTGACAGTGTACATTTGCAGATGCCACCATATGGGTCTTGAAAAACTAGTTGCACCGATGATTCCCTGCACATGTAGGAGACAGTTTGCATTGTTGGCATCGTCCCTGCACAGAAACAAGCACAGCTTAGCAAAGCTAAGCAGATGGCACTAGATCTGGTGCCAGGGAAGCACTGAATTAAAGGTTATACCCACCAGGTTTGATGCAGTGCCAGTTTGAATTGGTACAGAAGCTTCGGCCCACCTGCTTATTGGCCCCGTGACATCTGGCATCTTCCCCCCTCCCCCCCCTTGGACTAAGCTAAATGCAGCAAAGACAAATGTCATTTTAAAAGCTAGTTACTCATAAATGGGATTAAAATTCTTTAAGAAAAAAAAAAAAAGAAAGTTTTACAAATACATTGTATTTAGCACTGTTGTATTTGAGTTTTGGGGATAGCTTTGGGAAGATTATATGGTGGAAAATAAAGGTCTGCGTAAGACCACATTTTACAGAGCCACTTAATCGTCTGGGTGGCATACTAATGAATACGCATAGCTGTTAGGAGTTTATGGCTATCAGCAGCCTGCACATAACAGCTCACTGTCTCAGACTGTCACTGTACATATGTTGTCACTCAGAGCAGGAGAGATATTTTTCGCTGCGCCACCTGAGCGTGCTTGGTTTAGGTGCCTAATGAACAGCAATGCACCCTGCTAAACTTACTGCCCAGCTCCACTTGGGGTTTCTCCCGGACTCATTTCTGTTGTCCTACATGTTGCACCGTTCGCCTTGTGAAGATTATTATTATTATTTTAAACCAGTCCCTCCTTCCTCTCCACACGTTCACATGCTGTATACACACATATGCTGCCATGGGGACCGTGCTTGTTGCAGAGACTAAAACTGTTTATGTGTCTTCTCCATTAGGGATTTAATACTTGCTCCCTTGGTGTGAAATGAAAGCATGCAGCTGTATGGCACTCTGGAGATGATTACCATTAGAGCTAAGCTTGAGTTTATACACACCATAAGCCAGATTAATCAACAATTTATTGACTCAAAATTGAATCCTTATAGCTTTTTTTTCCTTTTTTTTTTTTTTTTTTTTATATATATATATAAAGAGGGACTCAGGCTGCCTGAATAATTTTGGTGGAGAATTGACAGAAAATCATTGAACCAGATTTATTAAATATCTGAAAAACAGTGACAGGCATTGTGTGATTTCTAAGGCTCTGTCACAGAATGGCAGGGAAGTCGATTTGCTTATAAACCGTAGACATACATTTTTTAAATCATCAGAGCTGGTTTGGACTCTTCAGTACAAAAAGAAAGAAAAAAATGATCAGCTTTGGAAACTGCCTTGAATTTTCTTGGCTTCTGTATAGTCAGTACCAATGTTTATAAAAAAAAAACAAATGAAAAGCTGATAGGAATGGATGAATAAAGCAATATATAGCTGAAAAGATAAATGTATTGGGGAACCAGTTATAATGCAAGTGCAAATTTCACAGCATAAAGTCATTGGTCTCCTTCACACAACAACGAGAAAAGAACTGTATGCCCAGATATCTTTAGCTCAAGAATACTAAAAAAAAAAAAATATTAAACATCCATATTTTCCACTGGTTGCCTTTGAGATAGAAAGTATTTGCAAGGACCTGATCCAGAACCCACTGAAATCAGTGAAAAGACTTTGTTGGCTCATGACAGACTTTTCTTGACCTTGTTGCTGGTATTTCTGCTGCTTGCTTTCTCCAGAGCAGATATCATCTCTCTGCTGCAGGCGGCTGCCCTACAAGTCCTTTACCAGCACAGATATGCATTGACTTTCAAGTTGGCCACTGACTTCTTAAACTTTCCTACAGCACAGCTTTGGGATGTGCCTTGGCTATTGATTTGCAGAGGCAGAAGGTCATGGCTTTCATCTCTAACCTTCTAGATTTGCTGCTTATAGCCAGCAACCTCAACACACTAAGTGAAGAGACAAGGGCTGGAACTCTTCTGGTAAGGTACCAGTGAGGATCAAGGCCTTGGAGGTAACTGCCTTTTCCAGCTGCCTCTGAAGCAGCCTGTTCTGTGAACATGTCTATGATTTTCCCATTCTTCAGGCTTTTAGAGAGGGAGGTATACAAGTGTAGCTCTGTTGGTTTTGGGGTTGAGTGGGGAAAGCCATGTAAACTTTTATTGTGTCTCACTTTAAGTGTTGCCAAAGCAGTATTTGGGCTATTTTCTTGGGCTTTGCTGAATGTCAACACTGAAATAAAAAACTATGGGACAGATTTTAAACCATTTTTCACAACAGATCTTCTTGTCTTCTCTCAACTTTGGGAATTTATCATTCACTCCAGCAGCAGTACCAATTCAAAACTGGTTTGTTTGTTGTTGGCTTTTAATTTTTTAATAATTTGACAAATGTTGTATTTACATAACAGATTGGTAAATAGTTTAGAGGGAAATTGCTTTCCATAGCTCTTCAAATTTCCTCGTCTAATACTGCTTTCTCAAAATATAGTCTATTAAAATTATTCCTTTGCATTTTGAAGTTATAGACAATATCTCATATTACCCAGGGAAAATGATGCTGAATTTAAAATAACACGCCTAAAGACCAATGTTATAAGCAAAGAACTTGCGTATCTAGCCAAAATGCAATAAGGATATAAACTTTTCATTTTTCTGAATTTAGTTTGTTTTCTTCTTTTACATTTTATTACTACTGCAGTTTAGATTTTTCATCTGGCATCCCTTCATCATTTCCATCACCATCACTCTTCACCATCTTCAACTTCTTCTCCACTTTTAGTGTCTTCACCACATAACTTCTTCTTTGGACTAAAATAATTGTTGGCTCCTCTCATGGCATTTGAAATGCAGTATTTCCTAAACCTGACAGTGACAACTTCTCGATTTATTTGATCCCATGCTGTTTTAATCCAATGACAAAGCAGTGCTGCTCTAGGAGTTCTTTATCTTCCCTGCAGGAATTACAGCAGGATCCCCCGCTAAGAAACATAAGGACTACGAACACTCTTTAAAGGGCTTGTTCTCTTCTACATCAGGCACCTACAGTTGAAATGTTCCTCTTGATATCACTGCAAGGGTAGTAGCATTCATTTCTCCAATGATATTCCTTGTTGCTGGTGTTAGATACCCTTTGAATGTACCTAGGATAAGCATTCTCTTTTTGTGTACAAGCACACCTGGTCTACTGTTCCAAATTATGTTCAGCCAATCCTTCATTAAGTCTGTAGACATCCATCCTTGGTTTTGACACCTAACAATTATTCCAGTAGGCAGCTGGTCCTTCAGCATTGTTTTCCGCTTCAAGATCACATACGGTGGCAATTTTATACCATCTGCTAGCACTGCCAGCATTACTTTAATGCACATTTTTTCATTCCCCAAAGTTTTGATGATGACGGATTTGTGCCTATTTCTTCAATGATGTTATTGGATGGCTCATCAAGGGAAATGGGTGTCTCATCTGCATTTCCCATTTGGCTTAGAAGATAATCATGACCCTCATGCTATCCAATCATGTATTGCCTGAATACAATGAATTTTTTGGTGAAGTTGAAAGGTAGGTGTTGGCAAAGTGAAGTTCTTCTCTGGAGGCAAAAACCATCATGACGCACCAGCTGTATGCACAAGCCATTACTCGTCTTGAATATTTGTCATGTCATTCATCTTGCTTGTGCCATTTCTTGAGAATTCAGTTCAATGATTTCCTGTGTGACAAAGTTTCTATCAGTTTTGGAGGTTTTGTCAGTGTACACATTCTGCATCTTATTATTCTGCTTGAGCAGGAGGGCTGGACTCGATGACCTCCAGAAGTCCCTTCCAAACTCAACTGATTCTATGATAGTTCATGGAAGTTCTATTTTTCAGGCACTGGATGATTTCTGCATTGAGTTAGTGCATAACAGCTTCTGTTTCGATTATTTCCATCTTGGCACATTTGCCTTGGTAACATTATATTTCCTCTTGGACTAGCAATTGTTAGGGTTTTTTTCAGCATGCAGTACCATCATGAGTTTCAAATTTGCACTGTAACTTCTGCTTATGCCTTATGGTATATTCCTTCTTGCACTGGTCTCTCTCATCCCCAGATGTTTTACTTATTCATAATTTACCTAAAACCATACCACAGTAGAATTCTCTGACCTACCTCACAATTTTTCTGTAGTGAGAGAAAAAGCCACAGTAAATCGCTGTGTTGTCTTGTTCAAATTTTGTACTGCTTTAGACATAAATGTGCACTTAACTAAGGAACATACCACAGTGCACAGTCATGGTATCATAATATTGCAAAGGGAAAACAAGTTCCAATTTGTAAGTTAAATTTTTGGACAAATTCCCCTAATCTTGCTTTTGGGTAAATAGAGTGTTTGGTGTTACTGGACTTGTGTCCAGATTTAATCAGCAGTTTTTAGTGGGCAGGAAATCGTTCACACAGTCTGTGTACCCACTTAAGGATAGCTAATTTTATTTATTAAATTCCTGAAACCAGATCTGCATAGCACATAGCACATGACCTGTGAAATAATCTCTTTTTAGCCAGCTAGTCCTACAGACACAGTGTGTGCACTCTGTCATGGACAGAAGTTGGCTTAGCAATGGGCTTCATCTACGTCCAGACCTGATGACCCATCAGTGCACGCACACGTCAGTCTAACAGCCACCCAGCTAATGTTTGTGCAGCGAGAAAGAGATATCAGGTCTCTTGCCCAGTGGTTCCTTGCTGTAGACTACATAACAGTTATACTGGCTTTCTCCATAGACATTTCACCTGACCAATGTGCAATGAATACTGCATACCTAAATCATGTAATGATGATAAGTAAAATATTGCACGTACAAGGTAACTTCAACACATAAAGGAAACCATTCAGAAATAACATTTTAACAATGAAAACACAGTGATTTGAAATATTTTACTATATTTTTGTATTTTGAAATACATAAAAGAAGCATAATTAAATTATATGCATTATAAAAAAAAAGTCAATTCCTTGTCTTTGACTATAATTGCTTGAAACTAATCACTAGCATGCTTTAAAAATAACAACAAAATAAATTGCTAGCATCCTACACTTCTACTACCTTAATCCATAACAGTAAACATTTAACTTAAGAATTTTTTTTCACCCAAGTACTGATTCTGGAAAATAAATTGTGAGTTGCTGTGAAGTGCCTCACAGCAATGGAATGTATTTAACTTCTTTAATTAAGCTACAACTGGACCTATTTTTATAAGAACGTTGTTCCTTCATTATTTTGGTGAGCTGGATTTAACTTCACAAGTTACAGAGTAGAACTATTTTATAGACTTTCTTTATTATTTGAATGGTAGACAAATAAAAGAGGACATAAAAAAGGTCATTTGTTTTTGAAAGTTTTATTGTTCCAGTTACAGATCGTACATAGAAGTGTAAAAAGACTTTGGTCCATATTAGTTCCGCTATATATTTCTGGGTTTGCTTTTTAAATTAAAAAAGTGTGATGGCATGAAAAACAGATGCTTTCAAACCATTTTCCTTCAAAGTGAGAAAAAAAATGTTTTGAGGTGCTAGGAAAATTGTGTATAGGAATGGATCGTTCTGAAAAGATTCTCTACTTCCTGAACAATTTCTTTGGAGTTGGCATAGACTGCATTGCAGTTCAAAGGCTCAGGTCTGAATTTTGGAGACAAGTGTTTGATGCCTAAGAAAACATAGGTTTTGTTTGGTGCAAAATCTGCCCTACAATGTAAAGCCTCAAAACAAGACTGTATGTACATCTGTTGCATCTTGATTTCTGGGAGAAATCTTGAAGCTGGAGGCCACTGAATGACTGCAGATCTGCTCCATGCTGAGTACTTCTGTGGTATAAGAATGCAATGTGCTGTGAAGAAGGAAATGACTGGAAGCCTTCACTTGGCAGATCTGCACAATCTGGCTGCTTATTATTTTAGTCATAGAGCAATAGAAGTAGATTTTAGATTTCTGTGTACATTTTTCATCAGATGTTATCTGTATATTCATAATAAAGAAGAAACCAAGGACAGCTAGCAAATTCCTCTGTGGGTGTTCAGATTCCTTTTCTTGATTAGCTTCCTATTTGTTTGTATTAATGTAATTTATTTTCTGTGGGATAATTTGCTAGTTTTTCCCTAGTTATTTCTTAAAATATTAGTACTTATTGACTTTTTTTCTATTTTGATTTTGCACTAAGATTATTTCATTTTTATTTTATTTCATTTTCCATTTTATTTCAAAAGACGTTAGTACTGAAGTGATGAAAATGAGTATAAGTGTTAAGGGTATCAACTAGAGTAAAAGTTAGATTATCAGCAGAACATCAGGCTTCTTGTTCAATGTGGCTTTGTACTGGCACATCATGTACATATGTCAATTTTAAGCACTGGCACAAGAAGATAGTCTATAAGGCATCCAGATACAAAACCTGTTAGGTTTGTGATGGATTTGCATGTGAAAATGGAAATTTGCCTGTAGAAATATCCTAGTTTTCATACAACTGACATTGCCATACTCAAGTCTAATCCGTGTCAAAATCAGAGAGCACAAAGTTTTAGTCAAGTTCAGCAAGGTCCATATTACCTCTACTGACATCAGTGGTGGTGTTTCTGAGGACATCCTTTGCCTTTGCATTTTATAAAGCTTTAATATAATTTGCAGTATGCTCTTCATTTTGAAAATTGTAACAGTTCTGTGGGAGAGATGTACAAGGAAAGAACTTGAAGAGCTGAATCTTAAATACACCAGGTGAACAATTAAAAGATAATATTAGAATCATAGAATGGTTTATGTTGGAAGGGACCTTAAAGATCATCTAGTTCCACTCCCCTCCCATGGACACAGACATCTTCATAGAATCACTGAATCATAGAATCACAGAACCATAGAATAGTTTTTGTTGGAAGGGACCTTAAAGATCATCCAGTTCCAACTCCCCTGCCACGGGCAGGAAACCATCCCACTAGATCAGGCTGCCCAAGGCCCCGTCCAATCTGGCCTTGAACATCTCCAGGGACGGGACATCCACAACTTCCCTGGGCAACCTGTGCCAGTGCCTCACCACTCTCATAGTGAAGAAATTCCTCCTTATGTCTAGTCTAAATCCACCCCTCTCCAGTTTATACCCATTGCCCCTAGTACTATCACTACAAGGCTTTGTAAGCAACCCCTCCCCAGCTTTTTTTGTAGCCCCTTCAGGTACTGGAAGGTAGATATAAGATCTCCTCTGAGCCTTCTCTTCTCTAGGCTGAACAAGCCCAACTCTCTCAGTCTGTCCTGGTTACAGAGGTGCTCCAGCCCTCTGGTCATCTTTGTAGCCCTCCTCTGGACCCATTCCAACAGCTCCATATCCTTCTTATGTTGAGGGTTCCAGAACTGGACACAATACTCCAGATGAGGTCTCACAAGAGAGGAATAGAGGGGCAGAATCCCCTCCCTTGACCTGCTGGCCATGCTTCTTTTGATGCAGCCCAGAATACGGTTGGCCTTCTGGGCTGTGAGCACAAATTGCCGGCTCATGTCAAGCTTCTCATCGACCAGCACCCCAAAGTCTTTCTCTGCAGGGCAGCTCTCAATCACATCATCCCCCGTAATGTACTGAAATCAGGAATTGCCCCGAGCCAGGTGTAGGACCTTGCACTTGGCCTTGTTGAACCTCACGAAGTTATCAGAGGCCCACTTCTCCAGCCTATCCAGGTCCTTCTGGATGACATCTCATCCTTCCATTGTGGCAACTGCACCACTCAGCTTGCTTTGATCTGCAAACTTGCTGGAGGTGCACTCAATCTCACTGTCAGTATCATTGATAAAGATATAAAACAGCACTGGTCCCAGGACGGACCCCTGCGGGACACAACTTGTCACGGATCTCTATCTGGACATCAAGCCATTGACTACTACTCTCTAAATATGACCATTCAAGCCGTTTCCTGTCCACCAAACCATACACCCACCAAATCCATATGTCTCCAATTTAGAGAGAAGGATGTTGTGGAGGACCATGTCAAAGGCTTTACAGAAGTGCAGATCATATCCATTGGTTTACCCATGTCCACAGCTGTGGTCACCCTATCATAGAAATCCACTAGGTTAGTCAGACAGGACTTGCCCCTGGTGAAGCCATGCTGGCTGCCATTAATCACCTTTGTGTCCTCCATGTGCTTTAGCATAGCTTCTAGGAGGATCTGTTCCATGATCTTCCCAGGCACAGAGGTGAGGCTGATAGGTCAGTAGTTCCCAGGGTGATTTTTTTCCTTCCCTTTTTAAAAAAGGGCACAATGTTACCCTTCTTCCAGTCACCAGGGACTTCTCCTGATTGCCATGACTTTTCAAATATCATGGAGAGTGACTTGGCAATCACATCGGCCAATTCTCTCAGGATCCTGGGATGCATCTCATCAGTTCCCATGGACTTACATATGTTCAGGTTCCTCAGGTGGTCATGAACCTGATCCTCCTCTACAGTGGGAGGGGGTTTATGCCCCTGGTCACCATCTTGCTGTCCCATGACCCAGTGGGGTGAGGAAAGCAGTTGTCAGTGAAGACTGGGGCAAAAATGTTGTGAAGTATCTAAGCCTTCTCCTCGTCTGTTGATATGACATCCCCATTTTCAACCATCAGTGGAGGTACGTTCTCTTTAACATTCCTCTTCTGACTGACATATCTGTAGAAGCCCTTCTTGTTAGTCTTTACTTTCCTCGACAAGTTCAGCTCCAGCTGCACCTTGGCCTTCCTGACTTCGTCCCTACAAAAAACAGTGTCTCTATACATGTCCCAGGTTACCTGTTCCTGCTTGCACTGCCCATGCAGTTCCTTCTTCTTTTTCAGTTTATCCAGCAGGTCTTGACTCAGCCATGCCAGTCTCTTCCCTTTCCTGCCTGATTTTCTACATAAGGGGACTGAGCACTCTTGTGCTTTATGAAAAGCTTCCTTAAATATTTTCCAGCTCTCTTCCACTCCCTTGTCTCAGAGGACCGTGTCCCAGGGGGACCTACCAAGTAATTCCTTGAAGAGCTGGAAGTTTGCTTTCCTGAAATTTAGTGTCCTGACTATACTCCTCACCTGTCCCATATCCCTCTGGACCTTGAACTCCAACAGTACGTGATCACTGCAGCCTGGGCTGCCTCCAATCCTAATGTCACTGGTGACTTTACTTGTACTAGTGACCATCAGGTCCAGTATTGCATCCCTTAGGGTGGGGGTCACTATTATGTGGATTGAGAAATTATCTTTGATGCACTCCAGGAGTCTCCTGGATTGCCTACAGCTTGCTGTGCTATTTTTCCAGCATATGTCAAGGTGATTGAAGTCCCTCAGCAGGATGAGAGCTTGCGAGCATGAAGCTTCCTGGAGCTGGAGGAAGAAGGTTTCATTGGTTGGCCTTGTACAGGTGTATACTACAGGTGGCCTGTAGTATACACCAACCACAAGGTTCCCATTGGTTCCTTGGTCTTTTAGTCTGACCCACAAGTTTTCAACATATTCGTGGCTCCTCTTCAATGACAGCTCTTCACATTTTATCCCTTTTCTGACATAGAGGGCAACAATTCCACCCCTCCTTCCCAGTCTGTCCCTTCTGAAGACCCTGTAGCTATCAACAGCCACACTCCAGTCATGTGATTCGTCCCACCAAGTTTCCGTGGTGGCAACTTGATCATACCTTTCTAGTAGTACGGTAGCTTCCATCTCCTCCTGCTTGTTCACTAAGCTTCGTCTGTTTGTATAGAGGCACTCCAGCTGGGCTGCTGGTTGCATCACCTTCTTAGTGGACCCTTCATTAGCTATAAGGTGTTTTGGAGAAGAACTTCCACTATATCAGGTTATGAGAATCAATGTAGCAGACTGTACTAAAAATCAGTAACCCCCCAGAACACTCATATTATGCAGAGACATCCCCTAAGGAGGAACAACACTTGTCTTTTGAGGTGATTTAAAGCAGACAAATGGCTGGGTTTGAAATCAAGATGGAAAAAAATACTAAAATTAATGACATTCAAATAAAAGGCTAGCTATAGTTATGTTTTATAAGAAAGTTGTTGAAAGACCTAAAATCAGGGGTTTTTCTCATGTCTTACATTTCAGTAACATAAAATTGTCTTGAGCAAAGTTTGACTACAGCTAAGAAGAAATTATTCATCTACATCTGACTCAACACTTGAAGGGAAATACCAGCCCCTACAGTGTGTAGGATCTGTAATGTAGTCTAACTGTAGAACTGGGAACCTGGGCCAAGGGCCAGTCTTCATATAATGAGTCTCAAGATTATTTGGACAGGAATATAGAACACTTACTCATAGAATCAATACTTCATTACAGTACCAAAGACAAAAAAGATGTGGGCTGAGGAGGGTCCAGAGAAATGTCACTAAGATGGTCACTAAGAGGATTGGGAAACTTTCCATACGAAACAAGGCTGAGAGAACTGGGTTTGATCAACCTGGAGAAGAGAAGGTTTAGGGGAGACCTTATTACCATATACCAATACATAAATGGTGCCTATCAAGAGGATGGAGAGTGCCTTTTTAGGAGGAGTCACATGGAAAAGACAAGGGGTATAAGTTGTTCCTGCGGAGATTCCAATTAGAATCCAGAAGATAATTTTTCACCATGGGAAAAGTTAAACATTGGAAAAATCTCTTCAAGAAAGTGGCAGATTTCTCTACACTGGACAATTTTAAGGTTCAGCTTGATAGGGTTCTATGCCATCTTATTTGAACTATATATTACCTAAAATGTTGGACCAGATGATCCCTGAAGTCCCTTCCAACTTAGCATTCTGTGATTCTGTGAAAAGCAAGGCGGGGGGGATTTTTATTTATTATTATTTTTGCTGCACTGGGACATTTTATGTAACTAGAAAAAGGGCTTGTATTGATTACCAGGTCCTGGGATGAAATGATTTCAAGGTGATGAGTTTTGATAGAGATTTCTATTAGGACAGAATTGCACCACTAGTGTGTAGTTATGGAGAATCAGTGAAAAAAAGTTTTGTAATATTCAGATGAACATACAGTAATGGCAATACTGCAAAATCTCCATTTATACAAACGTTTAAATTTTCTCACCTGGACCACGTCTAAGTGCTATCCTTCTCTAAACTGTGATCTAATAGATGGAAAAGGATTACTTTTTAAAAACATGTGAAGGAATGTCTTTCAAAAGCAGTTTCAATTTCTAGTGTACCATTTGGCTCAAAAAACATGAAGAAACATTAAAAGCATTGGTGGTTGCTCTTTGAACTCATCAGTCAGTGAATGAACAGAAATGCGTCATTTGAACTACATCGATACATGACTTAACAAGCTGCTCATTAAATACATGCAACACAGTACCTACAAAGAGTTCCAAAATTATAATCATAAATTATATGTCAAATTATTTTGAAAAAAAGGATTATTTGTGAAAAAATGCAAGAAGAATTATATGCTTTATGATGCACACAGTTTTGAAAAAGATATCAATTTAAAATCCAGAGCAAGCACCTACAGTATTTTAAAAGGTAAGATTAAAAAACATCTATGAAATATGGAATTTGCTGAAAATATAGTTAGCTCCTACTTAATCTCAACACTAAAATGGACCTGAGGACTCAGGACTTGGTCTGTAGTGAGCAACAGCAACTTTTCTGTTGTTTGCATGACAGTCAAAACATCTAGTGGCAGTGACCATCACGAGTTTTGTCATAGCTACAGGTAAGACATAACTAAGCAGTGACTGCTGTTACCAGAGTTTTCCATGCAAACGACTCAGTGTGCTCTGAAAAAAAGTGTCAGTCGTGTGACTACAATGTCACTAAGTTATGACAAGGAAATATCTGTGATATGACAGTGGCATAGTACAACTGTCAATATAAAGTAAGTGTGGTGGGATTGCTCTCTGCTCTAAAGAAACTGTCATGTAATGGGGGCTGTGACTAGGCTGTAATAGGAATGTGACTGCAATGTGCCAGCTGAGTGACTGATGAGTAACTCCTAGAAGAGATGAATCCCGAGGAAAATTGGCTCTAATAGTTTTGAAGTGCTGTGGACCCTATTTGCAGTGACAGCACTGCTCATCAACTTTGGTGGGATTTTACTTGATGCCCTGTGAGAGGCCAAACCAGTTTATGCCCGTATGTCTGGCAGCCTTTAAAGTCATCCTGGATAATACATTTTGATACCCAGTCAGAGTCATGCTGCAATAAGGGAGCTGAATCTAGGTATAGCCTCAGGAGCAAATGCTCCCCAAGCCAAGGGTGACCAACACTGGTGGGTGGTCAAAACAAGGGGTGGGACTGGGCTCCCTGGATGTCATGGTGAGAAGCCTGAGGACTTCCAGGGGTGGCCTTACCCTATGGTAAGCAGTACAAAGACCTCACTCTTGAAGAAATTCCCACTGTCCATTAATGCTTAGGACTAGACCTCTGTCAGTGGGTTCATGGCCTCTCTGCTGGTCAGCCTTTTGGCTCACTGAAATTAGTTCTCAACAATGAATGCTTTGGGCACTTGGCAAGTAAGGAAAGAGAATATTACAAATTAATTAAGAAAAATGGGAGAATTACTATATTCATATCACAGATGGAGATATTGATGTTCAGATTAATTGATTTGCCCTGAAGCTATTCAGCATGTCATTAGCAGCCTTGTGATTACAGTAGCGTTGGTTGAAAAATGGTTTTCGTGGACAGTCTTCAGTTTTCTAATACATCAATGGAGAAAGCTAGTTCTCTGAAGGAGAAATGTATTTTTTTGCAAAAAGAAAGCTCTTAGGGATTTTCCACTATTTTTAGCTCTTGAGATTCCATGTCTCCTCCTCTCACCTCCCTCAGATTTCCTTATCTTTTGGTTTGCCTCAAATAATATTTGGAACATTACATATAAAATAAAGGGAA
The DNA here is from genome assembly GCF_017976375.1 of Cuculus canorus. Classification (NCBI taxonomy): domain Eukaryota; kingdom Metazoa; phylum Chordata; class Aves; order Cuculiformes; family Cuculidae; genus Cuculus; species Cuculus canorus. The sequence continues at coordinate 26,732,643 of NC_071402.1, forward strand.
ATAAAAAAACAACAAAAAACCCAGAAGAAAGGTTAAGAGTACTTTTCATTTTCTTTTATCTTTTGGAATAGCAATGGCCATCTTTGCTTTGGAAGAAGTTCCAGATGGAAAATTAAAAGCTATTTTAGAACACCATGTTTACCTTATTTAAGATGAAGATGTGGACATTTTTACATCAGTGAGACTGAAGAAAATGTCAGTGATGTCATGAGAGGGCAGACAACTAATTTGAATCCTCCTCTTGCTAGTTACTGTTTAATATATAGGGATCAAGTTTATTCTTGTTTTATATTGTAGTCATTAAAAAAAGAAAATTTATCTGTATTAAAGATAACAGTCACTAGCCCAAAATAATCTTTCAAGGTGAATTATAAATTATATTCTGTATGTTATTTACCTCAGATTTGGCCAATTTCTCAAGAAAATAATTTTTTTAAATTTGCATGATGCTGTATTTAGTGTTCTGACAATGTGTTTTCAAACCTACTATTTAGTGGCTTCTGTTCTACATTCCATGTATATTCTAGTTTGCCAATACTCACCGGATGGACCCAAACAGCTCTGTTGGAGTGTGGTTTGTAGCTTAGCAGGTATTTAAAAAAAACATGTTAATTTGGAGAATATTCTCTGCTTGAGAGATTGAGCAAAGTGGACTTTGGACCCAGCAGACTGTAAAGACTCAGGAGAAACTGTTACAGTCTGTCATGCTAATCCTTTTTACAGCCTTTTGGGTCAATAATCTGAGCACTAATGTTTCCTTAGATCTATTGTGTCAGTCCATCAGCCTTGCATTCATACTAAATTTATGTGCTTAATATCTTTATGAGATTTTACTGAGAAAAAAAAAAAAAAGGGATGTGCAATTTATGCCAAAATTCAAAGAAATAATGTAGTCAGATTTCTGTCCCTTTGCACTCCCAGCTTCAAGAATCCCAAATACGTTAGTTCATGTAATGGATCATTGGTATGTATGTCATTGTATTCAGGTCACAAATCAAACCAACTGTGTTGGAAAGGAATGCAAACATCACTCAAGTGGAGAATAATATTTCATACTAAACAAAGGAGGATGGGAATAGAAGTTTATCCTATCTGAAAATGGTTCTGTATCTGCATACCAATGCCTTCTATCAGCAGAAACACCTGCAGCCACCATAAGGTCCACATTTCAAATGGAACATTTTCATCTTTTCCCTTTTTTTTAGTATAAAGGAGCAAAGTAAGTATACTGATGTGCAATTAATTGTAAAGGCTCACTGCTGAAAAGATTTACTTGTGGTTCAGCAGTGTAATCATCTGTTGGCCATTTGCTATAAATCATGGTTGTCTGCTGTTGTCTCCACTAATTAGTACACTAACATATTACTAAGTCCCTTAAACATTATACAAGATCCAGGCTGTGCACAGAATTACTTGCGGAATGAGAACACTTGAAGTTTTATTGCACAGCTACAAAGTGTACAGTAAACGTCTGGGTGGTGGACAGTGTAATGCATAAGACAAGGTGGAATATATATCCTATAGTAACTGCTCTACTCATCCATAATTATAAAAGCCCTTTATTTTGCAGCCGTCAGTGTGCCAGTTCAGTCACTCAAGCAGCAAATAAAGGTCTCAAGCACAATAATTCATAGCAACTGGTACAGTAGTAAGTGGAGTTTTAAACAACAGTAGACAAGTTGATTAGAGCCTTTGGAGATGCATGCCCTGAATAAAGGTTAACCTTTGTGAACTTTGAATACAAAGCTTTCAGATGAATTTTATATGAAATCTGGTGACAAAGAAAAGCACTATTCAGCAAGGGCTGATTAATTGAGTAACACTTCATTGAAAACCCCTGACAATGATGGAAAATAAATTTAGCAATGCGCTTTGTAGCCATACAAGTTGACGAGATCTCGCTGTAAAGCAAGAATCAGACCACATAAAGACCCTGTTGAATACGTCTGAAGACAGTTGGGTGAGTGAAATGTAAAGCCAGGATTTACAAATATTACATAAGTGAACACGGTTACTGCACTCAGGCTGAAAAATCCTGTTCAAATCCAATAAGTGGTTTAAGATGTGCAAATAGAGGTTTCTGCAGGGAGTCAGGCATTAGAAGCCACCTGGAGCATGTGGTAAAGATTGTATCCATCAATACAGCAGCTGGGCTGAAATTATAAAGAGAGCTGCTTTCCATCATGCTTGTTTTAATGCATACATTTCTCCTGTCACTAGCACCCCAGGAAAACTACTAACTACAAAAATGAATGGTACCCATTACCTGATATTCATACTTGTGACAACAGGGACAACAATCACAACACAACAGTAAGCAAAAAAACTGATATCCAAATTATTTTTAAGTTGTTGCAGTGGAAAGATCTTGAGAACCAGTTGGTAATATTTTAATAACACTGTAAGTTAGAGGCATGATGCAGGCATCCAGTATTCAATCCAAAGTTTCCTTCTGCTACACGCTTTCCATCAAATCATGCACCAAAGGAGTTCAAACAAAGCAAGATTAAAAAAATTGTTCCAGGAGGGGGGACCCAACATAATGGTCAGCTGCATGTATGCGCTGAAGAAATCTGACAGGGATTTTCATTTTGCTTGTTTAAAACCAGCATTGATTTACCATAAACTGTTCCTTATGCATAAAGGATGCTTTTTAACCTTACGTTGGTGTAGGCTGGACTGTAGATGTAGGTAAAGTGGGCAGGTGCTTGCCTAAGTTAGTAGCTCAGGGCAGCAAAAAAATCCTCTGCGGTTTCCTTCACAAACTGGCAAGAGTGATGGGTCAGGGAAATGTGGGCCTCAAATCACCAAAATCTACCATGAAAACAAAGTAAAAATACCAGTCAGAAACAGGAAAGGAAGCTGTTAAATTCCTCACTGTAAAGTCATGTTAAAAAATAATAATAAAACCCAAGAAAACCATATTGCATATGTAGGGACAGACTGTGCCACTAAGTCACAGGCCTAAGATGTGGGTGGAGTGGAGTAGCATTGTTCCCCAGCAATTAATATGAACATGCTTGTCACACAAAACTGCAGTATGTTCCTTCCTTTGCAAGTTGTGCCGTCCTTCTGCCTGCACTTCTGCTCCCTGACACCACCAGTCATGACAGTGAATCGGAGCACTTAGTGGTGTTCCAGGGCATTTGGGGAACTGCGAGTGTCATTGAGGTCTCTTTGCAAAGAAAGAAGGTGAACTGGGTTGCCTGAGTGCTTTCTGTCACTTTTCTTGTGCATCAGTTCAAGTTTCAGGAGCCTGTTGTCCTGTATTTAGGTTATTATCTTATTCCACATGGGTATTGAAGGAATGATGGTGGGTGTTCTGCAAGAAGCAGGTTGTGCAGCCAGATGAATGAGACATAGGTTGTGTAGTGATTCCTATGCAGACCTGATGCACGGGGTCAGGCAGTGGAGCATCAGCGCTTCACCCCATGTCTCACAGAAGTGAGCAGCAGCTGCCCAGGGAGAGAGCACCACATCAACTCTATACCTCTGTACCTTCTTTCTTGTCCGACTTCTGAAAATTTATTTTTCTTTAATTGTCTATGAAAAGAACAGCAGGTCTGCATAAGATCTTCACCACAGTGTAGCTTTTCTATCAATTAACACTTCATTGAGTATGAAGAGAGCTGATAACGGCCCAAATTCTTTCACTGTTTACTTTGCTGCAGCTTATTTCCTCAGTAGCCAGCCTGATTTAAATGTATTAATGAGTGTGCCACAACCTTGCCCCGAATGATTAGTGGACCAAACCAGTAGAAGTGTTTTAGCTGTTCTCCAACGTACCTGAGCTAATAAGGGCAACAGGGATCTCGGGCGGTAAGTAGCTACGTGGGTAATCCCCTGCCACATCCAGTGTGCGCACACAGATAGTGATTAACCTCCCTTGGGCTCCCTTCAAGCCCAATGCCTTTGTTACCCCAACTGCAGTGATACTGCTTTCAGTCTCCTGTTATTTTCTAGGACTGCTTTCTGAAGTATTGACATAGGAGGAGGGAGAAGAGAGGGTTTTTTTCTGTGTCCTTGTCTCCAATCTGTGGATCCTTTTACTCAGAGGAAATCTGTACCTCTTTCTGCTGCCATGGTGATTCAATGAGTTGGAGATTATTTTGCTAAACCTGCCTCTCCCAAGAGACAGCGATTTGATTCTTGGCGTTCTCAGACAGGTCAAGAATCGCATTAGCCAGGGTCAAAAATGCTCACAGTACAAGGAGGTGAGTTTCAAGATCTTGGCAGAGCAGCAAAAAGGACTTGCTCTCTATTCTTGAGATATACACTATGTTGCTGCCATAGAAAAGCAATTTTGCTGAAAGAAAACTCACAGAGGTACCACTGCAGTCAGAGACAAACCAGAAGTGGTGCAAACAGTCCACCCACAGAGAAGAATTAGTAGTAGTTGTAGTATGATAGCATCAGGCATGGTAGAGATGCCAGGTGAATGACATGCTTATTTCACATCTTTGAAGCCATTTAATTTGAAACAAATTGTTGTGCGATAGCTGCTCAGTAGCCCAAAGGCAGAAGCACATTTATGCTTTGCATATCCGTGACCTGTGTTGTATGAGTAGCAGTATAAAAGACTGCTGTTCTTGGTTTGCATGTGCACATGATTAGGTCCATTCACAAATCCACTTTATTCCACACTGCTATTTATGTATACACCAGTCAGCAACACAATGCAGCACATGGCTCTTTCTGAGCCTGCAGTCTGGAAGTCTTAACCTTCTTATCTTGCAAGAGAACTGGGTGAAAAGCAGAATTTTTAACTACATTATTCTAAAAATAGTGTTCTATTTTGAAATGTAAATTATTAGAAAGCAACCATAAATTGAATCATATTCCTGAATATGATCAAAGGGGACTTTGTAATAATTATGTCATAGTTATGTCTAATACTGGGAATAGTCTATATATATTTTCAAGAGGATGACACATTTCTTTTTAGGGAAGATTTACTAAGTGGAAGATTCCACAGAACCGATGCTTGTGATCTTTGTTTCTTACCATCAGAAGTCCAGTAAACACTGTTTTACTCATATCTATCTTGAAATGCTCTCAAGATGCAAACTTTATGTTGTGGTTCATTTATATTTTAATATCTTACACATAAAATTTTATCTAAAAGTTTCAAAGCATTCTGCAAGCATAGATTATGCTACAGTCTAGTGGTAATTATTACCAAATCAATTCTATGGGGAGTAGGAAGAACATAGGTCATATCAACTGAGTTCTAAAATTCTTCTAAGTCTCATTCTAAGCACGTAATAAATATTGGCTTATTTTGAAGATCATTTGGGTGGTTGTATTTACGAATAAACAGTGGTTTTCTACAGCTTTAGAAATATCTTCAAATTCTGCCACCATCCCCATATCTCACCTCCTCGTAACAACCAGAATACATTAAAAACTGTTCACCCGATCAGATGCTCAGCTTTACTTACATTGTCGTACTTGCATGCTGCTGTGAAAAGAATATTTTGTGGTAAGAGGCATTTCAATTCATAGCGATAGTCTGTCTACTGCATTGGACTGCTTACAGCCTTTTTCCTCTGTGACCATGAACTTCAACATTTTCTGTATGAGTGCATAATACTGCAAAGAATTTATTTCTTAATGTTTGTGTCATGTCCTGACTTGTTCCCCATGACTTCTTCATGCGTTGCTTTTAGCTAACAGCCTTGTAAATGTAGACTTGCCAGTAAGTGGAGTTCAATTTTAGCCTCAAAAAACAAGGCTTTTGAAAAATAAATATGTTGTCTAAATATTCATATCAGGAAAGAAAACGTTCTCAGATGAAGCAATGTCAGAGCTTTTGATTTCTGTGATTTAGAAGAAGCAGGGGAAAGGAAAGAAATCATTTGAATTCTTTCCATGGAAGTTTGCAATTTTGTTAAAACATTTAAAGTTGTTTGCTTGTGAGTCATTCAGAGCTGCAAACCAGGTTTACCCATAAGCGACAATACATACCTGAACTCTCAAAGGTAACAATGTTGTGGGTTGTTTGTCTTGGAAAGACTTCTTTTTTGGTCATAATTTTTACTGTGTACATATATTTTTACAGGAAATTTTTTCTGTTTCTGCTGTTCTCAAAGAAAGCTAACAGGAAAACCTGGCACTGCTGTCTAGCCCTGTGAAAGTTATTAAGATATTAGATTCCCTTGGCTAGGAGCATGAACCAACTTTCACTTTGCAGCCAACACTGGGGTAGTGCATCCTGCTGCAGAGAGGGAGCATCATGGATCCATTCTCCTGTAAATCTGCTGCCCAGCACTAACCATGGTTGATATCTACTGCTACACAGCTTGACAAGGGAGAAACCACAAATGCGCAGTAGAACTGACAATTCAGAAGTCCATAAAAAGTGGTTAATGGCTCCAGCTTATGCAGAGGGAGGACCCCAAGCAACCAGGTCCAGATGTGAGTGTTTAGATTCACAGTCCCAGCTTCCAGAAACCCTGCCAAAATGGGAGTAAAGCATGAAAAGGTAAAACTTTAGTCTAAAGATGAAGATTTGTGAGTAGAATTTTCACTATACTTAAAAGTCATCTTTCATCATACAAATTATAGTAATTTTAAATACCAAACTCTGTGGGAAAAATACTATCACAGAGAATCCTTATTTTCCATTGTATGAATAGCCCTTTGGCTGAAAATTGAATGCAACCAGTCATTTCCTTTCATCATTCACTTTGCACTGTTCCTTTTCCTCCCTCTCTTGTGTAAGTGCCTAGATTAGGCTATATGTGAGCAATTGATGGATAACTCAAAAGATTGGCCAGAAATAAATCTTTTCTATGGACTTCTTGTCATCTTTTCCCTGTGTCTTTATTTTAGCAAGCCATTTGGATGGGAGAGAACAGCAGAAAAAAGACTTTCTAAATCTGTAGGTTTCCCTCTTCTTAGGAAGGTCCTCTTCTCGTCTCGCAGGAATGGGATTGACCTGAATTTTTATTACTCTTCGGTAAGAAGTTGAAGTGGATAAGCACAGCCTTCACTATTGTAGAAGAATTTGTGTAAAATTTGCTGTGCCTGGACCAGTTCCAAAATTGTTATCTATGGATTAATGGTCCCACCTTTGCTGAACACAGGGCTTATAATACCAATAACACAGAATCAGCGTGAACAGTAGCATCAACAGTCTGACATCACCACATCTGCAAGTAGCAGCAGACACTTTAACACTTGTATCTTTGCCTTTTTAATGAAAGTGCTTGTTGAGAATGTGAATCATTTGTTTGACGTACATTTTAACTCAGAAGACACTTCATAGCCAAAGATCTGATTCTGCTCAGGACAAAAAAATTGTGAGCCTTCTTACCAACTTCAGTAACAATAGGAATTCAATTATTTTTTTTTTAGTGCTTAGTTTTCAGTTTTCAGCTTGTTTTAGTGTGAGCATAGTCAATGCATATACGTGTATGTCTAAAATCTGTAGTATACGCAAGAATGTGTATTTTTATGTGTTAGGGATTCTGGGCTTTTTTTTGCCAACCATGTATGTTAATTCCATTAAAAGGCTCAAATTGACCTTGGACACTGGTGTTGAAAATCCACAGATGTATTTGAACTATGCCTAGATTGATGGAATTATTATTTTTCGAAATTACTATTTTTTCTTACTCCATGAATATGTCACCATGCCAGATAGAGTCACTATGAGCGGACTTCCTATTTCAACGTTAAAAAGTCACAGTCTATTTGATCATACTTTACTATTGAAGGATTTTACACAAGTTTCCATATGTTGAATTGACTAGAAATTCTACCTGCTTTTATATACGTTTCAACTGAACCAATATCCTCTCTGCATCCCAAATTTCAAAATATTTATAAGCCATGTGCCTTACTTTGTTAGTACTGAGTTTCCCTTCTCCCTCATCTCCTTAGCCACTCATAAATAATATAGACCACAGTGCATTCCAGTTTTTCCAACAATATCTCCTTTTTGTGTTCATCTATTTTTATTCTTTGAATTCAAGGTGAATTGGTAAAGTTAAGTAAATACTGCCTTTACTGGAGAGGAAAATCTTTTAGGAAAAAATGGAACTAGGACTCACTAATATCAATTAAGGTTGCATATTTGATCCATATGTATTGGTTGTATACTAAAGTGACAGCCTAATTAGCAGTTGTGGCTAGGTCTAGTTAAATCTAATATGGAAGATGAGCCTTTTTGGACTGGCACGTAGATACCAGCAAGTTACGTGCGCATGTCACTGTATTATGTATCAGTTATCTTGCAGCAGAGGAAATACAAACATGTTTTCACTGTGTATCTGGCACTAATGTACTAAAACAATATCTTAAGACATGGAAAACATGAAGAAAAAGTTAAAACCTTTCATTAAATTTATAAATTAAATTTTATTGACTAAATATTAGCTTCTGAATTTCAAATGGATCTCAGCCAATCTTAAATATTTTGGAAAAAAAAACCCCAAACTAGTCTAAACAGATGAGGACTAAAAACTAGAACCATAGAATTGTTTAGGTTGGAAAAGACTTTTAAGACTGTCGAGCCTAACCATAACCTAGCACTGCCAAGTCCACCAGTTTGCCTCCATCAAGGAAGATCCTGAAATAGCACCTTTTCTGTCTGTAGTACTGAATCCATTGAAGTTATCCATGTGTTTACATTTGGTTTCTGTTTACTTGAAAAATTGATTGAGGGTAGCCCTGAAGAGAAGGACTTGGGGGTGCTTGTGGATGAGATCCTCAACATGATCCAGTAACCTGTGCTCGCAGTCCAGAAGGCCAACCATATCCTGGGCTGCATCAAAAGAATCGTGGTCAGCAGGTCAAGGAAGGTTATTCTGCTCCTCTACTCTGCTCTGGTGAAAGCACACCCTGAACACTGAATCCAGTTCTGGTGTCCTCAGCACAGGAAGGACATGGATCTGTTAGAGTGAGTTCAGGGGAAGACCACAAGAGGTGGTCAAAGGCCAGGAACATCTGCCCTGTGAAGAGAGTCTGAGAGAGCTGGGCTTGTTCATCTTGGAGAAGACTCCTAGGAGACCTTATTGTGGCCTTCCAATTCTTAAAGGGGGTTTATAAAAAAGAAAAGGAAAAGCTTTTTAGACGGGCCTGTAGCAACAGGACAAGGGGTAATGGTTTTAAATTAAAGAGAAGTTTAGACTAGATATTAGGAAGACATTCATTACATTGAGGGTAGCGAAAGCCTGGAAAAAGTTGTCCAGAGAGGTGGTAGATACCCCATCCCTGGAAACATTCAAGGTCATGTTGGATGGGCCTCTGAGCAACCTGATCTATTTGAGTATGACCCTGCTCATTGCAGGGAAGGTTGGACTAAATGATCTTCATGTTCCCTTCAATGCAAACTATTCTATGATTCTAATTCTATCATTGTTCAGCCTACAGAAGAGAAAGCTCCAGGGAGACCTTATAGTAGCTTTCCAGTACTCAAAGGGGCCCTTTAGGAAAGCTGAGGAGAGGCTTTTTATCACGGAGTGCAGTGGTAGGACAACAGGTAATGCTTTTAATCTGAAAGGGGTTATTTAAATTAGATATTAGGAAGATTTTTTTTTTTACTGTGAGGGTAGTAAGGAACTGGAATGAGTTGCCCAAAGAAGTCGAGCATGCCCTGTCCCTGGAGGAGTTCAAGATCAGGCTACATGAGGCTATGAGCAACGTGATCTAGTGGAAGGTGTCCTTGCCCACAGCAGGGGGGTTGGGACTAGATGATCTTTATGGTCCCTTCCAACTGAAACCATTCTATGATTCTATAATTCTACTAAAAACTTCATAACTTAAAATCAGTCCAAAGCAAGAGGAAGTTATACCAGACATTATGTGATTTTTAGGTGGTAAATCCTTGCCATCCTTGTTTCCTGCTATTCAGTACTTATTATTTAAGAACAGTGTAATTTATCTCCTTCATTGTAAAAATCAGTTGATAAATAAAATTAATGAGTGTGTGTCTATATATTTGTGTATATGTATGTATATATCAATGCCCTAATATCTACTTACCTACAGAAAGAAGCAGATTCTACTCTTGCCTTTTCAAAATATCCCCAGAAGATCCTGGACACGACATACTAAGCAGAATTTCTACACTAATTCACCTTTTAAGAGATTTTTTTCAGAGATATATTTTTAATGTACGCTCAGAAGTCATTACTCCAACTGACATCAATGATAGTTCTGTTTTGAATGTACGAAGAGCAAGATAGTGGTAACTAATCAAAAAAGGGGGTCTCACAGGTATCATACTGTCAGTAGACACTTTTGAGATTACTGTCTGTGCCTCACGTCCCCAGTTGAAACATAAAGAGTAGCCGCTCCGTCATTTCACAAGGTTGTTATGAAGATAAGTGTGATTAAACAAGATTTGGATAAGGTTCTGATGAGCACTAGAGAAACATTAATCATTCTGATTCTAGAAGGTTGTTTGAATAGTATGCATCAGGGGGCTGCAAGTGGGACAGGAGAAAGAAGAATGGATAGTTGATCATTAACTGATTAAGCACAGTCTACTCTGTACCCTAAGTCAAATCAGAGTACCATGCAAAAATGCCTTGTGATGAGGTTATCAGAGACTGGATTACTAAACTTATTTACAGAAAATTGCATTTTCTATCTTTTAAGTGCTTGACTTTCTAAACAAAATTATGGTCTTCATCTGTTTTTTCAAAAAATTTTTTTCTTGTGTTAGAGACAGGCAATTAAATCACAATTTCTCTTTTGCAACTTTGTGATTTCTATGTGAGTCATTAAACATTGCCATAAGTATCCTGTCACCTGTTCTTGATAGTTTTGCTCAGCACCAGCTCTGCACATTATATTTGCTAAGGTATCCCAGTCAGGAATTTCTTATCACATATATTAGCACAGGGCAAATTCTTGAAGTTTATTCCTTCTTTTTCAAGACTGTAGAAAGGTTTGTTTCCCAAAGTTTGTCTCTCCTAACAATCAGCAAAGTTATTAATAGAAACTCACTCCCCTTTCAAATACTTCCTTATTGCCTTAGACCACCACTGCTATGGCACTGCCTCTTCTATCACCCATCACGAGGCAGGTTTGCTGCTCTGGTCAATGACTCTGCACGCACACCATCTCTCTTACAGTTTAGAGTGGCTTTGAGAAATAAATAGCATGCCCTGGTGAAACTGCTTGGCCTAGTTTCTTTCTGACTCAGTCTGAGATTGAGCAAAAGGCTATCTAACTACACATTAAAGAGGATATAGAACAAGTGGTTTCTCTTTGCAGGACATTTCATGCAAATGAGATAATGAAAACAAGATCTATTATAGCTTTATCATTCGGTAGAAACTCATCCAATGTGACTAAAGCTCTATTCCAGCCTGGGGTGTTTTTCCCTGACCTTGTTTTTTTACCAGTGCTTGGAATTCTGACAGGTAGTAACGGGTGCACACTATACACTACAGCTCTTCGAGCATGTTTAGTAATATGCACACCACCACAGGAGAAAACTGGGCCAGAAATCATAGTCTGGAGGCAAAGAGATTTCCCTTTCATTAAACTAACAGCAGAAGCTCCACTGAGCTTTTCTCTGCAAGCTGTCACTCTTGGATGTTTCTATAGACTTCCCAAATTGCTATGTTGAAGTAAATAGCAAATAAAATAATTTGGCCCAGTCATCATTTGGATCTATGAATCCTTACATCTCAGAAAGCTCCTAACAATCAGATAAACTCAACAGATTTTTAAGAAAGCATAATCAAAAGCCTGGAGGATGTGTTAGAAGTCTGAGTTCTGCCTGACTCTGCTAGTGAAGATGAAGACAACTGACAGTGCATTATAAAACATATACGTCTCTGTAGTTATGCCTTTCATGGAAGAACACTTGATACTTTCTGATGATGAGAAAAGGGATTGAATAGTGCGGTTTTAGTGCAACAGTCATGCACTCTCAGCTATGTGAGCTGAGCTCAGAAAGGTAATGGACAGCTGAAATACTTGACTGAAGTTTGAGGGTTGCTGTCAGATCAGTAATTTTTGGATGTTAGTAGCTTATAGGTTGTTCTTCTGAACAGACGGGTCATTAGAATCGGTGAGTCGTTTGTTAATAAGTTTTGTTCTCTAGAGATAAATGTTTGTCATTGTATATTTT